>NC_091324.1:15103208-15183208 GCF_038502225.1 Cherax quadricarinatus | reverse complement strand
AAATCTATAGGGGAAGGAAGGAGGGGTAGGGGTCGTCCTCGAAGGGGTTGGAAAGAGGGGGTAAAGTAGGTTTTGTGGGCGAGGGGCTTGGACTTCCAGCAAGCATGCATGAGTGTGTTAGATAGGAGTGAATGGAGACGAATGATACTTGGGACCTGACGATCTGTTGGAGTGTGAGCAGGGTAATATTTAGTGAAGGGATTCAGGGAAACCGGTTATTTTCATATAGTCGGACTTGAGTCCTGGAAATGGGAAGTACAATGCCTGCACATTAAAGGAGGGGTTTGGGATATTGGCAGTTTGGAGGGATATGTTGTGTATCTTTATACGTATGTGCTTCTAAACTGTTGTATTCTGAGCACCTCTGCAAAAACAGTGATAATGTGTGAGTGTGGTGAAAGTGTTGAATGATGATGAAAGTATTTTCTTTTTGGGGATTTTCTTTCTTTTTTGGGTCACCCTGCCTCGGTGGGAGACGGCCGACTTGTTGAAAAAAAAAAAAATAATAATAATATAATCTTTATATCTACAAGTACAAGATACAACTTTTACAATAGTACATATGTATATGCAATGCAATTTCATAATTATTGATAAATATAATAACCTTTTATAATTAGCCAAAGGCAGGTGGTGGGCAGATAAGAAACCAAGTTTGCAAGGTAAGCAGTATGAGGTTGGTCTTCATGCTTAGCTTTGAACAGTTGGTTTTATTAACAATTGTATATGATGGTAAGATGAGGAACTTGATTAAAGTCCAAATCTTGCCACGGTTGCTGCATGTTACTAACATGGAGGTTTGGGGCAATGACTGTTAAGACAATTTCTTTAAAAACTGCCATATTTTAGTTTTTCTTACAGATTTCTTGACTAAAAAACTTTTATTACTTTTCATTCTTGAAATGCTTTTGGAAAGAGAATGAGAGAGTGAGAGTGAGAGAGTGTGAGTGAGAGAGTGTGAGTGAGAGAGTGATATATATATATATCTTCTTTCTTTCTTTCAACACACCGGCCGTATCCCACCGAGGCGGGGTGGCCCAAAAGGAAAAACGAAAGTTTCTCCTTTTACATTTAGTAATATATACAGGAGAAGGGGTTACTAGTCCCTTGCTCCCAGCATTTTAGTCGCCTCTTACAACATGCATGGATTACGGAGGAAGAATTCTGTTCCACTTCCCCATGGAGATAAGAGGAAATAAACAAGAACAAGAACTAGAAAGAAAATAGAAGAAAACCCAGAGGGGTGTGTATATATATGCTTGTACATGTATGTGTAGTGTGACCTAAGTGTAAGAAGAAGTAGCAAGACGTACCTGAAATCTTGCATGTTTATGAGACAGAAAAAAAGACACCAGCAACCCTACCATCATGTAAAACAATTACAGGTTTCCGTTTTACGCTCACTTGGCAGGACGGTAGTACCTCCCTGGGTGGTTGCGGTCTACCAACCTACTACCTAGGATATATATATATATATATATATATATATATATATATATATATATATATATATATATATATATATATTATATATATATATATATATATATATATGTAGTAGGTTGGTAGACAGCAACCACCCAGGGAGGTACTACCGTCCTGCCAAGTGAGTGTAAAACAAAAGCCTGTAATTGTTTTACATGATGGTAGGATTGCTGGTGTCTTTTGTCTGTCTCATAAATGTGCAAGATTACAGGTATGTCTTGCTACTTCTACTTACACTTAGGTCACACTACACATACATGTACACGTTTGTTTATACACACTCATCTGAGTTTTCTTTGATTTTATCTTAATAGTTCTTGGTCTTATTACTTTTTCTTTTATATCCATGGGGAAGTGGAATAAGAATCTTTCCTCCGTAAGCCATGCGTGTTGTAAAAGTCAACTAAAATGCCGGGAACAATGGGCTAGTAACCCCTTTTCCTGTAAAGATTACTAAAAAGAATAAGAAGAAAATTGTTAAAGTGGGAAGTCTGAATGTGCGTGGATGTTGTGCAAATGATAAGAAAGAGATGATTGTGGATGTTATGAATGAGAAGAAGCTGGATGTCCTGGCTTTAAGTGAAACAAAGCTGAAGGGGGTGGGAGAGTTTCAATGGAGAGGAATAAATAGGATTAGGTCAGGGGTTTCAAATAGAGTTAGAGCTAAAGAAGGAGTAGCAATAATGTTGAAGGATAAGATATGGCAGGAAAAGAGGGACTATAAATGTATTAATTCAAGGATTATGTGGAGTAAAATAAAGATTGGATGTGAAAAGTGGGTTATAGTAAGCGTGTATGCACCTGGAGAAGAAAGAAGTGTAGAGGAGAGAGAGAGATTTTGGGAAATGTTGAGTGAATGCGTGGGGAGTTTTGAATCAAGTGTGAGAGTAATGGTGGTTGGGGATTTCAATGCTAAAGTGGGTAAAAATGTTATGGAGGGAGTAGTAGGTAAATTTGGGGTGCCAGGGGTAAATGTAAATGGGGAGCCTTTAATTGAACTATGTGTAGAAAGAGATTTGGTAATAAGTAATACATATTTTATGAAAAAGAGGATAAATAAATATACAAGGTATGATGTAGCACGTAATGAAAGTAGTTTGTTAGATTATGTATTGGTGGATAAAAGGTTGATGGGTAGGCTCCAGGATGTGTATGTTTATAGAGGGGCAACTGATATATCGGATCATTATCTAGTTGTAGCTACAGTTAGAGTAAGAGGTAGATGGGACAATAGGAAAATGGCAACAACAAGTAAAAGGGAGGTGAAAGTGTATATACTAAGAGAGGAGGAAGTTCGGGGGAGATATAAGCGACTGTTGGCAGAAAGGTGGGCTAGTGCAAAGATGAGTAGTGGGGGGGTTGAAGAGGGTTGGAATAGTTTTAAAAATGCAGTATTAGAATGTGGGGCAGAAGTTTGTGGTTATAAGAGGGTGGGGGCAGGTGTAAAGAGCGGTGATTGGTGGAATGATGAAGTAAAGGGTTTGATAAAAGAGAAAAAGTTAGCTTATGAGAGGTTTTTACAAAGCAGAAGTGTTATAAGAAGAGCAGAGTATATGGAGAGTAAAAGAAAGGTGAAGAGAGTGGTGAGAGAGTGCAAAAGGAGAGCAGATGATAGAGTGGGAGAGGCACTGTCAAGAAATTTTAATGAAAATAAGAAAAAATTTTGGAGGGAGTTAAACAAGTTAAGAAAGCCTAGGGAAATTATGGATTTGTCAGTTAAAAACAGAGTAGGGGAGTTAGTAGATGGGGAGAGGGAGGTATTAGGTAGATGACGAGAATATTTTGAGGAACTTTTAAATGTTGAGGAAGAAAGGGAGGCGGTAATTTCATGCACTGGTCAGGGAGATATACCATCTTTTAGGAGTGAAGAAGAGCAGAATGTAAGTGTGGGGGAGGTACGCGAGGCATTACGTAGAATGAAAGGGGGTAAAGCAGCTGGAACTGATGGGATCATGACAGAAATGTTAAAAGTAGGGGGGATATAGTGTTGGAGTGGTTGGTACTTTTGTTTAATAAATGTATGAAAGAGGGGTAGGTACCTAGGGATTGGCAGAGAGCATGTATAGTCCCTTTATATAAAGGGAAAGGGGACAAAAGAGATTGTAAAAATTATAGAGGAATAAGTTTATTGAGTATACCAGGAAAAGTGTATGGTAGGGTTATAATTGAAAGAATTAGAGGTAAGACAGAATGTAGGATTGCAGATGAGCAAGGAGGTTTCAGAGTGTGTAGGGGATGTGTAGATCAAGTGTTTACATTGAAGCATATATGTGAACAGTATTTAGATTAAGGTAGGGAAGTTTTTATTGCATTTATGGATTTAGAAAAGGCATATGATAGAGTGGATAGGGGAGCAATGTGGCAGATGTTGCAAGCATATGGAATAGGTGGTAAGTTACTAAATGCTGTAAAGAGTTTTTATGAGGATAGTGAGGCTCAGGTTAGGGTGTGTAGAAGAGAGGGAGACTACTTCCCGGTAAAAGTAGGTCTTAGACAGGGATGTGTAATGTCACCATGGTTGTTTAATATATTTATAGATGGGGTTGTAAAAGAAGTAAATGCTAGGGTGTTCGGGAGAGGGGTGGGATTAAATTATGGGGAATCAAATTCAAAATGGGAATTAACACAGTTACTTTTTGCTGATGATACTGTGCTTATGGGAGATTCTAAAGAAAAATTGCAAAGGTTAGTGGATGAGTTTGGGAATGTGTGTAAAGGTAGAAAGTTGAAAGTGAACATAGAAAAGAGTAAGGTGATGAGGGTATCAAATGATTTAGATAAAGAAAAATTGGATATCAAATTGGGGAGGAGGAGTATGGAAGAAGTGAATGTTTTCAGATACTTGGGAGTTGACGTGTCGGTGGATGGATTTATGAAGGATGAGGTTAATCATAGAATTGATGAGGGAAAAAAGGTGAGTGGTGCATTGAGGTATATGTGGAGTCAAAAAACGTTATCTATGGAGGCAAAGAAGGGAATGTATGAAAGTATAGTAGTACCAACACTCTTATATTGGTTTGAAGCTTGGGTGGTAAATGCAGCAGCGACGAGACGGTTGGAGGCAGTGGAGATGTCCTGTCTAAGGGCAATGTGTGGTGTAAATATTATGCAGAAAATTCGGAGTGTGGAAATTAGGAAAAGGCGTAGAGTTAATAAAAGTATTAGTCAGAGGGCAGAAGAGGGGTTGTTGAGGTGGTTTGATCATTTAGAGAGAATGGATCAAAGTAGAATGACATGGAAAGCATATAAATCTATATGGGAAGGAAGGCGAGGTAGGGGTCGTCCTCGAAAGGGTTGGAGAGAGGGGTAAAGGAGGTTTTGTGGGCAAGGGGCTTGGACTTCCAGCAAGCGTGCGTGAGCGTGTTAGGAGTGAATGGAGACGAATGGTACTTGGGACCTGACGATCTGTTGGAGTGTGAGCAGGGTAATATTTAGTGAAGGGATTCAGGGAAACCGGTTATTTTCATATAGTCAGACTTGAGTCCTGGAAATGGGAAGTACAATGCCTGCACATTAAAGGAGGGGTTTGGGATATTGGCAATTTGGAGGGATATGTTGTGTATCTTTATACGTATGTGCTTCTAAACTGTTGTATTCTGAGCACCTCTGCAAAAACAGTGATAATGTGTGAGTGTGGTGAAAGTGTTGAATGATGAAAGCATTTTCTTTTTGGGGATTTTCTTTCTTTTTTGGGTCACCCTGCCTCGGTGGGAGACGGCCGACTTGTTGAAAAATATATATATATATATATATATATATATATATATATATATATGTGTGTGTGTGTGTGGGGGGGGGTAAATTATTTAGGTGCCTATGTGTGGAATGAGTGGGTATTGAGCATTCACCAGTGCATGCATTCCATACAATAGTGTACTATTAATGCATTCAAAACTGAAGTCTTGATTTTTTTTAACACACCAGCTGTCTCCCACCAAGGTAGGATGACCCAAAAAGGAAGAAACACTTTCACCATCACTCACTCCATCACTGTCTTGTCAGAGGTGTGCTGATACTGCAGTTCAGATGCCCCTTGAAACTGCAAATATCCCCAGCGTTCCTTCAGAGTGCAGACACTGTTCTTCCCATCTCCAGGACTTGAGTCTGGCTAACCAGCTTCTCTGAATCCCTCAATAAATGTTACCTTGTTCACATTCCAACAGCACATCAAGTCTTCTTTTCATTCAACAAACCGGCCATATCCCGCCAAGGCAGGGTGGCCCAAAAAGAAAAAGAAAAAATTATCTTTTTAAATTTAGTAGTATACAGTATACAGAGAAGGGGTTACTAGCCCCTTGCTCCCTGCATTTTAGTCGCCTCTTACGACACACATGGCTTACGGAGGAAGAATTCTGTTCCACTTCCCCATGGAGATAAGTGGAAATAAACGAGAGCAAGAACTAATAAGCAAATAGAAAACCCAGAGGGGTGTGTGTGTATATATATGCTTGTACATGCATAGAATGTCAAGTCAAAATTCACTTTCCTCCACTCACTCCTAACACACTCATGCATGCCTGCTGGATGTCCAAGCCCCTTGCATATGAAACCTTTTAACTCCTCATGCCAACAATTCCTAGGGTGATCCCTACCCCACCTTCCCTCCACTAGAGATTTATACATCCTTTAAGTCATCCTGTTTTGCTCCATCTTTGTATGACCAAACCACCTCAACAACCCCTCCTTAGCCCTCTGGATTATCTTTATTTAACTTAATAGTTCAGTTTGTTGTGTTGTATATTATCCATAGTTATGAAAGTTTATTCTTCATTTTTTTTTCTAAGTAGTTTCTTAAGGAATCAGGGAAGTTATCGAAAGTACAGTATGTTTACAGTATGTGAAAATAATAAAGAATTGAATTTTTTAGCTATAAAGATAATTTATTTATACTATGTTGTCTCTATATGATGGTCAGGAAAGAAAGTTATGGGCACACTGAGGGTAAGATATTCTAAAGAAAGAGACACACTAAACATCACTTACTTCATAGCTGTCGTACCAGAAGTATTTTGAGTACTTTGATTTAGCCATCGCAATTCAAATGACCTTGTGAATTGCTGCATCCCCACCCATCCTTCAAAGTGCAGGCACTGTAATTCCCACTTTCAGAATTCAAGTCTGTAAACTATTTTCCTTGAATCTATTCATAAGCATTAACTTGCTCATCTTCTAGCAGTGTACCAAATAAAAAAAATCTTCACTCTGATCCGGCACTCACACATGCTTACTAGATGTTCAAACACCACCTACTCAAAATCTTCACATCCTCCCTTTTCCTAAGGGAGGTCCTTGCTTTTGATAAAAGGAATTGGACTTGTTCTTCCCTTCCTTGGGTTCACCCCGATTGCTTCTTATTTCCCCCAGGCACTGTATAACTTCTATGGGTTTAACACTTCCCCTCTAACTTTTCCTGGGACATCCTCTACACATCCTTTTTTATCCACTCAGTAGTTATACATCCTTATGGCCAGCCTATTCTGATCCATCCTTTCTAAATGACCAAACCATCTCAGCACTCCATCCTCTGCTTTTTGAGTTATACCACCATATGGTATTCTGGTGTTCTGGTTTCTTCATGCCTTCAACCTCAATTTGTGTAGCTACAGTATTCTAATAAGTTCCCATCACTGGAGTTTTCTTGCTGCTGTTGAGGGGCTCGTGATCTAAGGAACTTGACCTAAATGCCTTCCATTTCCCAGGCACTATATGACCCCTCTGATTAAAATAAAAAATAAAAAAAAAGATTTAGCACTTTGTACAATACATTAATTAAAATAAAAGCTCATGATGTTCCCCATCAAGGGAGGTTCATAAATACCAGTGAGGGGTTCCTGGTTCAAGGACCTGGAACTGTCCATTCTTTCCATGGATCAAACCTGACTGCCTTCATTTCCACAGGAACTGTATGGCCTTTATGGATTTAGCACTTTACCAATAACTATTATAATAATAATACTGTAATAATAATAATAATAATATACATGAAGTTAAATGCATAGGATGTATTGTAATATGTATCTTCTCACTGCAGGTGGTTTAGCTGTGGCTGTGCCTGGAGAATTGCGTGGCTACCGTCAGTTGTACGAGAGATTTGGTGGAAAAATTCCCTGGGCTGAACTGATAGAACCTACAATTAAGCTGTGTGAAGATGGTCATATAGTCAACTGGCACATGGCACGAGCACTGAAGCTTAACGAACTTCTTATTATGAATGAACCAAGCATGAGGTGTGTGGGAACTTCTCTTGGGAAACTAGTCTTATTTAGTAAAGTACTTTATGACTGGTTGTATCATTGTATGTGGATCAGTGTGCTGGTGGATTTAGAAAGGTCACAGTTGTATTTCAAGAATTAATAATGTGCCTTTTTGAGGCAGTTTAAATTTATACAGCGATGAACAATATTTTATTATGAATATAACTGGGCTGAGATTAATGTGAAAATAAAAATAAAAAGTGACATTTTAAAAATCTTTCAGCACACGCATGCACGAACTCACACTTTACTTGCTCACATGGGTTTATATATACATACACATGCATGCAGGCACACACACACATATGCACACACTGTACTGTATTAGACTGTAAGAAGGCTTTTTACACAGTTCCACACAAGAGATTAGTGCAAATGCAGTAGAACCAGGCAGGTATGACTCATGAAATTGTAATGACACGATTGCAAACAAAGCATACCACAGGCAGAGATAGAACCCACGATTAGAGAGTCATGACTCTCTGATCGCAGGTTCTATGCCTGCCTGTGGTATGATTTTTTCAGGCAGGTATAGCAGGGAAGGCACTGCAGTGGATCGGAGAATACCTGACAGAGAGGCAACATCAAGTCATGGTACATGACAAGGTGTTAGTGGGTGCCTGTGACCAGTCGGATTTCCCAGGGGTCAGTCCTGGAACCAGTACTGTTTCTGGTATATGTGAATGACATGATGGAAGGGATAGACTCAGAAGTGCCCCTGTTTGCAGACGATGTGAAGCTAATGAGGAAAATTCAGTTGGATGAGGACCAGGCAGGACCACAAAGGGATCTGGACAGGCTGCAAGCCTGGCCCAGCAACTGGCTCCTAGAGTTTAACTTCACCAAGTGCAAAGTCATGAAGATCGGGGAAGGGCAAAGAAGACCGCAGACAGAGTACAGTTTAGGGGACCAAAGACTGCAAACCTCACTTGAGGAAAAGGATTCTGGGGTGAGTATTATACCAAGCACATCTCCAGAAGCACACATCAACCAAATAACTGCTGCAACATTTGGATGATTAGCAAACCTACAAATAGTGTTCCTGCTTCTCAGTAAGGAATCATTCAGGACTCTGTACACAGTGTATGTCAGGCCCATACTTGAGTATGCAGCACCAGTCTGGAACCCACACCTAGTCAAGCATGTCAAGAAATTAGAGAAAGTGCTGAGGTTTGCAACGCGACTAGTCCCAGAGCTAAGGGGCATGTCCTACGAGGAGAGGTTAAAGGAAATCAACCTGACGACACTGGAGGACAGGAGAGAGGGGGGGACATGATAACAACATATAAAATACTGTGAGGAATTGACAAGGTGGACAGAGACAGGATGTTCCAGAAATGGAACACAGCAACAAGGGGTCAGAGTTGGAAGTTGAAGACTCAGATGAGTCACAGAAATGTTAGGAAGTATTTCTTCAGCCACAGAGTTGTCACAAAGTGGAATAGTTTGGAGAGTAATATAGTGGAGGCAGGATCCATACATAGCTTTAAGAAGAGGTATGAAAAAGTTCATGGAGCAGGGAGAGAGTGGACCTAGCAGTGACCAGCGAAGAGGCCAGGAGCTGTGACTCGACCCCTGCAACCACAGTTAGGCAAGTACAATTAGATGAGTACACTTATTCTTACTCTTATTTGATGAAAGCTTTCCTCTGAAGTAATTAGCATCAACTTCTACATGTAAGTCAAAGAGTTATCTGTATTCTCAGTTACTGCATGTACCTCTCCTTTTATCCATAATGCTTGGCTTTTTAATGTTTGACTAGCTAAATCATCAACATACCATGCAAATATATGAGGGACACATACCTACTCCCTAAGCCTTCTTAGATTTTTCTTTTTACTGATCTCTAAGATTATTTTGTCTTGCAGTTTTTATTGTGAGCTAGTTTTAAACTTAGTATATTACTGGTGTGTTATTTGGTTTGTTAAAAGAAAATTTATGAAAAATATATTTTGAAAAACCTAAAAAATTTTGATATTTCATCCACTAGACACCGAGGCAGGGTGACTAGACATATAGCCAGAATATATTACGATAAGTTGGGACCTGACGAGGGTAATATTTTGTGAAGGAATTCAGGGAAATCGGTTAGCCAGACTTGAGTCCTGTAAATAGGAAGTACAATGCCTGCACTTTAAAGGAGGAGTTTGGGATATTGGCAGTTTGGAGGGATGTCTAAGCTGTCGTATCTGAGTGCCTCTGCAAAGACAGTGATTATGTATGAGTGATGGTGAAAGTGTTGAATGATGATGAAAGTTTTTTTCTTTCTTTTTGGGTCACCCTGCCTTGGTGGGAAATGGCTGACATATTAAAAAAAAAATGATCTTCAGATCAGAAATCAGATTTGTTTTATCCTTTCTAAATTATAATACCTTACTTTGTTTTGTATCACCAGTGTATTTATCAACCCCGATACTGGCACTGTTTATGAGGAGGGTGACACACTGACAAGACCACAGTTAGCAAAGACCTTACGAGAAATTCAGAGTGATCCTGATGCTCTTTATACTGGCCAGTTGGCTGATAAACTAATCCAAGATATCCAAAGCTTTGATGGCATTATCACTATTGAAGATCTGCAAAACTACAGGTTAGTAATACAGTGATGCCACTTGCTATCAACTGAAATAGTTCATTGACAATTTAGTTAATGGAATATGTAATAGGATTGTGTATGAATATTTATATAAGGAGTGCTGGGGGCCTGTCCATATTGCTATAGTACTACTGTTACATTACTACTGTTATACTGTTTTACCACTGCTATATTGCTATAACTATATTGTGAATTCAATCTCGGGTACTCCTTATGTAATCTATTCCTTTCATGATGTGATGAAACTGGTTTTATATTGAATTAAGATGTTCTGGAAAGAGTGCACTCAACTTGTAATGTACAGTGCTATAAAAGGACAAGTGCACTCAGCTGGAAGTACATGGCATTCTAGAGGGATGATTACACTTGATTTGTAATAGTATATACAAGTTAAATAGCTGTGGTAGTTTTTAAAAAATACCTTATTACAAACCAACCATATCCCACTGAGGCAGGATGACCTAAAAACAAAAACAAAAGTTTTGTCTTTTTAACCTGACTGTCACAAGCCCCTTTCTGAAACTCATTCTGTCGCAAAATTTTTGGAAAAAAAAAATTAGTTTTTCTTATGAAATGATAGAGAATCTTTTTCCGATGGTAATGACACCAAAAGTACGAAATTTGGTCGAAAACTCACGGAATTACGCTCCCGCGAAGTTAGCGGTCTCGGCGACATATATGCATCGGCAATTTTGCAAACTTTGAGCCCTGTTTTTGGCCAATTCTGTTGTTCCAGTTGACCAAATTCATAGCTGTTTCTTTAGAACTCCATTTTATCTATCAGTTGAGTACAAGAAACTGCCCATTTACCAATTTGAACTACCCAATAAAGTGGTCAGAAATTGGCAATTTGGCCAATTTTATGCAAATTTAAAAAGATTCCAGTTTCAAAATAGGGTCCAGAATAAACAGTGTAGACATTCTTGACACTAAAATAACATATCCTCTGTTCATTAGTCACGTCTCTAGGCCCCTCTTATATTACTATTGCTCTCTATTTTGATTTTTTATTCATACAAAAAATACAAAATTTACTGTTATGCAGACTACTACATTATTGTAAAAATGGCATAAATAATGTCAGTGCACTAGTGAAAGAATATTAGACTCCCCAGTTGATGTGTATTGGACGTGTGGTGTGATTTGCTTACTCCTAAACATTGGTAAAAATCGAACATTTCCTCTATTTAGAGCTCAATTTCCAGGTCGTTTTCATCGTAAAACTAATCAAAATCATCTCTGTTTCTGTAATATGTTTTCCATTTTATCATGTGAGACCATGAAAACGAGAATACAACGATAAATGCTATACAAAAATACACCTTAAAGTCGGTGTTTTAATCCAAAAAAAATTCTTTTTTTTTTCTCATTATGCACTGCGTGCTGCAGGAATTTTTTATGTGCTGCACACTGACCACACAGACCCATTCTCTCACATGTGGGCCTACCAACTTTCTCCTGCTTGATTTGAAGGCGCTAGAATTTATGCGTATTAATACATCCGAAACACTGGCTCGTAAGATGTATATATACGACCAAAACAGTCAAAGGGTTAAATTTAGTAATGTATAAAGGAGAAGGGGTTATTAGCCCCTTGCTCCTGGCATTTTAGTTGCCTCTTATGACACGCATGGCTTATGGAGGAAGAATCTGTTCCACTTCCCCGCGGAGATAATCGGAAATAAACAAAAACAAGGACTAATAAGAAAATAGAAGAAAACCCAGAGGGGTGTGTATATATATGCTTGTACATGCATGTTTAGTGTGACCTAAGTGTAAGTAGAAGTAGCAAGTTGTACCTGAAATCTTGCATGTTTATGAGACAGAAAAAAGATACCAGCAATCCTACCATCGTGTAAAACAATTACAGGCTTTTGTTTTACACTCGCTTGGCAGGATGGTAGTACTTCCCACTCAACAGACTTATTCCCCTATAATTTTTACACTCTTGTCCCCTTTGCCCTTATATAAAGAAACTATGCATGTTCTCTGCCAATTCCTAGGTACCTTACCCTCTTCCATACATTTGTTAAATAAAATCACTAACTACTCCAAAACTATATCCTCACCTGCTTTTAACATTTCTGTTTTTATCCCATCAATCCCAGCTGCTTTACCTCCTTTCATTCTACCCACTGCCCCATGCACTTTCCCCACAGTTACAGCTGGCTCTTCCTCACTCCTATAAGATGTTATTCCTCTTTGCCCTATACACAAAATCACACATTCCCTATCTTCATCAACATTTAACAATTCCTCAAAATATTCTCTCCATCTTCCTGATACCTCTAACTCTCCATTTAATAACTCTCCTCTCCTATTTTGTAACTAACAAATCCATTCGTTCTCTAGGCTTTCTCAACTTATTAATCTCACTCCAAAACTTTTTCTTATTTTCAGTAAAATTTGTTGATAACATCTCACCCACTCTCTCATTTGCTCTCTTTTTACATTGCTTCAGCACTCTCTTAACCTCTCTTTTTCTCTCCATATACTCCTCCCTCCCTGCATCATTTCTACTTTATAAAAACCTCTCATATGCTAACTTTTTCTCTCTTACTACTCTCTCTACATCATCATTCCACCAGTCACTCTTCTTCCTTCCCAGACCCACTTCCTGTAACCACAAACTTTTGCTGAACACTCTTAACATACCCCATATATCTTCTCCCCTATTGCCTATACTCACACTAGCCCATCTCTCCTCCAACAGTTGTTTATATCTTACCCTAACTGCCTCCTCCTTTAGTGTATAAGCCTTCACCCCTCTCTTACTTGGTGCTTCCATTTTCCTTGTATCCCATCTACCTTATTATTAATGTTCTTGTAAATATAAAAGCCTGTGAACATTAGCACAAAATTGGGTGATGGATTTGCTTTGATTTTTTATTAAGAAAATTACTTCTTCAGAGAATCCAAAATATAAAAGCAAAATGGATAAATATGATATGAATATCTGCAGTCTGAAGGAAAGGTGGGAATGTTCCAGTCAGAGGGTAATCTGAGTGTGATGTCAGCACACTTCTGGAAAAATAGTAATTGAGTGAATGTTGGTGAATGTGTTTTCTTGTTTGGGTCATCCCTGCCTGGCAGAAATTGGCCATTGAGCTGAAAAAACAACAACTTTATATTAATGATTTTTTGCACTTGTTACGTTGGCATTCTTCTTATAATATGAATGTAACTAATGCCAAGAATAAGTTACAGTTAGAAATCTAGATTGTCACATATTTGAGATTACAGTATGATAGTTTGATATTGAGAACTTTGCTGCCATACCTGATGTGTTGCATTATGGTAGCTTGATATTTGATGACCTTGTTACTTGCTTTGTATTTTTTTTCTTTTTTTTTTTTTTACAGACCACTTTGGAAAGATGCGGTAAATGTCAGTATTCAGCATGGTAACTACACTCTGTACTCTGTGCCACCACCAGGCTCTGGCCTTCTATTGGGCTTCATCCTTAATATCTTGGATGAATACAACATCACTCCTGAAAGCATGAATGAAGAAAATTTCATAGTGACCCACCAACGTATAACAGAGGCTTTTAAGTGGGCTTATGCTAAGAGAACAGAACTGGGAGATGCTGATTTTGTGGATATGACTGAAGTAAGATTGGGGTGATATGATTTACTAATGTATTCTGTATTAATGTACAGTAAAATCTCTATAATTTTGCATGACAGGGTTCTGCCTTCTCAAATTAGGCAAATTTTTAATTATGAGCAGTACATTTTTTTAAAATGCCTATAAATTTGTTCATGTTTGTTTAGCAAATTTATATGCTTCAGTTATGCAAAGTTTTTACTGGAGGGTCTCATTTGAATAGCTTATACAACTATTATTTGCATTCTTTAGGTGCTCATTTTGTTTTGGCTTGGTGTACAACCCTCTAAATTGAAAATTAATCATATTTATATTATATCATTCAAAATGTCCTCACTGAATTTTCCATGCCCAATTTTTCTTTCTAGATATTCTTTTGAATATGCATAGCAAAAATTTATTGGGACAACATTTGGCTCTGAAGAATTATATCAAATCATGACTTGATGAAGCTCAATCCTCAGTGAAATGTAGTCTCAATAAAAGCATCTTCTGCATATTGTTAATAGTGAGTTTAAGGTGGCATATGTAGTGTCATCTGCAAATAGCACTGGTTTGAGCTACTGGGAGGCACTTGGTTACTGATACACACTAGGAATAGTAGAGGACTTGGGACACTGCCTTCAAGTGCATCAATGCTAGCCTTATATTTCTATGCTTCGTAGTTTCTGGATTAGTCTTTCGTGCTGTGTAGTACAATAGTTTAGTATATAGCTTCTTAACCTGTGGTGCTTTAATTTAAGAAGGATTTTAAGATCAGCAGTATCAACACTTATTATTTTCCTTTCAGTTGACACACAACTTGACTTCTGATGCCTTTGCCAAGAGTATTCGTAGTCAGATTAAGGATAATCGCACGTTCCAAGACCCAGAGCACTATGGTGCTGTAACTGCTGTTGATAATGATCATGGTACTGCTCAGTTCTCTCTTCTGGCTCCTAATGGTGATGCTGTATCTGTTACCAGCACCATCAATTTATAGTAAGATCTTCCAAGAATTTAGTATTGAATTGTGATGTTTAAACATATTATTACTTTTTTATGTCTTAATATTTGCTATGCAGTTATGACCCTTTTGGCCTAAATAGCTTGTCATATGTATGCCTAATAATACAGAAACACTCAGAATCTTGGTAGCATGTTCATTACAAATTTTCATGCAATCAGCTAACCTTGATTCTCAGACATCTCTCCAGTTGGAGTGTGGCAGTAGTTAAAGGCTCCAGAGTATTGGAGACTTACTGTGAGGGTTCAGACACATACTAAAACAAAGGAATGTTTAAGAAGACATTAAATATACAGTTGACCCTCAACTAATGCCTTTAATCCATCCCAGAGAGCTAGCCTTTAGTCAAATTAGCCATTAGTTGAATTAATTTTCCCATAAGAAATAATGGAAATAGAATTAATCCGTTTCAGACACCCAAAAGTATTAAAGAAAATATTTTTTTTTACATGAAATATACATTTCCTTACACAGAAACCAATGGTACATGCAAAATAAACAATAATTAAATGCCACTTACCTTTATTGTGGAGTTGTTGATGAGTGATGAGCCAGGAGCAGGGGAGATTCAGGTGTTCTATTGTTTGGAAGGGAAATCCCCTTCCATAAAGACTTCAGGTACCAAGTCCTTTGCTGGGGTTACCTCCCTTCTTGGTTTTTTTTAATGCCACTAGGACCATCTTGAGAGTCACTGGACCCCTGTCAGACAAAATATCTGTCCAAAGAGCTCTGTTTCTCACATCCCCTTAGGATTTCCCTAAAATGGGACACGAGAGTGTCATTGTACATGTTGCCAATATGGCTTGCAACAGCTGTGACAGGATAAAATTCATCCATAAATGCTTGCACCTTTGTAAACATTGTACACATTTCTTTAATCCTTGACGAAGGCAACTTCCTCCATCTCTCTTCCTCCTGCTCTGAAGCACGTTCCTGAGCTGTGATCTGTTGCTGTTGCACCTCAAGCTCTTGCAGCTCTGCAGTGGTTAGTTCTTCATCATCATTCTGCACCAACTCTTCCACATCCTCGCCACAAACCTCCAACCCCATGGACTTCCCCAGTGACACAATAGATTCCACAACTGGCATAGGCTCCTGAGGGTTAGCCCCAAACCCTTCAAAATTCCTCTCTTATACACATTGTGGCCACAATTTTTTTCAAGCAGAGTTCAAAGTCCTGCAAGTCACTCCCTCCCAAGCCTTACCTATAAGGTTTATGCAACTGAGGATACTGAAGTGATCTTTTCAAAACTCTCTTAGGGTCAGTTCAGTGTCTGAGGTCACTTCAAAGCACTTTTGAAACATTGCTTTTGTGTAGAGTTTTTTGAAGTTTGAAATGACCTGCTGGTCCATGGGCTGGAGGAGAGGAGTTGTATTAAGAAGCAAAAACTTCACTTTGATGAAGCTCAACTCCCCTGCAATTTGCTCTTGCAAGTCGTGAGGATGAGCAGGAGCATTGTCTATTACCAGGAGGCACTTGTGACAATTTATTTTCCAGGAGGTAACTTTTCACAGTGGGGCCAAACACACCATAAAACCAGTCCAGGAAAATTTCCCTAGTGACCCATGCCTTACTGTTTGCTTTCCACATCACACACAAATTAGCCTTGATGACACTGTTTTTCTTGAACACTCTGGGAGTTTCAGAGTGATACACGAGTAGAGGCTTCACTTTGCAATCCCCACTAGCATTACTACACAAGATTAAAGTTAGCCTGTCTTTCATAGGCTGGTGTCCTGGGAGTGCCTTTTCCTCCTGAGTAATGTACGTCCTGTTTGGCATTTTCTTCCAAAACAGACCTGTTTCGTCACAATTAAACACTTGTTGGGGTTTTAATTTTTCAGTGTCTATGTACTCCTTAAAGTCCTGCACGTATTTTTCAGCCGCTATTTTGTCTGAACTGGAAGCCTCACTATGCCTTATCACACTGTGTATGCCACTACGATTCTTAAATCTCTCAAACCAGCCTTGGCTGGCTTCAAATTCATCAATATCATCACTATTTGGAGGCATTTTCTTAATGAGATCATCATGCAACTGCCTTGCCTTTTCACATATTATTGACTGAGAAACACTATCTCCTGTTAATTATTTGCGATCTCCGTTTTGAAAACATACTTGCACCTTTTGCAACAACAGCTTCCTTGATTGCCTTTCTGTTCACCAAGATAGTAGTGATGGTTGAATGGGGTTTGTTATATAACCTTTCCAACTCGGAGATACGCACTCCATTTTCATACTTTTCTATTATCCCTTTCTTCAATTGCATAGTAATTCTCACCCTTTTTACCACAGGGTTGGCACTAGAAGCTTTCTTGGGGCCCGTGGTGGCTTATTTAGTGGTTACAAGCACTAAAAACAATGGAATAATACAAAATATATCGCAGGTACACATGGAATTGACTGCAACGGCATGTAAACAATGGCACACTGGCTATACATGGAGTCTTGGAGTGGCTGGGCTTGCTCAGGCCGCATGGACATGTTCGGGACGAAAGCCTTTAGATGAGTTTTTCGGCATTGGTAGAGCCAATATTTTGATGCCAAAGAGAGCCATTAGTCAATTTTGTTTAGTCAATGCCGCCGTTGGTTGAGGGTCCACTGTACATCAAATTTCATAAAATAAAAAAGTATTAGATAAGTGGTAAAACCAGTTAAAAACAGTGTGGCAATGGATTTTTTTTAACACACTGGCCATCTCCCACCAAGGTAATGAGACCCAAAAGAAGAAACACTTTCACCATCATTCACTCAATCACTATCTTGCCAGACACACTGATGCAGTAGTTCGGATGCCTTCCCAAACTGCAAATATCCTCACTCCTCCTCAAGAGTGCAAGCACTGTAATTCCAAGGATAACCTTACTTGAGTACTACCTCCTTTAGTTTATAAACTTTCATCTCCCTCTTACTCACTGATGCCATTCTCCTTGCAATGGAGTTATGATTCTCAAATGGTTCTTCTATGGGCAGTTACCTTTTTGTGAAAGAAAGGGATTGAAGCCTCCATAGATACTATAGGTTAGGCATCAAATGTCAGTGAACTGTGGGTTTAGTGTTGTATCAAACAAGTGTCATTAGATCAAAAGGTATATAAACTGACAAGTTGATGAATAAGGCACATGTACAACACACCTGGGTGTGTTGAGAGCCATTTTGCCCACCACAGGCTTTATCAGCCTAATACAGAGACAAGATGAGAGCATTTTATAGTGGAACAAGTGGAGCCACTTCAGCATGGTTTTAGAGCAGGACGATCATGCCTGTCACAGCTGCTGAACCATTATGACAGAATTACGGAGGCATTGGAAGACGACCGAAATGCAGATGTGATTTACACAGATTTTGCAGAGGCACTTGACAAATATGATCATGGAATGATAGCACATAAAATGAGGGCCATGGGCATTATGGGGAAGGTAGGCAGATGGATTTTCGGGTTCCTAACACACAGAACACAAAAAGTAGTAGTAAACAGAGCAAGATCTAGCATCAGCTATGTAAAAAGCTCAGTGCCCCAAGGCACTGTCCTGCACCTCTGCTGTTTCTCATCCTCATAGCAGACATAGATAAAAACACTCATCACATTTTTGTATCATCATTTGCAGATGACACTAAAATAAGCATGAAAGTCACTACGGTAGAGGACACTGAAAAATTACAGGAAGACATAAGCAGGGTTTTCCAGTGGGCAGTGGAGAACAACATGCCGTTCAATGGTGATATGTTCCAGCTGCCTAGGTATGGAAAGAATGAAGAACTCAAAAGGCACACTATATACAA
The DNA here is from genome assembly GCF_038502225.1 of Cherax quadricarinatus. Classification (NCBI taxonomy): domain Eukaryota; kingdom Metazoa; phylum Arthropoda; class Malacostraca; order Decapoda; family Parastacidae; genus Cherax; species Cherax quadricarinatus. Next base: position 15,164,474 of record NC_091324.1, on the reverse strand, counting down.
AACTCAAGAGGGTCATCAAATAGAATGAAAGGAACATGTAAAACACCTGGGAATACAGTGGACCCCCACCTTATGATATTAATCCATTCCTGAGAGCTCATCGTAAGCCGAAATTATCATTAGCCGAATTAATTTTCCCCATAAGAAATAATGGAAATCAAATTAATCTGTTCCTGACACCCCAAAGTATGAAAAAAAAAACTTTTTTTACCATATGAAATATTAATTTTAATACACACAAACTGAAGAAGACATGCACAATTACTACTCTACTAAGAATAGAATGCATGACACTTACCTTTATTGAAGATCTGGTGATGATTGATGGGATGGGAGGAGGGGAGTGTGTGGACGTTATTGTTTAGAAGGGGAATCCCCTTCCATTAGGACTTGAGGTAGCAAGTCCTTTTCTGGGGTTACTTCCCTTCTTCTTTTAATGCCACTAGGACCAGCTTGAGAGTCACTGGACCTCTGTCGCACAACAAATCTGTCCATAGAGCTCTGTACCTCCCGTTCCTTTAAGACTTTCCTAAAATGGGCCATAACATTGTCATTGTACAGGTTGCCAACACGGCTTGCAGTAGCTGTGTCAGGGTGATTTTCATCCATAAAGGTTTGCAGTTCAACCCACTTTGCACACTTTCCTTAATCTCTTTTTTCAATTCCAGACTAATTCTCGCCCTTTTTACCACAGGGATGGCACCAGAAGCTTTCTTGGGGTCCATGGTGACTTATTTTGCAGTTACAAGCACTAAAAACACTGGGATAATGTGAAATGTGCTGAATGTATGCGTAGATGCGACCACATTGTCTGGCTTGTAAACAGTGGCACTGAGGCCACACGTGGGATGCGTCCCGGATGAATCACATAAGGCGAGTTTTTATCGTGAGGCGAGGCAAAATTTTTGTGTTCAAATGCTTCGTATGGCGGATTTAACGTAACGCGATGCGCTCGTAAGGCGCACTGTAATTATGTCAGCTGACCTTTCTTTTAAAGACCATAACAAGACAAAGATCATGACAGCCTGGAAGATGACAAGGTGGATATTGAGAACTTTCAAAACGAGAAATAATGCCGATGGTGATACTCTTCAAATCGCTAGTGCTCCCTCATTTAGAATATTGCTCAGTGCTGATGGCCCCATTCAAAGCAGGAGAAATATCAGAGCTGGAACAAATACAGAGATCATTTATGGCTCACAATGAGCTAGTAAAGTACCTAAATTACTGGGAATGCCTTCAAGTCTTGAACATGTACTCATTGGAGCAGAGGAGAGAGAGATACATGATAATATATACAGTGGACCCTCGGTTATCGGCTGTAATCCGTTCCAGAAGCTTGGCCTAAAACCTAAATGGCTGAAAACTGAAATAATATTTCCCATAAGAATTAATGTAAATACAGTGGACCCCCGACATTCGATATTAATTCGTTCCTGAGAGCTCATCGAATGCCGAAAATATCGAAAGGCGAATTAATTTTCCCCATAAGAAATAATGGAAATCAAATTAATCCGTGCAAGACACCCAAAAGTATGAAAAAAAAATTTTACCACATGAAATATTAAGTTTAATGCAGTAGAATAATTACAATAACAACAATAACAATAGATTAATAACAATAGAATAATTGACACTTACCTTGTACAGCAGCGGCAGCAGCGGCATCCTACCAGCTCTTCTTCCTCAAAAAGCCATCGCTCATCAAAACTTATGATGGCCTAAGTGAAAGTACAACTACATGAACCCACGTAGACCACAAAATGACCCAAGAATACTAAGAATGTAACCCAATTATTTAATAAATGTATGGAAGAGGGTAAGGTACCTAGGGATTGGCAGAGAGCATGCATAGTTCCTTTGTATAAAGGCAAAGGGGATAAAAGAGAGTGCAAAAATTATAGGGGGATAAGTCTGTTGAGTATACCTGGTAAAGTGTATGGTAGAGTTATAATTGAAAGAATTAAGAGTAAGACGGAGAATAGGATAGCAGATGAACAAGGAGGCTTTAGGAAAGGTAGGGGGTGTGTGGACCAGGTGTTTACAGTGAAACATATAAGTGAACAGTATTTAGATAAGGCTAAAGAGGTCTTTGTGGCATTTATGGATTTGGAAAAGGCGTATGACAGGGTGGATAGGGGGGCAATGTGGCAGATGTTGCAAGTGTATGGTGTAGGAGGTAGGTTACTGAAAGCAGTGAAGAGTTTTTACGAGGATAGTGAGGCTCAAGTTAGAGTATGTAGGAAAGAGGGAAATTTTTTCCCAGTAAAAGTAGGCCTTAGACAAGGATGTGTGATGTCACCGTGGTTGTTTAATATATTTATAGATGGGGTTGTAAGAGAAGTAAATGCGAGGGTCTTGGCAAGAGGTGTGGAGTTAAAAGATAAAGAATCACACACAAAGTGGGAGTTGTCACAGCTGCTCTTTGCTGATGACACTGTGCTCTTGGGAGATTCTGAAGAGAAGTTGCAGAGATTGGTGGATGAATTTGGTAGGGTGTGCAAAAGAAGAAAATTAAAGGTGAATACAGGAAAGAGTAAGGTTATGAGGATAACAAAAAGATTAGGTGATGAAAGATTGGATATCAGATTGGAGGGAGAGAGTATGGAGGAGGTGAACGTATTCAGATATTTGGGAGTGGATGTGTCAGCGGATGGGTCTATGAAAGATGAGGTGAATCATAGAATTGATGAGGGAAAAAGAGTGAGTGGTGCACTTAGGAGTCTGTGGAGACAAAGAACTTTGTCCTTGGAGGCAAAGAGGGGAATGTATGAGAGTATAGTTTTACCAACGCTCTTATATGGGTGTGAAGCATGGGTGATGAATGTTGCAGCGAGGAGAAGGCTGGAGGCAGTGGAGATGTCATGTCTGAGGGCAATGTGTGGTGTGAATATAATGCAGAGAATTCGTAGTTTGGAAGTTAGAAGGAGGTGCGGGATTACCAAAACTGTTGTCCAGAGGGCTGAGGAAGGGTTGTTGAGGTGGTTCGGACATGTAGCCTGGTGGCTAAAGCTCCCGCTTCACACACGGAGGGCCCGGGTTCGATTTCTGGCGGGTGGAACCATTTCGACACGTTTCCTTACACCTGTTGTCCTGTTCACCTAGCAGCAAATAGGCACCTGGGTGTTAGTCGACTGGTGTGGGTCGCATCCTGGGGGACAAGATTAAGGACCCCAATGGAAATAAGTTAGACAGTCCTCGATGACACACTGACTTTCTTGGGTTATCCTGGGTGGCTAACCCTCCGGGGTTAAAAATCCGAACGAAATCTTATCTTATCTTAAGAGTATATCAGTCTGTAGTAGAAGGAAGGCGGGGTAGGGGTCGGCCTAGGAAAGGTTGGAGGGAGGGGGTAAAGGAGGTTTTGTGTGCGAGGGGCTTGGACTTCCAGCAGGCATGCGTGAGCGTGTTTGATAGGAGTGAATGGAGACAAATGGTTTTTAATACTTGACGTGCTGTTGGAGTGTGAGCAAAGTAACATTTATGAAGGGATTCAGGGAAACCGGCAGGCCGGACTTGAGTCCTGGAGATGGGAAGTACAGTGCCTGCACTCTGAAGGAGGGGTGTTAATGTTGCAGTTTAAAAACTGTAGTGTAAAGCACCCTTCTGGCAAGACAGTGATGGAGTAAATGATGGTGAAAGTTTTTCTTTTTCGGGCCACCCTGCCTTGGTGGGAATCGGCCAGTGTGATAAAAAAAAAAAATTACCTGTAAATATAAAAGAAACACTACCTGTTTATAAATTCAAGTCTCTTCTCAAAGATCACTTACCCAAAACCAAATAAATACTGAATAACTGAACCTTATAAATTGTATATCTTAAATGTTTCTCACAATTATATCACATAAATGTTAAACCTAAGACCCAATCTAACTTTGTTATTTTTTAAATACACTACCTAACAGAATACTCCATTCTACTGAATGTACAGCAATGCATGCAACCATATGACCTGTCTTTGTAATACTCATTTGTGCTTTATTGTTATCTGTTTACAATAATGTTTTATCACTGATTACATCATTGCTTAGTTAATCTTTAGTTAATTTTAAGCCAGCCCGTAATGCTATGCATACAAGTGGCTTTGGCATGCTGCTCTTACCTGTATTTTTTTTTTGTACCTCTGTATGTATGTTCAAATTATGAAATAAATAAATAAATAAATAAATAAGATCTGGTGATGATTGATGGGATGGGAGGAGGGGAGAGTGTGGATGGTGTAAGTGTTCATGTACATATTTTTCAGCCGCTTTGTGGTCCGAACTGGCAGCCTCACCATGCCTTACCACACTGTGTATGCCACTATGATTCTTAAATCTTTCAAACCAACCTTTGCTGGCCTTAAATTCACTCACATCACCATTAGTTGCAGGCAGTTTCTTTACCAAATCATCATGCAACTGCCTAGCCTTTTCACAAATGATTGCTTGAGAGATGCTATCTCCTGCTATCTGTTTTTCATTTATCCACACCAATAACAGTCTCTCAACATCTTCTAACACTAGCGATCTCTGTTTCGAAAACAAAGTTGCACCTTTTTACAACAACAGCTTCCTTGATTGCCATTTTCCTGCTCACTATAGTAGAGATGGTTGATTGGGGTTTACTATACAACCTGGCCAGCTCCGACACATGCACTCCACTTTCGTACTTTGCAATTATCTCTTTCTTCATTTCAATAGTCATTAGCACCTTTTTTCTCGAAGGGTTGGCACTAGAAGCTTTCTTGGGGCCCATGGTTACTTATTTTGCAGAAACAAGCACTGTAAACAGTGATAATATGGATAATATGGAATGTACTGAATGTATCCTTAGATGCGCGCACACTGGCTGGCTTGTAAACGCTGGACACGTCTCGTACGAATCACATCGAATAGCGTGTTTTTGATTGAATGCCGAGGCGAAACTTTTGCGTTAAAATGCATCGAATGCCGGATTTATCAAATGCCGATGCCATTGAATGTCGGGGGTCCACTGTACTGTACATTAATCCGTTCCAGACAAAAATATTCACGAAAAAATAAAGTAACTTTTTTAACAGTTAAATCAGTATTACATACCTTTATTTAAGACTAATGCTGACTTCTGGAATGCCTGCTACACTCCCTGCATGCCTGTTACACTCCTTGCATGCCTGTTACACTCCTTGCATGCCTGCTACACTCCTTGCATGCCTGCTGCACTCCCTGCATGCCTGTTACACTCCCTACATGACTGTTACACTCCTTGCATGCCTGCTACACTTCCTGCATGCCTGCTACACTCCCTGCATGCATGCTACACTTCACACTTAAATTCCATGGTGTTTCTCACTTTCTTTACCACAGGAACTTTACTAAAAACTTTCTTTGGAGCCATGGTTACTTATTTTGCAGTTGCACTGCAAAAACCACAAAAAACAATGGAAAACAAGTGAAATGTTTGGATGTATGAGCAGAAGCTTCCTCATACACCGAGGGAGAGACAGCCAAACTGACGCGCAAGCGGCCCCAGCCGGTGCATGGACATGTCCAAAATGGCCGAACACCGAAATAACGGCCGATCACTGGGAGCTGAAAAACCGGTCGATCACCGAGTTGGCCGATAACAGGAACGGCTGATAACCGAGGGTCCACTGTACCTGGAAAGTACTCGAGGGCCTGGTCCCAAATCTGCACACTGCCATAACAACATACTGGAGTGAGAGATATGGGAGGAAGTGAGGAGCAGGGGTGCAGTAGGGACAATAAGAGAACATTGTATCAACATCTGGGGTCCCATACTATTCAACATCTTACCAGAAGTTATCAGAAACACAGCTGAAACAACTGTAGAAGGCTTCAAGAGGAAACTGGACAAGTATCTTCACCAGGTGCCAGATCAACCAGGCTGTGATGGATATGTGGGGCAGGGGCCTCCAGCAGCAACAGCGTGGTTGACCAGGCAAGAACCAGATGAGCCTGGCCCATGGCTGGCCTCCGAGAGTAGTGAAACTCTCAAAACTCTTCAAAGATAAAGTCAAAGGTAAACGCTCTACTATAAAAGTCTCCCATAATGGGCGCAACGTCTTGCAATAAAGATACTCAGGTGTTACACGTATATCTTATCAACTTGTCAGTAATATATACCTTTGTTCTATTCATACGTATTTAACACAGCAACACCATTTAATTTTGATACAGAGAATATCTTCAACACAATCACTAACCTTCGGCCCACCTTATGGGCCTAAGATCTGCCATTAGTAGACCCTTCCCGCATTTGACCACATCTACACTGCTGCATCTCTTCACTTCACTATAAGTCTGGCAGGCATCATAGTCATCATGTCTCTGTATCAGATGGATAAAGCCCATGGTGGGGGTGAATAATTTTTCAAAGATACCTAGGCATTGCCCATGTGTGACAAAGCAGTTTTACTACCAAGTTATCATTTACTTAGTAATAATGGTCAAATATTGCCCATTTCAGCTTTGGTGCTGGGATCCGATCTGTGCAGACTGGTATTGTATTTAATGATGAGATGGATGACTTTTCTGCTCCTAATATTACCAGCTATTTTGGGATACCTCCATCACCAGCCAACTTCATCAAAGCAGGTGTTTAGTGTTTTTCTATTTGTTAATACTGAATGTATTTTTATAAATCATGATTTTTTCTTCTGCTTCGTGTAGCAAGTAAGCGTGCGTTTTACTACATCAACCCATATGCATTGAAATAACAAAGTAAGGATGTAAAATTGTGAGCTTTCAATTTGTAATAGCATAAAGAATTTGATGTGCAATTAACCTTATCAGGGACGTGATCCCCTGCTCTCAAACTTGCTCTCAGGGTCACAAAATTAAAAAAAAAAATATTTTTCTTATGAAATGGTAGAGAATCTTTTTCTGGGAAATAATAAAATTAGATGGCAAACTGACGAAATACTAATGCTGTCGTGAATTTTGCTGTGTCAGCGATATTTATGCACTGGCAATTATGTCCACTTTGAGCCCTATTTCAGGCCAATTCCATTGTTCCAGTTGACCAAATTCTTAGCTAATTTGCTACTATGTCTTCCATTCTATCAATGGAGTATAAAAAACTGCCCATTCAGCTATTTAAACTACCCAATAAAGTGATCAGAAATTGGTAATTTGGCTAATTTCACACAAATTTCAAGAAATGCCAGTTTCAAAATTGGGTCCAAAATGAACAATGCAGACATTCCTGGTACTAAAATAACAATTCCTTTGTTCATTATATTATGCTTGCTTTCCATTTTGAATTTTTATTCACACAAAAAATAGAATATTTACTGTTATGCAGACTACTGCATTATTGTAATAATTGTATAAATGATGTTATTGCATTTGAACATGCATACTACACTGGCAAGATGGACGTGTATTGGACGAGTGACATCATTTGTGTACTCTGGAATATTAGCAAAAATATAATTTTTTTTTTTTTTTTTTTTTTTCAACAAGTCGGTCGTCTCCCACCGAGGCAGCGTGACCCAAAAAAAAGAAAGAAAATCCCCAAAAAGAAAACACTTTCATCATCATTTAACACTTTCACCACACTCACACATTATCACTGCTTTTGCAGAGGTGCTCAGAATACAACAGTTTAGAAGCATATACGTATAAAGATACACAACATATCCCTCCAAACTGCCAATATCCCAAACCCCTCCTTTAAAGTGCAGGCATTGTACTTCCCATTTCCAGGACTCAAGTCTGACTATATGAAAATAACCGGTTTCCCTGAATCCCTTCACTAAATATTACCCTGCTCACACTCCAACAGATCGTCAGGTCCCAAGTATCATTCGTCTCCATTCACTCCTATCTAACACGCTCATGCACGCTTGCTGGAAGTCCAAGCCCCTCACCCACAAAACCTCCTTTACCCCCTCTTTCCAACCCTTTCGAGGACGACCCCTACCCCTCTTTCCTTCCCCTATAGATTTATATGCTTTCCATGTCATTCTACTTTGATCCATTCTCTCTAAATGACCAAACCACCTCAACAACCCCTCTTCTGCCCTCTGACTAATGCTTTTATTAACTCCACACCTTCTCCTAATTTCCACACTCCGAATTTTCTGCATAATATTTACACCACACATTGCCCTTAGACAGGACATCTCCACTGCCTCCAACCGTCTCCTCGCTGCTGCATTTACCACCCAAGCTTCACATCCATATAAGAGTGTTGGTACTACTATACTTTCATACATTCCCTTCTTTGCCTCCATAGATAACGTTTTTTGACTCCACATATACCTCAACGCACCACTCACCTTTTTTCCCTCATCAATTCTATGATTAACCTCATCCTTCATAAATCCATCCGCCGACACGTCAACTCCCAAGTATCTGAAAACATTCACTTCTTCCATACTCCTCCTCCCCAATTTGATATCCAATTTTTCTTTATCTAAATCATTTGATACCCTCATCACCTTACTCTTTTCTATGTTCACTTTCAACTTTCTACCTTTACACACATTCTCAAACTCATCCACTAACCTTTGCAATTTTTCTTTAGAATCTCCCATAAGCACAGTATCATCAGCAAAAAGTAACTGTGTCAATTCCCATTTTGAATTTGATTCCCCATAGTTTAATCCCACCCCTCTCCCGGACACCCTAGCATTTACTTCTTAGGTTAGGTTAGGTAAGGTTCGTCAGGAAACAGGACAAATGTTTCCTGACGCGGGTCTTAGTCAGATGATGACCCGCCTTTGGAGCTTTTGGTCATCTGACCGAGGCCTTCCGCTGGCTTACCGGTCCACCCCTTTAAAAATTATGATCATTTATTTACTTCTTTTACAACCCCATCTATAAATATATTAAACAACCATGGTGACATTACACATCCCTGTCTAAGACCTACTTTTACCGGGAAGTAGTCTCCCTCTCTTCTACACACCCTAACCTGAGCCTCACTATCCTCATAAAAGCTCTTTACAGCATTTAGTAACTTACCACCTATTCCATATACTTGCAACATCTGCCACATTGCTCCTCTATCCACTCTATCATATGCCTTTTCTAAATCCATAAATGCAATAAAAACTTCCCTACCTTTATCTAAATACTGTTCACATATATGCTTCAATGTAAACACTTGATCTACATATCCCCTACCCACTCTGAAGCCTCCTTGCTCGTCCGCAGTTCTACATTCTGTCTTACCTCTAATTCTTTCAATTATAACCCTACCGTATACTTTTCCTGGTATACTCAGTAAACTTATTCCTCTATAATTTTTACAATCTCTTTTGTCCCCTTTCCCTTTATATAAAGGGACTATACATGCTCTCCGCCAATCCCTAGGTACCTTCCCCTCTTTCATACATTTATTAAACAAAAGTACCAACCACTCCAACACTATATCCCCCCCTGCTTTTAACATTTCTGTCATGATCCCATCAGTTCCAGCTGCTTTACCCCCTTTCATTCTACGTAATGCCTCACGTACCTCCACCACACTTACATTCTGCTCTTCTTCACTCCTAAAAGATGGTATACCTCCCTGGCCAGTGCATGAAATTACCGCCTCCCTTTCTTCCTCAACATTTAAAAGTTCCTCAAAATATTCTCGCCATCTACCTAATACCTCCCTCTCCCCATCTACTAACTCCCCTACTCTGTTTTTAACTGACAAATCCATACTTTCCCTAGGCTTTCTTAACTTGTTTAACTCCCTCCAAATTTTTTTCTTATTTTCATTAAAATTTCTTGACAGTGCCTCTCCCACTCTTTCATCTGCTCTCCTTTTGCACTCTCTCACCACTCTCTTCACCTTTCTTTTACTCTCCATATACTCTGCTCTTCTTATAACACTTCTGCTTTGTAAAAACCTCTCGTAAGCTACCTTTTTCTCTTTTATCACACCCTTTACTTCATCATTCCACCAATCACTCCTCTTTCCTCCTGCCCCCACCCTCCTATAACCACAAACTTCTGCCCCACATTCCAATACTGCATTTTTAAAACTATTCCAACCCTCTTCAACCCCCCCACTACTCATCTTTGCACTAGCCCACCTTTCTGCCAATAGTCGCTTATATCTCGCCCGAACTTCCTCCTCCCTTAGTTTATACACTTTCACCTCCTTCTTACTTGTTGTTGCCACCTTCCTCTTTTCCCATCTACCTCTTACTCTAACTGTAGCTACAACTAAATAATGATCCGATATATCAGTTGCCCCTCTATAAACATGTACATCCTGGAGCCTACCCATCAACCTTTTATCCACCAATACATAATCTAACAAACTACTTTCATTACGTGCTACATCATACCTTGTATATTTATTTATCCTCTTTTTCATAAAATATGTATTACTTATTACCAAATTTCTTTCTACACATAGCTCAATTAAAGGCTCCCCATTTACATTTACCCCTGGCACCCCAAATTTACCTACTACTCCCTCCATAACATTTTTACCCACTTTAGCATTGAAATCCCCAACCACCATTACTCTCACACTTGATTCAAAACTCCCCACGCATTCACTCAGCATTTCCCAGAATCTCTCTCTCTCCTCTACACTTCTCTCTTCTCCAGTTGCATACACGCTTAATATAACCCACTTTTCACATCCAATCTTTATTTTACTCCACATAATCCTTGAATTTATACATTTGTAGTCCCTCTTTTCCTGCCATAGCTTATCCTTCAACATTATTGCTACTCCTTCTTTAGCTCTAACTCTATTTGAAACCCCTGACCTAATCCCATTTATTCCTCTCCATTGAAACTCTCCCACCCCCTTCAGCTTTGTTTCACTTAAAGCCAGGACATCCAGTTTCTTCTCATTCATAACATCCACAATCATCTCTTTCTTATCATTTGCACAACGTCCACGCACATTCAGACTTCCCACTTTGACAATTTTCTTCTTCTTATTCTTTTTAGTAATCTTTACAGGAAAAGGGGTTACTAGCCCATTGTTCCCGGCATTTTAGTTGACTTTTACAACACGCATGGCTTACGGAGGAAAGATTCTTATTCCACTTCCCCATGGATATAAAAGGAAAAGTAATAAGACCAAGAACTATTAAGATAAAATCAAAGAAAACTCAGATGAGTGTGTATAAATAAACGTGTACATGTATGTGTAGTGTGACCTAAGTGTAAGTAGAAGTAGCAAGACATACCTGTAATCTTGCATATTTATGAGACAGACAAAAGACACCAGCAATCCTACCATCATGTAAAACAATTACAGGCTTTCGTTTTACACTCACTTGGCAGGACGGTAGTACCTCCCTGGGTGGTTGCTGTCTACCAACCTACTACCTAGAATATTTTCGCTAATTTGTGCTCAATTTTGAGTTGCTTTCAGTTCTGTAACCAATCGAAATCATCTCTTTTTCTGTAATATATCTTACATTCTATCAAATGAGACCAAGAAACCAAGAATACAACAATAACACCATACGAAAATACACTGCAAATTTGCTGTTTTAAACCATGGTCTCAGTTTTTTCCCATTATGCACTGCTTGCTGAAGGATTTTTTTTATGGTTCACAGTTACTGCATAGACTCATTCTCTCTTATATGTAGGCATAAATTTATCACTAACAGCTTATCGGAGTGAGCTGAGCTCATGGCGTAGTACTACGATAGGACCAACACTGGTTTCAAAGCAGTAGAATAACGGGACTGACCTCAAAAGGGTTAACAATATATTTTTTTAATTATTTTGATTACTAAATCAACATTGTTGTGAATTTTGGTTGTTTTCTACATAATAAATAATTTTTTTTTTCAACACGTCAGTTGTCTCCCACCGAGGCAGGGTGACTCAAAAAGAAAGAAAATCCCTAAAAAGAAAATACTTTCATCATCATTCAACACTTTCACCTCATTCATACATAATCACTGTCTTTGCAGAGGCACTCAGATACGACAGTTTAAGAGTCAATCTCCAAACTGCCAATATCTCAAACCCCTCCTTTAACCCTTTGAGGGTTCTGGTCGTACTAGTACGTTTTACGAGTAGGGGTTTTTGATGTACTAGTACTCATAAATTCTAGCGGCCTCAAATCTAGTGGGAGAAAGCTGGTAGGCCTTCATATGAAAGAATGGGTCTATGTGGTCATTGTGCACAGTCTAAAAAAAATCCTGCAGCACACAGTGCATAATGAGAAAAAAAAAACTTTGACCACTTTTTTTTAATAAATCAACGACTTTGCAGTGTATTTTCGTATGGTATTTATTGTTGTATTCTAGTTTTCTTGGTCTCATTTTATAGAATGGAAGACATATTACAGAAATTGAGATGATTTTGACTGGTTTTACAATGAAAGGTGCCTTGAAATTGAGCTCAAAGTAGCAGAAATGTTCGATTTTTACCAAACTTCAAAAGTAAACAAATCGTGCCAAGCGTGCAATACACGTCAACTGGTGAGTCTAATATTCTTTTACAAGTGCACCAATAATATTTATACCATTTTTTACACTAATGCAGTAGTCTGCATAACAGTAAATCTTATATTTTTTGTGAGAATAAAAATTCAAAGTGGAAAGCAAAAGAATATAAGAGGGCCCTTGAGACGTGACTAATGACTAGAGGAAATGTCATTTTAGTGCCAGGAATGTCTTTCTTGTTTATTCTGGACCCTATTCGGAAATTGGCATCTTTTGAAATTTGTGTGAAATTGGCAAAATTGCTAAATTCTGACCACTGTACTGGATAGTTGAATTTATAAATGGGTGGTTTCTTGCACCCATTCGATAGAAAAAATGGAGTTCTAGCGAAATATTCATGTTTTTTGTCGACTAGTACAGTGAAATTGGCCGAAAATGGGGCTCAAAGTGGGCAAAATCGCCGATGCATTAACATCGCCGAGACCGCTAACTTTGCGAGAGCATAATTCCGTAAGTTTTCTATCAAATTTCAAACTTTTGGTGTCTTTATGATCGGGAAAAGATTCTCTATCTTTTCATAAGAGAAAATAATTTTTTTTTTTTTTTAAATTTGGCCGACCCTGAGAACGAGTTTCGGAGAGGGCCTGTCGACCCTCAAAGGGTTAAAGTGCAGGCATTGTACTTTCCGTTTCCAGGACTCAAGTTTGCCTAACCTTTTTCCCTGAATCCCTTCACAAAATATTACCTTGCTCACACTCCAACAGCTCGCCAGGTCCCAAAATCCATTTGTCTCCATTCACTCCTATCTAACACAGTCACACATGCTTGCTAGAAGTCCAAGCCCCTCGCCCACAAAACTTCCTTTACCCTCTCCCTCCAACTTTTTCGAGGACGACACCTACCCCACCTTCCTTCCCCTACAGATTTATACGCTCTCCAAGTCATTCTACTTTGATCCATTCTCTCTAAATGACCAAACCACTTCAACAACCCCTCTTCATCCCTCTGACTAATACTTTTATTAACTCCACACATTGCCCTTAGACAGGACATCTCCGCTGCCTCCAGCCGCCTCCTCGCTGCAGCATTTGCAACCCAAGCTTCACACCCATATAAGAGTGTTGGTACCACTCTACTTTCATATATTCCCTTCTTTGCCTCCATGGATAACGTTTTTTTGTCTCTACAGACACCTCAACGCACCACTCACCTTTTTTCCTCCATCAATTCTATGGTTAACCTTATCCTTCATAAACCCATCCACTGACAAGTCAACTCCCAAATATCTGACAACATTCACTTCTTCCATACTCCTTCTCTCCAATGTGATATCCAGTTTTTCTTTATCTAAATCATTTGATACTCTCATCTAAGTTCACTTTCAACTTTCTACCTTTACACACCCTCCCAAAATCATCCACTAACCTTTGCAACTTTTTTTTATAATCTTCCATAAGCACAGTATCATCAGCAAAAAGTAACTGTGTCAACTCCCATTTTGTATTTGATTCCCCATAATTTAATCCCACCCCTCCCCCCAACACCCTAGCATTTACTTCTTTTGCATCCCCATCTATAAATATATTAACCATGGTGACATTACACATCCCTGTCTAAGAACTTCTTTTAACAGGAAGTAATTTCCCTCTCTCCTACATACCCTAACTTAAGCCTCACTATCCTCATAAAAACTCTTTACAGCATTTAGTAACTTACTACCTATTCCATATGCCTGCAACATCTGCCACATTGCTCCTCTATCCACTCTATCATATGCCTTTTCTAAATCCATAAATGCAATGAAAACTTCCCACCTTTATCTAAATACTGTTCACATATACGCTTCAATGTCAACACTTAATCCACACATCCCCTACCCACTCTAAAACCTCCTTGCTCATCCACAATCCTACTCTCTGTCTTACCTCTAAATCTTTCAATAATAAGCCTACCTTACACTTTACCTGGTATACTCAGTAAACTTATTCCCCTATAATTTTTACAATCTCTTTTGTCTCCCTTCCTTTTTTATAAAGGAACTATACATGATCTTTGCCAATCCTTTGGTACCTTCCCCTCTTTCATACATTTATTAAACAAAAACACCAACCACTCCAACACTATATCCCCCCTTGCTTTTAACATTTCTGTCATGATCCCGTCAGTTCCAGCTGCTTTATTCCCTTTCATTGTACATAATGCCTCACGCACCTCCTCCACACTCACATCCTGCTCTTCTTCACTCCTGAAAGATGTTATACCTCCCTGACCAGTGCATGAAATTACCGCCACCCTTTCTTTATCGACATTTAAAAGTTCCTCAAAATATTCCCTCATCTACCCAATACCTCCAGCTCCCCATCTACTAATTCCCCTACTCTGTTTTTAAATGACAAATCATTCGTTCCCTAGGCTTTCTTAACTTGTTTATCTCACACCAAAATTTTTTCTTATTTTCAGCAAAATTTCTTGACAGTGCCTCTCCCACTCTATCATCTGCTCTCCTTTTGCACTCTCTTCACCTTTCTTTTATTCTCCATATGCTCTGCTCTTCTTATAACACTTCTGCTTTGTAAAAACCTTTCATAAGTTACCTTTTTCTCTTTTATCACACCCTTTACTTCATCATTCTACCAGTCACTCCTCTTTCCTCCTGCACCCACCCTCCTATAGCTACAGACTTCTGCCCCACATTCTAATACTGCATTTTGAAAACTATTCCAAACCTCTTCAACCCCCCTCCCCCCCACTACTCATACTTGTACTAGCCCACCTTTCTGCCAGTAGTTGCTTATATCTCTCCCTAACTTCCTCCTTCCTTAGTTTATACACTTTCACTTCTCTCTTACTTGCTGTTGCCATTTTCTTTTTGTCCCATCTACCTCTTACTCTAAAAGTAGCTACAACTAAATAATCAGATATATCTGTTGCCCTTGTATAAACACATACATCCTAAAGCCTACCCATCAACCTTTTACCCACCAATAAATAATCTAACAAACTACTTTCATTCTGTGCTATATCATACCTTGTATACTTATTTATCCTCTTTTTCATAAAATATGTATTACTTATTACCAAACTTCTTTCTACAGATAACCCGATTAAAGGCTCCCCATTTTCATTTACCCCTGGCACCCCAGATTTACTTTCTACTCCCTTCACAACACTTTTACCCACTTTAGCATTGAGATCCCCAACCACAAGTACTCTCTCACTTGGTTCAGAACTACCCATGTACTCACTCAACATTTTGCAAAATCTCTCTCTCTTTCTCTCCTCTACACTTCTCTCTTCTCCAGGTGCATAAACACTTATTATAATCCACTTTTCACATCCAACCCTTATTTTACTCCACATAATCCATGAATTTATACATTTATATTCCCTCTTTTCTTGCTGTAACTTATCCTTCAATATCATTGCTACTCCTTCTTTAGCTCTAACTCTATTTGAAACTCCTGACCTAATCCCATTAATTTCTCCTCACTGAAAGTCTCCCACCCCCTTCAACTTTATAGGTAGTAGGTTGGTAGACAGCAACCATTTGGGGAGGTACTACTGTCCTACCAAGTGAGTGTAAAAAGGAAGCCTGTATTTGTTTTACATGATGGTAGGATTGCTGGTGTCTTTTTTCTGTCTCATAAACATGCAATACTTCAGTACGTCTTGCTACTTCTGCTTACACTTAGGTCACACTACACATACTTTTACATGTTTATGTATACACATTTACCTGAGTTTTTTTTTATTTTATCTTAATAGTTCTTGTTCTTATTACTTTCCCTTTCATATCCATGGGGAAGTGGAATAAGAATCTTTCCTCTGTAAGCCATGCGTGTTGTAAGAGTCAACTAAAATGCCGGGAACATTGATTGGGCTAGTAACCCCTTTTCCCGCATAGCTTACTAAAAAGAAAAAGAAGAAAACCATCAAAGTGGGATGTTTGAATAAATTAAATATACATTATGTATAGTGAAAAACATCAATACACTGCACCTTAGCTTGGTACTTTGATAATTATCAGAGTACTCCATGGGGAAGTGGAACAGAATTCTTCCTCCATAAGCCATGCGTGTCGTAAGAGGTGACTAAAATGCCGGGAGCAAGGGGCTAGTAACCCCTTCTCCTGTATATATTATTAAATTTAAAAGGAGGAACTTTTGTTTTTCCTTTTGGGCAACCCCACCTCAGTGGGATATGGCTGGTACATTGAAAGAAGAAGAAGAATTATCAGAGTATAGTAAATACACTAGAACATATGTTGAAAAAGACACTTATGTACAGTTTAGGACATTTATTAAAAGAAATGTTTTGCCATGAGTGGCAACTAAAAAATGGTGGCTGGGGATTTCAATGCTAAAGTGGGCAAAAATGCTGTGGAGGGAGTAGTAGGTAAATTTAGGGTGCCAGGGGTAAATGAAAATGGGGAGCCTTTAATTGAGCTATGTGTAGAAAGAGGTTTGGTAATAAGAAGAAGAATAAATAAATATACAAGGTATGATATAGCACGTAATGAAAGTAGTTTGTTAGATTATATATTGGTGGATAAAAGGTTGTGGAAGAGGGTAAGGTATCTAGGGATTGGCAGAGAGCATGCATAGTTCCTTTGTATAAAGCCAAAGGGGACAAAAGAGAGTGCAAAAATTATAGGGGGATAAGTCTGTTGCGTATAACTGGTAAAGTGTATAGTAGAGTTATTATTGAAAGAATTGAGAGTAAGACGGAGAATAGGATAGCAGATGAACAAGGAGGCTTTAGGAAAGGTAGGGGGTGTGTGGACCAGGTGTTTACAGTGAAACATATAAGTGAACAGTATTTAGATAAGGCTAAAGAGGTTTTTGTGGCATTTATGGATTTGGAAAAGGCGTATGACAGGGTGTATAGGGGGGCAATGTGGCAGATGTTGCAGGTGTATGGTGTAGGAGGTAGGTTACTGAAAGCAGTGAAGAGTTTTTACGAGGATAGTGAGGCTCAAGTTAGAGTATGTAGGAAAGAGGGAGATTATTTCCCAGTAAAAGTAGGCCTTAGACAAGGATGTGTGATGTCACCGTGGTTGTTTAATATATTTATAGATGGGGTTGTAAGAGAAGTAAATGCGAGGGTCTTGGCAAGAGGCGTGGAATTAAAAGATAAAGAATCACACATAAATGGGAGTTGTCACAGTTGCTCTTTGCTGATGACACTGTGCTCTTGGGAGATTCTTTAGAGAAGTTGCAGAGGTTGGTGGATGAATTTGGTAGGGTATGCAAAAGAAGAAAATTAAAAGTGAATACAGGAAAGAGTAAGGTTATGAGGATAACAAAAAGATTAGGTGATGAAAGATTGGATATCAGATTGGAGGGAGAGTATGGAGGAGGTGAATGTAGTCAGATATTTGGGAGTGGACGTGTCAGCGGATGGGTCTATGAAAGATGAGGTGAATCACAGAATTGATGAGGGGAAAAGGGTGAGTGGTGCACTTAGGAGTCTGTGAAGACAAAGAACTTTGTCCTTGGAGGCAAAGAGGGGAATGTATAAGAGTATAGTTTTACCAACGCTCTTACATGGGTGTGAAGCATGGGTGATGAATGTTGCAGCGAGGAGAAGGCTGGAGGCAGTGGAGATGTCATGTCTGAGGGCAATGTGTGGTGTGAATATAATGCAGAGAATTCGTAGTTTGGAAGTTAGGAGGAGGTGCGGGATTACCAAAACTGTTGTCCAGAGGGCTGAGAAAGGGTTGTTGAGGTGGTTCGGACATGTAGAGAGAATGGAGCGAAACAGAATGACTTCAAGAGTGTATCAGTTTGTAGTGGAAGGAAGGCGGGGTAGGGGTCGGCCTAGGAAAGGTTGGAGGGAGTGGGTAAAGGAGGTTTTGTGTGCGAGGGGCAGGCATGTGTGAGCATGTTTGATAGGAGTGAATGGTGACAAATGGTTTTTAATACTTGATGTGCTGTTGGAGTGTGAGCAAAGTAACATTTATGAAGGGATTCAGGGAAACCGGCAGGCCAGACTTGAGTCCTGGAGATGGGAAGTACAGTGCCTGCACTCTGAAGAAGGGGTGTTAATGTTGGTTTAAAAACTGTAGTGTAAAGCACCCTTCTGGCAAGACAGTGATGGAGTGAATGATGGTGAAAGTTTTTCTTTTTTGGGCCACCCTGCCTTGGTGGGAATCGGCCAGTATGTTAATAAAAAAATAAAAGGTTGATGGGTAGGCTTCAGGATGTACACGTTTATAGATGAGCAACTGATATATTGGATCATTATTTAGTTGTAGCTACAGTTAGAGTAAGAGGTAGATGGGAAAAGAGGAAAATGGCAACAATAAGTAAGAGGGAGGTGAAAGTGTGTAAACTAAGGGAGGAGGAAGTTCGGGTGAAATATAAGCAACTATTGGCAGAAAGGTGGGCTGGTGCAAGTATGAGTAGTGGGGGAGGGGGGGGGTTGAAGAGGGTTGGAATAGTTTAAAAAATGCAGTATTAGAATGTGGGGCAGAAGTTTGTGGTTATAGGAGGGTGGGTGCAGGAGGAAAGAGGAGTGATTGGTGGAATGATGAAATAAAGGGTGTGATAAAAGAGAAAAACTTATGAGAGGTTTTTACACAGCAGAAGTGCTATAAGAAGAGTAGAGTATATGGAGAGTAAAAGAAAGGTGAAGAGAGTGGTGAGAGAGTGCAAAAGGAGAGCAGATGATAGAGTGGGAGAGGCACTGTCAAGAAATTTTAATGAAAATAAGAAAAAAATTTTGACTGAGTTAAACAAGTTAAGAAAGCCTAGGGAACGAATGGATTTGTCAGTTAAAAACAGAGTAGGGGAGTTTAGATGGGGAGAAGGAGGTATTGGGTAGATGGCAAGAATATTTTGAGGAACTTTTAAATATCAACGAAGAAAGGGAGGTGGTAATTTCATGCACTGGCCAGGGAGGTATACCATCTTTTAGGAGTGAAGAAGAACAGGATGTGAATATGGGGGAGGTGCGTGAGGCATTATGTAGAATGAAAGGGAGTAAAGCAGCTGGAACTGATGGGATCATTACAAAAATGTTAAAAGCAGGGGTTAATAGAGTGTTGGAGTGGTTGGTGTTTTTGTTTAATAAATGTATGAAAGAGGGGAAGGTACCTAGGAATTGGCAGAGAGCATGTATAGTCCCTTTATATAAAGGGAAGGGGGACAAAAGAGATTTTAAAAATTATAGAGGAATAAGTTTACTGAGTATACCAGGAAAAGTGTACAGTAGGGTTATTATTGAAAGAATTAGAGGTAAGACAGAATGTAGGATTGTGGATGAACAAGGAGGTTTTAGAGTGGGTAGGGGATGTGTAGATCAAGTGTTTACATTGAAGCATATATGTGAACAGTATTTAGATAAAGGTAGGGAAATTTTTATTGCATTTATGGATTTAGAAAAGGCACATGATAGAGTGGATAGGGGAGCAATGTGACAGATGTTGCAAGTATATAGAATAGGTGGTAAGTTATTAAATGCTGTAAAGAGTTTTTATGAGGATAGTGAGGCTCAGGTTAGGGTATGTAGAGAGGGAGACTACTTCCCAGTAAAAGTAGGTCTTAGACAGGGATGTGTAATGTCACCATGGTTGTTTAATATATTTATAGATGGGGTTGTAAAAGAAGTAAATGCTAGGGTGTTCTGGAGAGGGGTGGGATTAAATTATGGGGAATCAAATACAAAATGGGAATTGACACAGTTGCTTTTTGCTGATGATACTGTGCTTATGGGAGATTCTAAAGAAAAATTGCAAAGATTAGTGGACAACTTTGGGAGTGTTTGTAAAGGTAGAAAGTTGAAAGTGAACATAGAAAAGAGTAAGGTGATGAGGCTATCTTATGATTTAGATAAAGAAAAATTGGATATCAAATTGGGGAGGAGGAGTATGGAAGAAGTGAATGTTTTCAGATATTTGGGAGTTGACGTGTCGGTGGATGGATTTATGAAGGATGAGGTTACTCATAGAATTGATGAGGGAAAAAAGGCAAGTGGTGCGTTGAGGTATATACGGAGACAAAAAACGTTATCTATGGAGGCAAAGAAGGGAATGCATGAAAGTATAGTAGTACCAACACTCTTATATGGGTGTGAAGCTTGGGTTGTAACTGCAGCTGCAAGGAGGTGGTTGGAGGCAGTGGAGATGTTCTGTCTAAGGGCAATGTGTGGTGTAAATATTATGCAGAAAATTCGGAGTGTGGAAATTAGGAGAAGGTGTGGAGTTAATAAAAGTGTTGGTCAGAAGGCTGAAGAGGGGTGGTTGAGGTGGTTTGGTCATTTAGAGAGAATGGATCAAAGTAGAATGACATGGAGAGCGTATAAATCTGTAGGGGAAGGAAGGCAGGGTGTGGGTTGTCCTCGAAAAGGTTGGAAGGGAGGGGTTAAGGAGGTTTTGTGGGCGAGGGGCTTGGACTTCCAGCAGGCGTGCGTGAGCGTGTTCGATAGGAGTGAATGGAGACGATTGGTATTTGGGACCTGACAAGCTGTTGGAGTGTGAGCAGGGTAATATTTAGTGAAGGGATTCAGGGAAACTGGTTATTTTTATATAGCCAGACTTGAGTCCTGGAAATGGGAAGTACAGTGCCTGCACTCTAAAGGAGGGGTTTGGGATATTTGCAGTTTGGAGGGATATGTTGTGTATCTTTATTCATATATGCTTCTAAATTGCTGTGTTCTGAGCACCTCTGCAAAAACAGTGATTATGTGTGAGTGAGGTGAAAGTGTTGAATGATGATGAAAGCACTTTCTTTTTGGGTCACCCTGCCTCGGTGGGAGACGGCCAACTTGTTAAAAAAAATAAAAAAATAAAAATATGTGTAGTGGCAGGAGTCAGGTGGAAAACTGTGAGGGTAGTAGTAGTAGTAGTAGTAGTACAATTACAATGAGATGGGTTGGGTTTGAGAAGGACCTGTCAATATCATATTACAGCAGTCTCCAGAATGGGTAATATCCTATTGCTTAGCAATTTGGATATAGTGTACACTTCTTCTTATCATGATTTTTACAGGTCCTTCTCAAACCCAACCTATGTCACCACAGTTGTGCTATTACTACTACCCCTCACAGTTTTCCACCTGACTCATGCCACTATGCATAC
Organism: Cherax quadricarinatus; assembly: GCF_038502225.1. Taxonomy (NCBI): domain Eukaryota; kingdom Metazoa; phylum Arthropoda; class Malacostraca; order Decapoda; family Parastacidae; genus Cherax; species Cherax quadricarinatus. The sequence continues at coordinate 15,143,041 of NC_091324.1, read as the reverse complement.
TTATTTTTTAGTTATCTCTGTATTAGGACTGAAGAAGCCATTTGTGGCAAAATTCTTTCTCTAATAAATGTCCTGACATATACGTAAGTGTGTTTTTCCACATGTTGTCAGCATCACCATACCATTTCTCCCACTAGAACATAGTATAACAGGCTCTACTGTACTTTTCAAGGATTTTTTAATTATAATAAATTTACACTGCACTAATTCTTCTACTCTGTAAATTCCTTCCCTATATTTAACTACTGTAACTCTTATTTTGAAATGGGAAAATAATGATATGGGATATGAATATTTCAAGTGTGGTAAAATTAATGGCTCATAATATGATTCAAATGCGGCTAAGTCACTGATATTAAGAAGTTCCTGATTAAACAGTATGTAGATGAAAATGTTATCCATGAGTTTTTCTGTGTTCAAGCCCATTTAAGAGCAGATTAAGCAAAATAATTTATTTAAATTGTCTAAATGATGTAAATTAATTCAGAATGAGTTAATGCAATATACTGTATGGTATATATAGAAATTATAGTTGTGGTAATGATTTGGAAGCCAGTATTGATAATAAAACTATTTATTTTTCTCAGGGAAGCGGCCTCTCTCATCTATGTGCCCATCAGTGTTAGTGGATGCTGATGGAAATGTTCGCTTAGTTGCTGGTGCTGCCGGAGGAACCAAGATACCCTCAGCTGTGGCATGGGTGTTACTTCGTAATTTGTGGTTGAATGAGGATATCAAGAAAGCTGTGGATGCACGCAGAATTCACCACCAACTATTTCCAATGAAATTTAGCTACGAGGAAGGAACATTACCAGTGAGTTGTGGGAATTATTAATTACAGGGCAATGGATTGGATAGCCAAATATTTACTATAGAAGAACAAATTTTCAGCATATATAATTTATATCCATTTATGAAAAGCTATAATGTTTCATTAGAGATAATGTATTTTGGAAGGTATGATTTGGACAAGGAAAGAAATAACATTTGAATTGCAAGAAAAGAAATGCAATCTGATTTAAAACAATATTTTAGATGGAATACCATAAAATATGGCAAAGATTGATATACAGAAAATGCAGTATACAGTGGGCTCTGTCGCATAAATGAAAGTTGTAGTCAGCTGTTTATATAAAAAATGAGAAACAAACCCAACAATACATAATGCTTCAGTGGCAATGATAGAATATGAAAGAAAAAACTTTGAACACACCAGTATCACTCCAGCCTAAAAAAAAATGTACTAGAGATTAAATTAAATATCTTTTTCTTCTTTCAACAAACCGGCTGTATCCCACCGTGGAAGGGTGCCCCAAAAAGAAAAAAATCTTTTTTTATTTTTTAACTTTAGTAATGTATACAGGAGAAGGGGTTACTAGCCCCTTGCTCCCAGCATTTTAGTTGCCACTTGCAACATGCATGGCTTACGGAGGAAGAATTCTCTTCCAATTACCTATGGAGATAAGAGGGAAAAAACAAGAACAAGAACTAATAAGAAAACACAAGAAAATGCAGAGGGGTGTGTGTGTCATTTAGAGAGAATGGATCAAAGTAGAATGACATGGAAAGCATATAAATCTATAGGGGAAGGAAGGCGGGGTAGGGGTCGTCCTCGAAAGGGTTGGAGAGAGGGGGTAAAGGAGGTTTTGTGGGTAAGGGGCTTGGACTTCCAGCAAGCGTGCGTGAGCGTGTTAGATAGGAGTGAATGGAGACGAATGGTACTTGGGACCTGACGATCTGTTGGAGTGTGAGCAGGGTAATATTTAGTGAAGGGATTCAGGGAAACCGGTTATTTTCATATAGTCGGACTTGAGTCCTGGAAATGGGAAGTACAATGCCTGCACTTTAAAGGAGGGGTTTGGGATATTGGCAGTTTGGAGGGATATGTTGTGTATCTTTGTGTGTATGCTTCTAGACTGTTGTATTCTGAGCACCTCTGCAAAAACAGTGATAATGTGCAAGTGTGGTGAAAGTGTTGAATGATGATGAAAGTATTTTCTTTTTGGGGATTTTCTTTCTTTTTTTTGGGTCACCCTGCCTCGGTGGGAGACGGCCGACTTGTTGAAAAAAAAAATATATATATATATATATATATATATATATATATCTATATATATATATATATTTATCTTCTTCTTTCAACAAATGGCCATATCCCACCAAGGCAGGGTGGCCCAAAAGGAAAAACAAAAGTTTCTCCTTTTAAATTTAGTAATATATGCAGGAGAAGGGTTACTAGCTCCTTGATCCTGGCATTTTAGTCGCCTCTTACGACACACATGGCTTACGGAGGAAGAATTCTCTTCCACTTCCCCTTGGAGATTAGAGAAAATAAAAAAGAACCAGAACTAGTAAGAAAATAAAAGAAAACCCAGAGGGGTGTGTATATATATATATATATATATATATATATATATGCTTGTACATGCAAGTGTAGTGTGACCTAAGTGTAAGTAGAAGTAGCAAGAATGCCTGAAATCTTGCATGTTTATGAGACAGAAAAAAAGGACACCAACAATTCTACCATCATGTAAAAAATTACAGGCTTCCGTTTTACACTCACTTGGTAGGACGGTAGTACTTTCCTGGGTGGTTGCTGTCTATCAACCTACTACCTAGGTAAAGTAAATTTACCTGAAATTAATATACCAGTATAAGGATAGAAGACAAATGTAACAGAGGAGAATAGTTGATAACAGGAAATCAAAAGTAAATTTTCTATTGAAGCTTTTAAAGGTGAATTCAGTGTGAAAAGCAAATTACAAATAATGAAGAATTAGTGATATATTAAATCTAACATTCTAGAAGGTATATAAAATTTATAAACTTTATATGATGAGGGATCTGAATCCCTTCCTTTACATTAAATGAGATGGAGATTGTTGAAGTTATTAAAGAAGGAAAAACTACTCTTGGACATTCACAGAAACAAACAGTACTTGACCCTTAGGGGTTTAGCACTCTCCCATAAACATAATATTGACAAGAACAAAGTAGTAGGACCAGAGGAGATATTTGTGCTGGGTTTTGAAGGAACAGACAGAACCAAGCTATTTTCTCCAGATATTTTTTGAGGATTTCATTACAAACAGTAAACTGGTAAGTACATAAACTACACACATTGTAAAGAAACTTAAAAGATTTATCCCTGTCACTTCTTTTATCTTAATTCTTGACTCATTTATTTATCTCATATACTAAAGGGAAGTTTCATCAAAAAAGGCTCAACAGAGATATGGTAAAGAGGAGCATTGATGTGTACTGTATTTGTATAAGGAGTCTCACCAGGTATACACAAGCCTCATCAGATACATACACGAGTGCATTTCAGAAGACAGTAGAAGCAAGGAAAATAAAATAACAGATTAAGAAAACAATAGCAGTCTGTATGATATTGAGTAAAACCATGAGGGAGACTACAAAAAACATTCTGTGATATAGATTGAGAAGAGTGCTACCAATTGAGGACAGGCAGTGCTATAGACATCTGGCATATCTGACCGAAATGTATAATTTGTACAAAAATATTGCTAAATTTACCATCCAGACCATGAATAGTTGATTCTAATTAAATTAATTAAAAACCTCATGTATTATCATGCATTAAAGATTTTTTTTTTCCCCAGGATATTGTTGATGGCATGCAGAAAATTGGTCATGAGACAGAGATGTTTGGTGTTGGAGGCTCTGTGGTCTGTGCCATTTCTCATGAAAACAATGAAAAAATCTATGCTAACTCTGATTTTAGAAAAGCTGGTGAAGTTGATGGATTTTAATTACTGTATATTTAAGTACAGTGTCTACACTTTAAAGTATTGGTGAGGATGTTGCAGTTCAGAGGGCCATCTGAACTGTAATGTCAGCATGCTTCTGGCAAGACAGCAATTGAATGCATGACAGTAAATATGTTTCCTCTTTTCTTGGGTCATCCTACCTTAGTGGTAGCCAGCCAGTGTTAAAAAATTAAGCATTTAATTGTATTGTAATTACATTTATAGCATATATTATTCTTAATAAAATTGCATATACAGTATTTAAATTACTTCAACTAATAAAGTTTTTGTTGAAGAAAAAGGGTTTTATTTTTGTTATGAGGCTTAGTTAAAATTTGTCAAAAATTCTCACATTACTAAATGTGTCTGTAATGTTTATTTAACATCATGGATGCATTCCTGTTGTGGATGACCAACAATAATTTAAAAACATTCCTTAATACTAGATGTGTTATTGTTGCTGCACATAACCCTAGCTATCTGTTCACCTGGAAAATTTCTAGTATCTCTACCTCAAAACCCTTAAGATATAGAGGAGCTGAAGCTCAACTCCTTAACCCTTTCACTGTTGGTGACGTTATATTATGGCTTGCAAACCAGTGTTGGTGTCGTAATATTATGCCAAAATTCTAGCGGCTTCAAATCTAGCGAGAGAAAACTGGTAGACCTACATGTTAGAAAATGGGTCTGTGTGCTCAGGTTTTTTTTTTTTTTTTTAACAAGTTGGCCATCTCACACCAAGGCAGGGTGACCCAAAAAGAAAATACTTTCATCATCATTCAACACTTTCACCTCACTCTTACATAATTACTGTTTTTGCAGAGGTGCCCAAAACACAATAGTTTAGAAGCATATATGTATAAAGATATACAACATATCCCCCCAACCTGCCAATATCCCAAACCCCTCCTTTAAAGTGCAGGCATTGTACTTCCCATTTCCAGTATTCAAGTCTGGCTATATAAAAATAACTGATTTCCCTGAATCCCTTCACTAAATATTACCCTGCTTACACTTCAACAGCTTGTCAGGTCCCAAATACCATTCGTCTCCATTCACTCCTATCTAACATGCTCACACAAGCTTACTGGAAGTCCAAGCCCCTCGCCCACAAAACCTCCTTTACCCCCTCCTTCCAACCTTTTCGAGGACGACCCCTACCTTGCCTTCCTTCCCCTACAGATATATACGCTCTCCATGTCATTCTACTTTGATCCATTCTCTCTAAATGACCAAATCACCTCAACAACCCCTCTTCAGCCCTCTGACTAATACTTTTATTAACTCCACACCTTCTCCTAATTTCCAAACACCGAATTCTCTGCATAATATTTACACCTCACACTGCCCTTAGACAGGACATCTCCACCGCCTCCTCGCTGCAGCAGTAACATCCCAAGCTTCAGTGTGCGCATAAAAAAAATCTGGGAGGCCACAATGCATTGTGGGAGTGCCAATTGGGTATACCTTGTTCACCATGCCTAGCAATAAGGAATACCTAACTCCCCTGTGAATTGGAACTCTTCTCTTCCCAAGTGATAGTTCTAACACAGATGGAAGTGTCAGTGAAGATGAATTTCATGGTTTTGATGAGTTTGTGTCTGAAAGCAATGCCCAGGATACCAGATACAGATAGTGGGTGGTGGGGAAGACAGTGGGGGTGGTGGGGAAGACAGTATGGGTAACGAGTAACGTTACAGTTGGGATGGATAATATACACGTGGCAGCAGGTGGTGGTGTAATGTGTCATGTGGCACCAGCAGCACCCTAGACTGGTAGCCATGCTGCTGACTCAGCACATCCACAACAAAGGCCACCTTTGACCACCCACACATCACAACAACCTGCACAACTACAACCACCTGTTAATATCCAGTACCCACCAGCAGACCGCATCTGGGATTGGCACCAGGGTGCCAATCGGTTTCAATGAGTGGATGTGTATACATAATGCATTACAGTGGACCCCCGCATAACGATCACCTCCGAATGCGACCAATTATGTAAGTGTATTTATGTAAGTGCGTTTGTACGTGTATGTTTGGGGGTCTGAAATGGACTAATCTACTTCACAATATTCCTTATGGGAACAAATTTGGTCAGTACTGGCACCTGAACATACTTCTGGAGTGAAAAAATATCGTTAACCGGGGGTCCACTGTATATTGGTCTCACAGGCCACATAAATTATTTGCAAAAATAAAATATTAAAAAAGAAAAAAATAGAATTGACAGTTCACTTTCTGTCAACTCTACTCCTTTATATTTCGGTAAATACTGATTGCAGATTTTTCTTTTCTTTTAAAACATTCAGAAAAATATTCTTAAGATTTTGGTAAGAATTTATTTTTTTTTTTTTTTTTACATTTTTCATCATTGAGGGCAAGTTCCTGATCAGGGGTCTTGACAGTGAAAGGGTTAAAGAAACCCATGAGCTATAGCTAAATCTTTCCAAGAGATTTAGAAGCTAAAGGAACACCTTTAAGATGCCCAGGAGGCACACCTTAAATGTCCTCCTTTGGGGGATACCTAACAAGTCAGTCCCTCAGGCTGAGGGACTGACCACTTCAAAACTACATCTTCAAGGGTGATGGACTAATTACATCATCTTTACATCTTTACTGCTTCTCTACTGCCTCCTCTGTACTCAACTGAAGAAGCCTACTGTGTAGGCAAAATGTCTGGGAATAAAGTTACCTAGGTGTTGTACATGTGTCTTACTTATTAAGGGTTTTGTGGTTCTCAGCCCCCATGAATGTAATAATAATGTTTAGCAAAATCTCTCTCTAATAAACCTCCTTGTACTACACGTGTCTTATTTCGTACCAAGTTGCCACACCTCCCATGTACTGAATGTATCCATTTGTTTTTTTCAAGGACAAAGTGTGATTCCACTAATAAAGATCATTCTGATGTTATTTTTTATCCATGACACTGGAATTCAAGAGCCTATCATGCATACTGTAGTCCTTCCAAATTATCTCATTTATAGAACTGACTTTTTTTTTTACAAAAAATATTTGTGGATCAAAAAAAAAAATGGACCTGTGGGTCATGCTACAGGATAGTAGTTGGACTACCCTAATCTTTATCATGTCCCATGTTACACACCATTTTAAGTCGTTCATAACTAGTTTGACACCAACACTTCAACATCATCTCTACACAAGTTTCCCTCAAGGGAGGTTCCTTGATGCTGGTGAGGGGCTCTTGATCTAGGGAATTGAATCTGTGCTTCAGTTCCCTGAACTGAGTCTGAATACCTTCCATTCCCTCCACCCCAGGTGCTGTATAATCCCTACAGGTTTAGCACTCCCCAGGCTTATAATAATATAATCTGCACAAGTTAAACACCATCTAAATACCATTACAGTTCCAATACCATTATAAAACAGTATCACATGAACACTTGGCTCAGCAGTACTTCAAAGTCTTAACACTTTCAAGAGAAGATTTCGCCAGAATATAATAAAAATATTTAATTATATTTATCTGTTTATTTACTTTAATATGCTAGATATATCAGTATTTAAAAATTACTTCAGTGAATAATACAAAACAATAGATTTTCTTTAAATAAAGCCTAAAGAAAATTCTACAAATCCTCAGCTGTGTTTTTAGGCTGCTAAAAAGTTTACCTGGAGAGAGTTCCGGGGGTCAACGCCCCCGCAGCCCAGTCTGTGACCAGGCCTCCTGGTGGATCAGGTTCTCTGATGTGTGTGAGGAACTGAACCTGACTGGAAAATAGTATATACATTTTTTTAATTTATTTCCCTAAGTACTTTATGATTTAGAGCTAGTAAGTACAGTACTTGTAATATCTGTTAATACCAACAACTGATACTACACCACAGTTAAAGAAATTTTGTGTTCTATCATTGTGGTTCTATTGCTTATTTGAGATCACAAATTTTTATTATTATTTTTTCATTGTGTGTGTGTGTGTGTGTGTGTGTTTTACCAATTTATGTGTGTGTACTCACCTAATTGTGGTTGCAGGGGTCGAGACTCAGCTCTTGGCTCTGCCTCTTCACTGAGTGCTACTAGGTCCTCTCTCTCCCTGCTCCATGAGCTTTATCATACCTCATCTTAAAGCTATGTATGGTTCCTGCCTCCACTACCTCACTTGCTAGGCTATTCCACTTCTGACTATGACTGAAGAAATACTTCGTAACATCCCTTTGACTCATCTGGGTCTTCAACTTACAGTTATCGCCCCTTGTTTCTGTGTCCCCTCTCTGGAACAGCCTGTCTCTGTCCACCTTGTCTATTCCACGCAGTATTTTGTATGTTGTTATGTCTCGTGTGTGTGTGCGTGTGTGTGTGTGTGTGTGTGTGTGTGTGTGTGTGTGTGTGTGTGTGTGTGTGTGTGAGTGAGAGTGAGAGTGAGAGTGAGAGTGAGAGTGAGAGTGAGAGAGAGAGAGAGAGTGAGAGAGAGAGAGAGAGAGCGCGTGCGCGTTAGTTACCTGGAAGTTAGTCGACTGGTGTGGGTCGCATCCTGGGACACTGACCTAATTTGCCCGAAATGCTGAGCATAACAAGGGGCTTTCTATATAGCAGTATGTCATTGATGTCAGCTAGGCCTGTATGCCATGTACATGTTTTTGTAGTAAATAAAATATATATGTATATATATATATATATATATATATATATATATATATATATATATATATATATATATATATATATATATATATATATATATATATATATATATATATATATATGCAAAACAACCACTCTGAAAGAATAGAGAAATTCCAAGCGCTTTCGTGACTACTCACATTATCAAGGAACTGATAATGTGAGTAGTCACGAAAGCGCTTGGAATTTCTCTATTCTTTCAGAGTGGTTGTTTTGCATATTCTGAAATCACCTGTTTACTGTGATCTTATTGCATATATATATATATATATATATATATATATATATATATATATATATATATATATATATATATATATATATATATATATATATATATATATATATATATACAGTGGACCCCCGACTTTCGATGGCATCGACATTCGATAAATCCGACATTCGATGCATTTTAATGCAAAAATTTCACCTCGACATTCGACCGGAAACCCGCTATTTGATGCGATTCGTACGAGACGTGTCCAGTGTTTGCAAGCCAGCCAGTGTGTGCACATCTAAGGATACATTCGGTACATTCCATATTATCCATATTATCACTTGTTTTTGGTGCTTGTTTCTGCAAAATAAGTAACCATGGGCCCCAAGAAAGCTTCTAGTGCCAACCCTTCGAGAAAAAAGGTGCTAATGACTATTGAAATGAAGAAAGAGATAATTGCAAAGTACGAAAGTGGAGTGCGTGTGTCGGAGCTGGCCAGGTTGTATAGTAAACCCCAATCAACCATCTCTACTATAGTGAGCAGGAAAACGGCAATCAAGGAAGCTGTTGTTGGAAAAGGTGCAACTTTGTTTTCGAAACAGAGATCGCTAGTGTTAGAAGATGTTGAGAGACTGTTATTGGTGTGGATAAAGGAAAAACAACTAGCAGGAGATAGCATCTCTCAAGCAATCATTTGTGAAAAGGCTAGGCAGTTGCATGATGATTTGGTAAAGAAATTGCCTGCAACTAGTGGTGATGTGAGTGAATTTAAGGCCAGCAAAGGTTGGTTTGAAAGATTTAAGAATCGTAGTGGCATACACAGTGTGGTAAGGCATGGTGAGGCTGCCAGTTCGGACCACAAAGCAGCTGAAAAATATGTGCATGAATTCAAGGAGTACATAGAGGCTGAAAGATTGAAACCTGAACAAGTGTTTAATTATGGCGAAACAGGCATGTTTTGGAAGAAATTGCCAAGCAGGACCTACATTACATAACACTATCCACACACTCCCCTCCTCCCATCCCATCAATCATCACCAGATCTTCATTAAAGTTAAGTGTCAATTATTCTATTGTTATTAACCTATTGTTATTGTTGTTATTGTAATTATTCTATTGCATTAAATTTAATATTTCATGTGGTAAAATTTTTTTTTTCATACTTTTGGGTGTCTTGCACGGATTAATTTGATTTCCATTATTTCTTATGGGGAAAATTAATTCGACTTTCGATATTTTCGGCATTCGATGAGCTCTCAGGAACGGATTAATATCGAATGTCAGGGGTCCTCTGTACTATATATATATATATATATATATATATATATATATATATATATATATATATATATATATATATATATATATATATATATATATATATATATATACATGTATATATATATATATTATATGCATATATACTTATATATATATATATATATATATATATATATATATATATATATTATATACAGTGGACCCCCGGTTAACGAACTTTTTTCATTCCAGAAGTATGTTCAGGTGCCAGTACTGACCGAATTTGTTCCCATAAGGAATATTGTGAAGTAGATTAGTCCATTTCAGACCCCCAAACATACACGTACAAACGCACTTACATAAATACACTTACATAATTGGTCGCATTTGGAGGTGATCGTTAAGCGGGGGTCCACTGTATATATATATTCTTTCAACAAACCGGCCGTATCCCACTGAAGCAGGGTGGCCCCAAAAGAAAAACAAAAGTTTCTCTTTTTAACTATAGTAATGTATACAGGAGAAGGGCTTACTAGCCCCTTGTTCCCGCCATTTTAGTCGCCTCTTAAAACACACATGGCTTACGGAGGAAGAGTTCTGTTCCACTTCCCCATGGAGATAAGAGAAAATAAACAAGAACAAGAATTAGAAAGAAAATAGAAGAAAACCCAGAGGGGTGTGTATATATATGCTTGTACATGTATGTGTAGTGTGACCTAAGTGTAAGTAGAAGTAAAAAGTTGTACCTGAAATCTTGCATGTTTATGAGACAGAAAAAAGACACCAGCAATCCTACCATCTTGTAAAACAATTACAGGTTTCCATTTTACACTCACTTGGCAGGACAGTAGTACCTCCCAGATCAGTTGCTGTCTACCAACCTACTACCTACAATATATATATATATACATATATATATATATATATATATATATATATATATATATATATATATATATATATATATATATATATATATATATATATATATATATATATATATATATATATATATATATATATATATATATATATATATATATACACATATATATATACATTCTTAATGAATACTATCCCGTAGCTCGGTTGTTAGCTGAGGTTTGGAGTTCGAATCTCCGGTTCGGCTGTAAAAATTAGGGACACGTTTCCATAAGATATCTGCTGTCCGTATTCACCCATCAGTATAAAATGGGTACCTGAGTGTTAGTTGACTGGTGTGGGTCACATCCTGGGACGAAACTGACCTAATTTGCCCGAAATGTTCAACATAACAAGCGGCTTTCTATATAGTAGTATGTTATTTATGTCAGCTAGGTCTGTATACCATGTACATGTACTTGTAGAAATAAAGATAGTAGAGATCATGAAGGCTCCTGGAATTTAGCTTTTATTTCTGGCTAAGCGAATATATAGATAACTTATAGTGTTGTTGTTAGCATGCACACACACACACACACATACATATTAGCGAGAGTTTCAGTTTAGTGAAGGAATACCAACAGAATGTTAGGTGTCACCTGCTGGAGACATATCTACAAGATGATACTGGCATAATGCTTCTGTTCATGTTTCTTGCAGACTCCCAGGGCTTCAAGAATGAGACACCTGACGTAGCCTGTCCCAGTAAGGAGGCCACTGATGGGAGTAACTTTGTTGCTCTGTGTAAAAATCTTCTGGATCTCCTCCTGCTGCTCTCTGCAGTACTCTGCACCCTCAGTTAGGTCTTCTTTCATCTCCGGCTGAAGATCTGTAGTTTTAATCAACTCAGGCACCAAGTTGTAGTCCACTTTGAGGTTTGACTTAACCTGTTTAGGGCATAACAGGCATTATTTTAGCTGGAAATAAATAGTATAAAATACCAGCACAATGGAAAATAAACACATAAATAGTATAATGTGATCCTCTATTGACAACGTTTCGCCCACACAGTGGGTTTAATCAAGTCACAAACAGACCTACCTGGGTGAAAGGTACTTGAGTATTTATAGGATGGAGTCAGGTGAAGAATGCTGGGTATAAATTTTTTAATACAGTACTCCGTAATAGTAGGTAGGATCTGAACCTGCACGGAACAGTCTTCCGAGTAGGGTGACAGAGGCTAGGACCTTGGGTAGCTTTAAAGAGAGATTGGACAAATACATGAGTGGGAGGGGCTGGGTTTGATTGGTGTAAATGAATGGTTCAGAGAACCGACAAGATGATAAATCAGACACATGTGCAACACTTGGGTATCTTTAATGAGGAAATGTTTTGCCACACAGTGGCTTCATCAGTCCACACAAAGAGGAATGGTGAAGAACAGGAGGAGATTGAGGTAATAAGTCCTTCAGCCTTGAGTCGATGTGATCAGTCCATCAATCTTGAAAAGAATACAGCATATGTGCGAAGTGGCTTATATTCTGTAGGCAGGTGAGGTGCAGCAGTCGTAGGTGGTATCACAGTTGACAAATCCAAATGTGGATTCTTCACTTGCCTAACCTTTAGGCATGACTTACTTCCACATTTGGATTTGTCAAATGTGATACCACCTACGACTGCTGCACCTCACCTGCCTACAGTATACAAGTCACTTCTTCGCACTAGTGTACCATGGAGTCAATGAACCAGACAAGCTGTTGCCCATGATAACGACATCTCCTCCTCCTCGCTAGTGTCCACAGTTAGGAGTGTAATAATGTTGGTAGAATTACCGACAATATGTAAAGTAAAAGGACACAAGTAACGGCTTGACAAAGCTCCTGGAGAGCGAAATGTTGCCACAATAAAATGTCACATTAGTTGCACTTGTGTCCTTTTACTTTACACAGTTAGGAGTGCATACGGCGTTGTTGCTTATGAGATGCACCAGATGAACTAACCAGAACAGTGCTTGAGCAGCATACACTGCAACATTGCAGAACCTTTTCTCCTTCGTGAGCCAGAGATGGGTCATCGCCAGATTAAGACCCGTGCCAGGACTCCAGTCTTGGCGAACATTATACATACATACATATGCTGCATTCTTTTCAAGATTGATGGACTAATTACATTGACTCAAGGCTGAGGGATTGATTACCTCAATCTCCTCCTGTTCTTCACCATTTCTCTTTGTATGGACTGATGAAGCCACCGTGTGGCAAAACGTTTCCTCATTAAAGATACCCAAGTGTTGCGCATGTGTCTAATTTATCAATTTGATTGGTGTCTTGGGTACGGAAGTAAATTCTTGGTCTACTGGCCCATACAAGGCAGGTCCTTATCAAAACCACCACTACCCAAAGCTATCCAAGAATTTACTTACGTACCCAAGACACCAATCAAACCCAGCCCCTTCCACTCATATCTTTTAAGCTACTCAAGGTCCTAGCCTCTCACCCTACTGGGAAGATTGTTCCCTCCAGGTTCAGATCCTACCTACCCAGCATTCTCCACCTGACTCCATCCTATAAATACTCACGTACCTTTCACCCAGGTAGATCTGTTTGTGACTTGATAAAACCCACTGTGTGGGCAAAACGTTGTCAATAAAGGATCACATTATACTGCTTATGTGTTTATTTTTCCATTATTTTAGCTATGGAAGGAAAAATAAAGTTCCCAAAAAACATCAAAGGAAACATAAACTTGTTGGTACTGGACCGAGGACTCGAATAGTTTATATTGTGAGGAGCCGAGATAATTTCCGTTGAGGAGTAATTGATGACAAAATAAGACGAGTTTTAGATATAAATGTCAAAGGCAAATTTTAGTTAGCATTTCCTCTGGTGCTGTATGACACACAGGTTTAGTGCTTTCCGATGCAGTATGGAAGTGTGAATTGCTCATTACTCTATAATTTGTTCATGATTGTACCCATGTATAAACGTAAGTAACCATTCTTACAGGATTCATTACCTTTGTAACTTGTGAGTTCATTACCGTTGTCCCTAGTTCAGCTATCAAAACTTTGGGGGCCCAGTCCCTGGACCCATTACGTACCTCTGTAATCTGTAAATACCTTTGTAATTTGTCATGATTGTGACTAGACCTACCTGGAGTTCATTACCTTTGTAAATTGTGAGTTCATTACCTTTGTAAATTGAGTTCATTACCTTTGTAAATTGTGAGTTCATTACCTTTGTAAATTGTGAGTTCATTACCTTTGTAAATTTTGAGTTCATTACCTCTGTAACTTGCTCAGCTATCAAAACTTTGGAGTCCAGTCCCTGGACCAATTATGTACCTCTGTAATTCTTTGACTACCGCCCACAGGATGGGTATGGGGTGCATAATAAACATATTAAACTAAACTAACTTATTAAAGTGTAATGGGTGAGGTGGTTTGTATCGTGCAAGAGAGGGCAGGGTGCCTTGAAGCTGGTGAAGGTCTCTTGATACAAGAAAACGGAGTTACCCTCTCCTTTCTTGAATTTCAGGATTTTATAAACCTTATGGGTTTAGCGTTTGCCCACACGATAAAGATGCCTACAGGAACAGTGGAGACAGTGTACAGAGCAGGTACATAGTGTATTAGCACATCTATGTTGTGTACATGGGTCTGAAAGTTGTTTGCTTAGTAAAACGTTATTAATTAAAAATGGGTTAGAATTTAGTATTCTATTGTTTACTGTTACCGAAGTACTGCATAAACCTGAAAATAACCAGGAAAAATTGACACCTATAACAATTTTCTTTTTTGGGACAAAACATTTCGTTGTGTTGAGCTATGTCAAGACTTACACGGATTAAGTGCTGTTCTGCAACATTCATCTTTTCTTCAGTAGTTAGCATGAGAAACACTTATATAACCGTGATGTCTTAAAAGTTATTAACTCAGTTTTCTCAGCAATTTGAGAAACAACAATAGTAACACTTACCAGGTTCAAGCCTTGCAGGTTGCACATAATAATAGCAACACTTACCAGGTTCAGGCCTTGCAGGTTGCACATAATAATGTCCAGCGAGGCATCCTCTGACAGCTTAAGAACAGCCTGAAACAAAGGGCCAGATTAAAAGAATTTGTAATGCTTCTGAAAGCAATGAATGCAAAATAGAATTCAAATAACCATTTATTACACATAAAAACAGTAAATATAGGCAGAGGTATGCGCGCGCGTGTGTGTGTACTCACCTAATTGTGGTTGCAGGGGTCGAGTCATAGCTCGTCTGTGTACTCACGTAATTGTGCTCACCTAATTGTGGTTGCAGGGGTCGAGACTCAGCTCCTGGCCCCACCTCTGTGTGTGTGTGTACTCACCTAATTGTGGTTGCAGGGATCGATTCACAGCTCCTGGCCCCGCCTCTTCACTGGTCGCTACTAGGTAACGTCCTGTTCTATGAGCTTTATCATACCTCTTCTTAAAGCTATGTATGGATCCTACCTCCACTACATCAATTCTCAGACTATTCCACTTCCTGACAACTCTGTGACTGAAGAAATACTTCCTAACATCCCTGTGATTCATCTGAGTCTTCAGCTTCCAACTGTGGCCCCTTGTTGCTGTGTCCCATCTCAGGAATATCCTGTCTCTGGTGTGTGTGTGTGTGTGTGTACTCACCTATTTGTGGTTGCAGGAGTCAAGTCTTAGCTCCTGGCCCCGCCTCTTCACCGGTTGCTACTGGGCCCTCTCCCCGCTCCATAAGCTTTATCAAACCTCGTCTTAAAACGTGTGTGTGTGTGTGTGTGTGTGTGTGTGTGTGTGTGTGTGTGTGTGTGTGTGTGTGTGTGTGTGTGTGTGTGTGTGTGTGTGCGTGTACAATCAAAATATATACAAACCCTCTTCTTGCGGCTTGGCAGCACACGCTCCAGGGGCTGCAAGGATGACTCAATAGTGTTCTGAAAAAGATTTTTTTTATTAATTAAATATAAGTAAATAGGTACATATAAAATACATAGCGACTATTCCCACAGAAAGTATGTATGTGCAATTTGTTGAAGGAATCACAATCCAAGAAATCAGAGCTGCCTGCCCCTTCTTATTATTAGACCAAATTACCTAAATTCTACAGGCACTGTATCACCAATACCAGTATGGTAGTTACCCACGAATAAAATAATAATAAGATTTACCAATACGAATATGGTAGTTACTCATAAATAAAATAATATGCTTCTTTCTCATACTAGTAGTTATGAAAAAATCCACGTACTGCTTTCTCTAGCTCCATTCCATCCACCTACCATTTACAAACGACTTTTATTTGCCATTTTTTACATTGCCCTTTCAGTATTTTTTTTTTTCAAATTTTTCTGCCTTCTACTGGTTAAGCAAAATTCCCTCTATGTTTCTGTATAGCATTTTGCAGTCATACATGTAATTATCACATCTTTTTTGACTAGTTAGCTCTTGATCCAAGGAAATGGGCCTGACATCATCTTGGATCAAAGGTCATTACTTCCAATTTCTCAGGTATTATATGAACTATACAAGGTTATTTCCAGGAGCTTCAACCTTTCTTCATAATTTTTGTTAAATGTTTAAAGTGGATATGAAAGAAAGGGAGTACGAAAGTGAATGAATGTTAAGTGTGTGAAAGTGAGTGAGTGAAAGATAAAGTCACTGACTGAATGGAAGTGAATGTCAGTATGAAAATGTGTGTGAGAGAGAGAGAGAGAGAGAGAGAGAGAGAGAGAGAGAGAGAGAGAGAGAGAGAGACTCACTAGGTAGTCAGTAATACCTGAACATTTTCCTGGCAGCTCTTCCCCATCTCATAGGTCACCTTCTCCAGCTTCATCGCCAGATCTACACCCAAACAGCTCTTCATTATCTGCCAGAAACAAATAATAAATATAGTGTATATTTGTGTCTATAAAGCCACGATCGTTGTGCCAGAGAAGAGTATAAACTCATTCTTTCAATCTTTAATTGATGTTAAATAATAATAAATAAATTTAGGTTTGGTAGGACTTAGAATTATATTACGTTAATTTTATCAATGTTAGGATAGTATGTTAAGTTAGTCTTGATACAAAACTGTAAATTGTCATATATTTATTCAAAAAAATATAATCTGGTGATGCACAACAAAAATAAAAATATATTTTGAGGATAGTTTGGCTTGTCTAACCAACTCTGTCTATAAGACATGTGGGGGAGAGTAGGGCTCTTGATCTCGTTCCCTGGATCAAACTTGGTTAAGCCCCATTCATCCAGGATTTTGCACGAACTAACTGTACAAGTTGAGAGCTGTTACTCTACCCCGGCTCATTTCAAAACCCAGCCCAGGATGCGACCCACAACAGTCGACTAACATCCAGGTACCTGCTTAATACACCTAGGTGAACACAAGCAGCAGCTGAAAGGAAACATGACCAAGATTTCTACCCATGTCGGGAATCAATCTAAGGACCCCTCAGTAAGTGAGCTGAGTGTGCTACCAACCGAGCCACTGGACACTCCCCGTGCGTTTAGCTCTTTACCACTGATTATAGTAATAAAAATATACAACTCTTATAGGAGTAGTGTTTCCCAATTACTATAATAATTGTGTGCATGCGCTGATTCACCAGATAAGATCAGGTTAAAAACTAAAAATATTAATGTAACAGTAAAATAATAATAATTATTTAATAAGCCGACTGTCTCCCACCGAAATAAATAAATAATAATTATAATAATAATAATAATAATAATAATAATAATAATAATATTAATTATAATAATAATAATAATTATTATTATTATTATTATTATTATTATTATTATTATTATTATTATTATAACAATAATAGTAATGAGCAAACAGAGAAATAAAAATAAATAAAAATAAAATCCAAAATATTACAACACTCACTGCAAAGTCGATATAGTCGTTGTTGTCGAGCCAGAGATCAAGAGCTTGTGTGTGTGGGAGAGTGAAGGTGCCCATCACCACCACCACTGTCACCACTACTAACATCATGATTCACCTGTACATACACAACGAAAGTAAAATTAGTTAGGGAAGGTAAGGTAAGACTTATTAGGAAGCAAGTCATAATATCTCTCGACAGGTCATATGATGACCTGCCACAGGAGCTTGTGGTCAACTGACCAAGGCCTTCCACTGGCTTACTGGTTCATCCCTATGAAAATTAAAGCTCACATCATTTGATGACGTGCAGAATTAGTGAGATCTTTGGCATGCACGAATACATGTCAGCAAAAGCACGTGTACATGAAGACGTACGCACGTACGCACATATTCACCAAGAGATATACACCTCTCTAGCGAGATAGAGACCGAAAGAGAAAGAGAGCAAAAGAGCGAAAGCGAGATACTGAAGGTCTATAATTATTGTGAGGCTTCACGTTATTGTACTAGGCTGGACATGATATATTGTTGCTTATATAATGATAAAGTGTGATTAATGCCCATGTATATAACTTTTTCAAGTCAAAATAAAAAAAAAAACTATTTCGCAAAATCGGCGATATATTGTTTAGACGAGGTTCGCTGCAAGACTTTCCAACTCCAGTATTTTATATTCATGATAACTCAACTTCTTAAAATAAAGAGCGCCAGTGTTAAGCAGTGAATGGTCGCTCTGGCCGCCACAAAAAAAAAAAAAAAAAACACTTCACATATCACAGGGAAACAACCACAGAATTTTAAACACTTTCCTTTTAAACTTTTATTCCCGGTTATGCTGTTTCATGTAAGAAAATATGTTGAAGTTTAATATCAAGATACGTGAAAAATACTGTATACTTTATGAAAGAAAATAGAGAATGAGTTTACCTGGAGTGTGGGAGGACAGACGTTGTTGACTTATACCGGAGAAGTATGTAGGACTGGAGAGTGGAGCTATGTTGTGCTCAAGGTTCCTCCACTGACTGTGATGCTTGGCTGACTGGACCAGCTTATCTTAACACTTCCACCCATCACTCTCTCCTAGGTTGCCATTTTTTATTTTAATATTAATGAATTACCACTGTTATTTCTATTATCCTTGAAGTTTGTGCTATGTATCGTCATTTTTATTGATGTTTCTGCCATAGCATATATTTTATTTCGCAAATTAAAACAAAAATATATTGAATGGGTAACTCATTATGGAGTAACGATAATACAAGTGGAACGTTTGTATATTACTATGCATAAGACACTGGCAAAATACTGGCACTGTCTGGAATGCACAATGATCTTGTCCATACGTTAGCAGGCTGAGAACGTAACATATTCTGGTATTTTCTTTGGTCCTCAAGAAATTCTTTAAGAACCGAATGCTACCAGAATTGGCTTACAAACATTTGAACTGAGTGGGACCAGGACGAGGGGACATATATTGGTGGGACCAGAACGAGGGGACATATTGGTGGGACCAGGAAGAAGGGACATAAATGGGTTGGACTAGATGTGGATAAAGACACTTATGTACAATTCAAGACATTTACTAGAGGAAACGCTTCGCCCCTACTAGCTTCTTCCGTCCTAAGACAGAGACATCTGAGAAGGAAGCATGCATAGTGGAGGAAGAGAGGCAACATGAAGCGGGAGGGTAGTGATGGCAGAACTGCAAGTAGTGGGCATCACGTGATGGCAGTATCAAAACTGGGCAACATTGCAGTGTCGCCCAGTGTCAGCATATCCAAGAGCTTGGATATGCTAAAACTGCCAGACCTCTGCTGAATGGAATGGGTACATGCAGATCACTTTTACAAATTTAGATTCAGGTTCATTATTTCAAATCATTGAATTTACAAAATATACAGCAATTAGGAAACCATTAGGACATACAGTATTTCGGGCAAAACTTTAAGTGTAGTTTTAAAAACTACACAGCTTAATTATTTATTTTTAAGGGTCTATACAAGGTATTTATTAGGAAGTTAAAACAAGATACAGATTACAAGACAATTCATAAAACAAATGTAACTGTTTAGTACTACAATGCGTGAAAGTAATTTATGAACTTGCAGTACAATACAGTACCATGTAATATTAGTTATGTGAAGATTATTTCAGCAGATATGCATGTAAGAAGTCTTAGTGGAGGACATGAAGTATATGGTACAATATACTGAAGTAGAAAAACAAACACCTGGAACAAGAGGTACTGGAGGACGAATAGTGGATGACAACTCAACAAGCAGATCGCAAGATGAGTTTCAACACAGAATATTGCTGCCTTAAATCACTCGAATCATTCCAATTCATAAGGGGTCCTTGATCATTCCTATATTGGAATGGGAGCTGTTCTGGTCATCATGGCTATAGATGTGCTTGTGTTCACGGATTCTAACTTCCACGGAAAATGGAATGAGGTAGATGAGGGGGTGGGAGACGTAAACTCTATGCAGAGTTTCAAAAGTAGGTATGATAGTGTCCATGAGGTCAGGAACTATAGTTGAGGCCGGTAACCGAGACCCGACCCACGCAAACAGCTCGGTGAACACAAATCTGCGAGAACCCGCATACCTGAATGCACGCACGCATATTCACACGTACGCACACACACGCACACAGGGTGGGTGGGCAGGAAGAGTCAGAGGTACTATTATATGTAAATTACTTGACTAAAGTAATTGCGGGTGATGTAAAATAGCTGCGAAATACACGAATATGAGCAGACAGCTATGAATTTCAACCCCATCAAGTGATAAGTTATGAGAATAGAAGGGGAAAGAAAATGAGATACCGAATACGATCTGGGAGGAAAAATAATGAAGTGTACAAACAAAATAGAGGCGAATTTAGGAGCAAACGCCAGAGGCGCACAACAGAGAAACTTCGGCATCTTACGAAAGGTTGGAGAACTAAAGAATTACCTTCAGGAACTTCAACAAATAAACATTCAGAACCATACACACATCGGGTCTAATGTTGACTACGCAGCACCAAAGTGAAGCCCACGTTTGATACAATACGCACAAAAAAAAAAAAAAAAGAATTCAAAGGTTTAACACAGGAGCAGATCCGGAATTGAGAAGTCCGAAAACAAAACTAAGGGACGTGTACTCGACTACCTTTGAAAGAATGAAGATGATGAGAAGCGGCTTGAAGATGATCTGAATAGGTGACAGACATCGTCAGGAAAATGGCTACTAGAATTCAATTATGATAAGTTCAAAGTAATAAAAAATGGAAGAGATAGAGAGTAGACTGAATTCGGAATGTAATCAAAGGGAAGAGGCACTATATAACGTACAAGAGAAAGATATAATATACATCAAGAAGCATATCAGGACAAACACATATTAACTATAACTCAAGAATCGTAGACTGTTTTGGTTAATGTTACCTGTAGGGACACGGGAGACGACGCCTTGCAAATATTTCCTCTGAGGATAGACAGTGATTTCACCTCTTGGTGGATACAAAAGCTTTACCCGTGACATCGTGAAGGGCATGCCACGACCACTGTAGAGCTGTTTAACTTCGTGTCCAAGGTGACCAAGGAACCATGAGATCCCTCACTGATCTCACACGGACTCTCAACCACTTCAGAGTGACCAAAAAATCATAAACTTCCTCATTAATCACACAGCCTCTCAATACCAGCTCAGGGTGGTCATTGAGCAGCGACGATCCTTGTAGATGATGGAGCAGTCAAGCACAATCAAGCACACATGGATAAACATGAAAGAGAAATGTTGTTTATTTCGGCTTAAAATTGAGGTCCCTTTCAGTGTCTCTCTCTGTCTCTTCCCCTCTTTCCTTCGGTACCTTCCTCCTTCATAGTAACGTTAAAAACAATGTATTCTTTTAACATCTGAAAGCACTGCAGCGCAGAAAATGCAACACCAGAACACGTAACATCCGGTCACAATAAAAAAAATAAGAGAGGTGGAAAGCTATACACCACGGATGAGTGTGTGGCTGTGAGGTCTCGCCACATGCTGAAACTACCACGAATTGTTTCACTACAAAGATACTGGAAAAATTCCTTCCAGCTTACGTGGCAGGAGATTTAGTGTGGCGGAGATGACGATACCCGTCACGATTATCACCTTCAGAGTCTTGCATCAACTAGCAGCACCCTCAGAGTCTTGCATCAACCAGCAGCACCCTCAGTCTTGCATCAACCAGCAGCACCCTCAGTCTTGCATCAACCAGCAGCACCCTCAGTCTTGCATCAACCAGCAGCACCCTCAGTGTCTTGCATCAACCAATATTAAAATCTGACACACACCTGCACTGTCATCCCTTTTCGGATACCTTTTTTTGTCTTAGGATAACATCCACCTTGTCTTCAAGGTTGGAAAACCACACCCGCCTCCTCCTTCAAATTTAATCTGAAAAAGTACAGTTGCCTTGTCCTTTAAGGTCTAAAGACCACCCTATCTTATCTTTCAGTTTCAAACCACACCTCTCTCGGCCTTCAGAGTCTGAAAACCACGTCTATCTTGTCCTTCAGTGTCTGAATATCATACCTACTTCGTCATTCAAGGTCTGAAAACCCTATGAACCTCGTTCTTTAAGGACTGTGGTACACACCTAAGGTCTGCAGGCCATACCTACCTGGTCCTTCAAGGTATTAAGACCACATATTTTGTCGTCTAAGGTTTGAAGACTACACTTGTTTTCTTCTCAAGGAAGGAGAAAATATTTGAGGCTAACATATACCTGGTCTGCAAAGTATACACAGCAAATTAACCTCCGCTCATTCCCAAGGTCTGGGGGTTGCATCTACAAGGTCCAGGTCCCACATCTACCACTGTTCACGGACCACATCTACCAATATTAAGGAGCCACATCCACCAATGCTGAGGAGCCACATCCACCAATGTTTAGGAGCCACATTTACCAATGTTTAGGAGCGACATCTACCAATGTTTAGAAGCCACATCTACCAATGCTCAGGGACCATATCCTGCTAATATCCGGGAACCACATCTATCAAAATTCGAGGACTACATCTAACATGGTCAGCAGATTCCCATCTATCAACGTTCATGGTCCGAAACCATATTTACCATAGCCACTAGACATCTACCATGGTCAGTAGACTACATCTACTTCAGCCTCAAGATCAGGAACCAAATTTTCCTTGCTTTTAAGGTTGGGGAGGACTCGCTATTATCTAGCTCTGGAAATCGTCCTATTTTATCCTCGTGGTCTAGAAACAACACCTATCTTGCCCCCATGATCTAAGAATTGAGACCTAATTTGATTCTCAAGGTCTTGGGTTGAGATGCATCTTGTAATTTAGGTACAGCACGTGTACCTCGTTTCAAGGTTTAGGATTTCGCACTTCACCGTCAAGGTCTAGGAAAAGCACCTTGCTCGTCTTCCAAGTCTTGAGTTACGCTTCTCGAGTTTCTCTCCCTCGCTGAAAAGAGGTGCCTTGATATAAGCTATGGGTTCTTGATCTAAAGAATTCGAGGTACTCTCCACTTCCTTGGATCAACCCTAATTAACTCCTTTCTCTAAGCGCTGTATAACCTAATTGGCTGTAGCGCTTCTCCATAAATATAACAATTTCTTACACACACACACACACACATACACATATACACATACATACAGGCCTAGTGTCTAATCGACATGTGCCTAATACAAAATGGTAACTATCATGCTGACACATACATGCGCACACACACGCGCACTCTCGCAAGCAGTTCCTCAAGGTTTGAGAGTTCAAGTAGCGTACTTCCTAAAAGCAAGTTTGTCATGTTGACGGATGTTAAAGTTGGGAGAACCTCTTGCAAGGTCACCTGGCTGTTTGTGTGTGTGTACTTATCTGTATATGGTTGCTAGGGTCGAGTCACAACTCCCATATGTGTGTATACTCACCTAATTGTGGTTGCAGGGTTGAAGACTCAGCTCCTGGCCCCGCCTCTTCACTGACCGCTACTGAGTCCTCCCTCTCCCTGCTCCATGAGCTTTATCATACCTCGTCATGAAACTATGTATGGTTCCTGCCTCTACTACATCACTTGCCAGACTATTCCACTTCCTAACAACTCTGTGGCTGAAGAAATACTTCCTAACATCCCTTTGATTCATCTGAGTCTTCAGCTTCCAATTGTGACCCCTTGTTTCGGTGTCCCATCTCTGAACAACCTGTCTCTGTCCACCTTGTCTATTCCACGCAGTATTTTGTATGTCGTTATCATGTCTCCCCTGACCCTCCTGTCCTCCAGTGTCGTCAGACCGATTTCCCTTAACCTTTCTTCGTACGACATTCCCCTTAGCTCTGGAACTAGCCTTGTTGCAAACCTTTGAACTTTCTCTAATTTCTTGACGTGTTTGACCAGGTGTGAATTCCAAACTGGTGCTGCGTACTCCAGTATGGGCCTGACGTACACAGTGTATCGAGTCTTGAACGATTCCTTACTGAGGTACCGGAACCCTATTCTCAGGTTTGCCAGGCGCCCATATGCCACAGCAGTTATCTGGTTAATGTGTGTTTCCGGCGACGTACTCGGTATTATACTGACCCCTAGATCTTTCCCCTTGAGTGAGGTTTGCAGTCTTTGGCCGTCTAGCCTATACTCTGCGGTCTTCTTTTCCATTCTCCGATCTTCATGACTTTACATTTGGTGGGGTTAAATTCTAGGAGCCAGTTGCTGGACTACGCGTCCAGCCTGTCCAGGTCTCTTTGTATACCTGTCTGGTCCGCATCTGATTTAATTCTCCTCATTAACTTCACATATTCTGCAAACAGGGACACTTCAGAGTCTATCCCTTCCGTCATGTTCACATATACCAAGAATAGCACTGGTCCTATGACTGACCCCTGTGGGACCCCGCTCGTCACAGGTGCCCACTGTGATACCTCATCACGGACCATGACTCGCTGTTGCCTCCCTGTTAGGTATTCTCTGATACACTGCAGTGCCCTCCCTGTTATATGTGCCTGATCCTCAAGCTTCTGTACTAATCTCTTGTGAGGTATTGTGTCGAAGGCCTTCTTGCAGTCCATGATAATGCAATCAACCCACCCTTCCCTCTCATGTCTTACTTCAGTTACCTTGTCATAAAACTCTAGTAGGTTTGTGACACAGGAGTACTCACCTATTTGTGGTTGCAGGGGTCGAGTCTTAGCTCCTGGCTAAGTGTGTGTGTGTGTGTGTGTGTGTGTGTGTGTGTGTGTGTGTGTGTGTGTGTGTGTGTGTGTGTGTGTGTGTGTGTGTGTGTATGTGCGCGTGTGCGTGCGCGTGTGCGTGCGTGCGTGCGTGTGTGTGTGTGTGTGTGTGTGTGTGTGTGTGTGTGTGTGTGTGTGTGTGTGTGTGTGTGTGTGTGTGTGTGTGCGTGTGCGTGCGTGCGTGTGTGTGTGTGTGTGTGTGTGTGTGTGTGTGTGTGTGTGTGTGTGTGTGTGTGTGTGTGTGTGTGTGTGTGTGTGTGTGTGTGTGTGTATGTGTGAAACTAGACATTGTGAAGAAGATTGGTATCCATTTGGTATATACGGTATACCTCTTCATTTTCAGTTTACAACTGGTTTCTTGGATTTTTCTGTTGATGGCGCTAAGAAATATTCTATATTTATTCTTTTGTATCCTCTTATTTTTCATATTATCATACAATCAACATGGATATATTAAGAAAGGCTGAAAACATTAGCTTATTTATTTAGGTTTGAAAGTCAAATGGAAATTCGTCCTTGGACGCGGCTGTACACATTTATGGTGCTAACACCATATCACACAGCTTCATATCACAATCCTTATTTCATATACATTGTTAACTGCTTTTTCCAGATTTTCTGAATGTATATATTGAAAGCTGATTAATAGTTTGCCAAGGTAGAATACAAGTTTCTGACGATTTCAATAACATGATCTTCCAGTGACCATTACCCGCAGTAATGATTAATTAGACTCTTGTACAATACTTGGATATCTTTACTGTGGAATCGTTTCGCCATCAAGTGGCTTCCTCACTCCAATATAGAGAAGAATGGTGAAGATCAGGAGTTTGAGGTAATCAGTCCCTCAGTCTTGAGTCGATATCAGTCCATCAATCTTGATGGACAATGTTCATGTTGATCTTAACCAAGATAACAGTGTTCATGTTGATCTTAACCAAGATAACAGTGTTCATGTTGATCTTAACTAAGATAACAGTGTTCATGTTGATCTTAACCAAGATAACAGTGTTCTTGTTGATCTTAACCAAGATAACAGTGTTCATGTTGATCTTAACTAAGATAACAGTGTTCATGTTGATCTTAACCAAGATAACAGTGTTCATGTTGATCTTAACTAAGATAACAGTGTTCTTGTTGATCTTAACTAAGATAACAGTGTTCATGTTGATCTTAACCAAGATAACAGTGTTCATGTTGATCTTAACTAAGATAACAGTGTTCATGTTGATCTTAACCAAGATAACAGTGTTCATGTTGATCTTAACCAAGATAACAGTGTTCATGTTGATCTTAACTAAGATAACAGTGTTCATGTTGATCTTAACCAAGATAACAGTGTTCTTGTTGATCTTAACCAAGATAACAGTGTTCATGTTGATCTCACGCAAGAGGTTAGTTGTGGTTTCCATCCTTAGGTCTTGTTCTCTTTCTGATTCTAAGAGTGTCCTCTTTTTTTAGGTAGTACTTTTCCTCTGGCCTCCCACCTCCTAATCCCATCATCATAGCCCTACATTTACTGGGGTTGAATTCTAATCTCCTCATTTCTATCATTCCTTCTATCCCTATCTACTTCCCTCCTTCACTTTCTCCCTCCTCCCTTCTGTCTCGCTCGGTCGATGTAATTCATTATGTCGTGCTCCCTCCCTCTTTCCTTCCTATCTTCCCTCCCTGTTTGGATCCCCTCCATCATTCCTGTCTATTTCACCTCCATGCCTCGCTGCCTTTTCCCCTCCTTCCCTATCTGTTTCCTTCCTTTCTGCCCTATCTCGCTCCCTTCCTTCCTGCCTATCTCTTAGGTGGCCAGCAGAGCACGTACAGGACACACGGACCGCCGTACACTGCTGCCTGAACTAAATACATTCTGGGAATTGGAGTATGTCTTTCAAGGACGTACCTGAACTAACTCGTACTCACCTAGTTGAGGTTGCGGGGGTCGAGTCCGAGCTCCTGTGTGTGTGTGTGTGTGTATGTACTCTTCCAATTGTGACTGGAGGAGTCGATTCATAGCTCCTGGCCCCGCCTCTTCATTAGTCGCTATCAGGTCCACTCTCTCCTTATTCCATGAGCTTTATCATACCTCATCTTAAAGCTAAGTATGGATCCTGCCTTCACTAAGTCACTTTCCAGATTATTCCACTTCCTGCCAACTTTATGGCTGAAGAAATACTTCCTAACAACCCTCTAGCTCATTTGAATCTTCAACTTCCAATTGTGACCCCTCGTTGCTGTGTCACATCTCTGGAACATCCTGTCTTTGTCCACCTTGTCAATTCCTAGCAGAATTTTATATGTTGTTATCGTGTCCCCCTATCCCTCCTATCTTCCAATGTCTTCAGGTTGATTTCCCTTAACCTTTCTTCGTAGGACATATCCCTTAGCTCCGTGTGTGTGTGTGTGTGTGTGTGTGTGTGTGTGTGTGTGTGTGTGTGTGTGTGTGTGTGTGTGTGTGTGTGTGTGTGTGTGTGTGTGTGTGTGTGTGTATGTGTGTGTGTGTGTGTGTACTCTCTGAATAAGGCCTACAAAAGTTGAGTTTCAGCTCCTAGTCCTTGCTCTTAACCTACAATCGACTGTAGATTCCTAACTTTATATAGAGCCATATCCTCTCTACTTTTGAAACAATACTTGGAGTCTGCCAAAACTCTTTTCATCCAGTTCGTTTCACATTTTTTTTACTTACCTGAGAGAAACAATGTACATAAACAGCATAAAACTATGGAGGAGGTTTAAAAACTTTTTGTTTTAATATATATTACTCATTAACTTTCTGGTTCTTAAATCATGGATCCACTTATCTATTCATTTAGTAAATTTTATATTGTTTACATGTATGTTCTAGTTTGATGATGGTTACATACATGTTCCCTAGTTTTATGATGTTTATATGTGAGTGTTCCCTAGTTTTATGATGTTTATATGTGAGCGTTCCCTAGTTTTATGATGTTTATATGTGAGTGTTCCCTAGTTTTATGATGTTTATATGTGAGTGTTCCCTAGTTTTATGTTTATATGTAAGTGTTCCTTAGTTTTATGTTTATATGTAAGTGTTCCCTAGTTTTATGATGTTTATATGTGAGTGTTCCCTAGTTTTATGATGTTTATATGTGAGTGTTCCCTAGTTTTATGTTTATATGTAAGTGTTCCCTAGTTTTATGATGTTTATATGTGAGTGTTCCCTAGTTTTATGATGTTTATATGTGAGTGTTCCCTAGTTTTATGTTTATATGTAAGTGTTCCCTAGTTTTATGATGTTTATATGTGAGTGTTCCCTAGTTTTATGTTTATATGTAAGTGTTCCCTAGTTTTATGATGTTTATATGTGAGTGTTCCCTAGTTTTATGATGTTTATATGTGAGTGTTCCCTAGTTTTATGTTTATATGTAAGTGTTCCCTAGTTTTATGATGTTTATATGTGAGTGTTCCCTAGTTTTATGTTTATATGTAAGTGTTCCCTAGTTTTATGATGTTTATATGTGAGTGTTCCCTAGTTTTATGTTTATATGTAAGTGTTCCCTAGTTTTATGTTTATATGTAAGTGTTCCCTAGTTTTATGTTTATATGTAAGTGTTCCCTAGTTTTATGTTTATATGTAAGTGTTCCCTAGTTTTATGTTTATATGTAAGTGTTCCCTAGTTTTATGTTTATATGTAAGTGTTCCCTAGTTTTATGTTTATATGTAAATGTTCCCTAGTTTTATGATGTTTATATGTGAGTGTTCCCTAGTTTTATGTTTATATGTAAGTGTTCCCTAGTTTTATGATGTTTATATGTGAGTGTTCCCTAGTTTTATGTTTATATGTAAGTGTTCCCTAGTTTTATGATGTTTATATGTGAGTGTTCCCTAGTTTTATGTTTATATGTAAGTGTTCCCTAGTTTTATGTTTATATGTAAGTGTTCCCTAGTTTTATGTTTATATGTAAGTGTTCCCTAGTTTTATGTTTATATGTAAGTGTTCCCTAGTTTTATGTTTATATGTAAGTGTTCCCTAGTTTTATGTTTATATGTAAGTGTTCCCTAGTTTTATGATGTTTATATGTGAGTGTTCCTTAGTTTTATGTTTATATGTAAGTGTTCCCTAGTTTTATGTTTATATGTAAATGTTCCCTAGTTTTATGATGTTTATATGTGTGTGTTCCTTAGTTTTATGATGTTTACATACATGCTTCTTAGTTTTATGATGTTTACATACATGCTTCTTAGTTTTATGATGTTTACATACATGCTAACTAGGTTTTTGTTTACTTACATGTTCCCGGTTTTATGTTTACATACAAGCGCCCTAGTTTTGTTTGCATATATGCTCCCTAGTTTTATATTTACATACATGCTCTCTAGTTTTATGTTTACATACAATCTCCTACTTTTACAATGTTTACATACATGTTCTCTAAAGGCCTGAGCTTGCTGCCACCTGCAGCTCACAAGACTGCCATCCCCACGAGCCCCTTTGTGGGGCGGGGCAGATGGCAGACCAGAGGTCTAGCTTCTCCCTACGAGCCCCGTGAGGGCGGGGAATGTGGCTAGGCCTGGGGACAGTTGGTCCCAAAGATGAGGAGGTACTGTACCTCCTCCCATGGGAGACTTAAGTCTCGAGACACTCCCCAGATAGGGAGCCAAGGCCGGGTCACCACTACTTGGAAAAGACCCGGGCCGGGAGAATACCGGCGAATAAAAGAAAAAAAAAATGCTCGCTAGTTTGTTTACATACATGCTCCCTAGTGTAACGTTGTTCATATGCATGCTGCCTAGTTTTAAGATGCACACACATGCATGCTCCCTCGTATTGCGTTGTTTATATGCACGCTCCCTAGATATATCTAGCGATCTGGAGATTCAAGTGCGTCACATTTTCCATTGTCATGGGATATAATGTGTGGTGTTGAGGGTGTGTGGCTGCAGACACAGGAGAGGCAATGGTGGGCAGCGAGGGCCAAGGTGAATAATATACTTTATGAATGTGAGGCATGAAGCAGCCAATGTCACATAGTGTCGAGGCAGACAATACACCATTTTACTCAGGGTCACAATAACCAGGGAGACACTACAAAGTCACAGCGTCTAGTGAGATACAAGGTTATAACAGCGACCAGGGAGACACCAGGTCAGTGACCAGGGAGACACCAGGTCAGTGACCAGGGAGACACCAGGTCAATGACCAGGGAGACACCAGGTCAGTGACCAGGGAGACACCAGGTCAGTGACCAGGGAGACACCAGGTCAATGACCAGGGAGACACCAGGTCAGTGACCAGGGAGACACCAGGTCAGTGACCAGGGAGACACCAGGTCAATGACCAGGGAGACACCAGGTCAGTGACCAAAGAGACACCAGGTCAGTGACCAGGGAGACACCAGGTCAATGACCAGGGAGACACCAGGTCAGTGACCAGGGAGACACCAGGTCAGTGACCAGGGAGACACCAGGTCAGTGACCAGGGAGACACCAGGTCAGTATCCTAAGAGACACCAGGTCGGTGTCTAGGGAGATACCAGGTCTGTGACCAGGAAGACACTACACGAGGTCACAGTGACCAGGAGACACCACAAGGTCACAGTGACCAGGAGACACCACAAGGTCACAGTGACCAGGAGACACCACAAGGTCACAGTGACCAGGAGACACCACAAGGTCACAGTGACCAGGAGACACCACAAGGTCACAGTCACCAGGAGACACCACAAGGTCACAGTCACCAGGAGACACCACAAGGTCACAGTCACCAGGAGACACCACAAGGTCACAGTCACCAGGAGACACCACAAGGTCACAGTCACCAGGAGACACCACAAGGTCACAGTCACCAGGAGACACCACAAGGTCACAGTGACCAGAAGACACCACAAGGTCACAGTCACCAGGAGACACCACAAGTTAACAGTCACCAGGAGACACTGCAAGGTCACAGTGACCAGGAGACACCACAAGGTCACAGTGACCAGGAGACACCACAAGGTCACATTGACCAGGAGACACCACAAGGTCACAGTCACCAGGAGACACCACAAGGTCACAGTCACCAGGAGACACCACAAGGTCACAGTCAGCAGGAGACACCACAAGGTCACAGTGACCAGGAGACACCACAAGGTCACAGTGACCAGGAGACACCACAAGGTCACAGTGACCAGGAGACACAAGGTCACAGTGACCAGGAGACACCACAAGGTCACAGTGACCAGGAGACACCACAAGGTCACAGTCACCAGGAGACACCACAAGGTCACAGTGACCAGGAGACACCACAAGGTCACAGTGACCAGGAGACACCACAAGGTCACAGTGACCAGGAGACACCACAAGGTCACAGTGACCAGGAGACACCACGAGGTCACAGTGACCAGGAGACACCACAAGGTCACAGTCACCAGGAGACACCACAAGGTCACAGTCACCAGGAGACACCACAAGGTCAGTCACCAGGAGACACCACAAGGTCACAGTCACCAGGAGACACCACAAGGTCACAGTGACCAGGAGACACCACAAGGTCACAGTGACCAGGAGACACCACAAGGTCACAGTGACCAGGAGACACCACAAGGTCACAGTGACCAGGAGACACCACAAGGTCACAGTGACCAGGAGACACCACAAGGTCACAGTCACCAGGAGACACCACAAGGTCACAGTGACCAGGAGACACTACAAGCTTACAGTCACCAGGAGACACCACAAGGTCACAGTGACCAGGAGACACCACAAGGTCACAGTGACCACGAGACACCACAAGGTCACAGTGACCAGGAGACACCACAAGGTCACAGTGACCAGGAGACACCACAAGGCCACAGTGACCAGGAGACACCACAAGGTCACAGTGACCAGGAGACACCACAAGGTCACAGTGACCAGGAGACACCACAAGGTCACAGTGACCAGGAGACACCACAAGGTCACAGTGACCAGGAGACACCACAAGGTCACAGTCACCAGGAGACACCACAAGGCCACAGTCACCAGGAGACACCACAAGGTCACAGTCACCAGGAGACACCACAAGGTCACAGTCACCAGGAGACACCACAAGGTCACAGTCACCAGGAGGCACCACAAGGTCACAGTCACCAGGAGACACCACAAGGTCACAGTGACCAGGAGACACCACAAGGCCACAGTCACCAGGAGACACCACAAGGTCACAGTGACCAGGAGACACCACAAGGTCACAGTCACCAGGAGACACCACAAGGTCACAGTCACCAGGAGACACCACAAGGTCAGTCACCAGGAGACACCACAAGGTCACAGTCACCAGGAGACACCACAAGGTCACAGTCACCAGGAGACACCACAAGGTCACAGTGACCAGGAGACACCACAAGGTCACAGTGACCAGGAGACACCACAAGGTCACAGTCACCAGGAGACACCACAAGGTCACAGTGACCAGGAGACACCACAAGGTCACAGTGACCAGGAGACACCACAAGATCACAGTGACCAGGAGACACCACAAGGTCACAGTCACCAGGAGACACCACAAGGTCACAGTGACCAGGAGACACCACAAGGTCACAGTGACCAGGAGACACCACAAGGTCACAGTGACCAGGAGACACCACAAGGTCACAGTGACCAGGAGACACCACAAGGCCACAGTGACCAGGAGACACCACAAGGTCACAGTCACCAGGAGACACCACAAGGTCACAGTGACCAGGAGACACCACAAGGTCACAGTGACCAGGAGACACCACAAGGTCACAGTGACCAGGAGACACCACAAGGTCACAGTCACCAGGAGACACCACAAGGCCACAGTCACCAGGAGACACCACAAGGTCACAGTCACCAGGAGACACCACAAGGTCACAGTCACCAGGAGACACCACAAGGTCACAGTCACCAGGAGGCACCACAAGGTCACAGTCACCAGGAGACACCACAAGGTCACAGTGACCAGGAGACACCACAAGGTCACAGTGACCAGGAGACACCACAAGGCCACAGTGACCAGGAGACACCACAAGGTCACAGTCACCAGGAGACACCACAAGGTCACAGTCACTAGGAGACACCACAAGGTCACAGTGACCAGGAGACACCACAAGGTCACAGTGACCAGGAGACACCACAAGGCCACAGTGACCAGGAGACACCACAAGGCCACAGTCACCAGGAGACACCACAAGGTCAAAGTCACCAGGAGGCACCACAAGGTCACAGTGACCAGGAGACACCACAAGGCCACAGTGACAGGAGACACCACAAGGTCACAGTGACCAGGAGACACCACAAGGTCACAGTGACCAGGAGACACCACAAGGTCACAGTGACCAGGAGACACCACAAGGTCACAGTGACCAGGAGACACCACAAGGTCACAGTGACCAGGAGACACCAAAAGGTCACAGTGACCAGGAGACACCACAAGGTCACAGTGACCAGGAGACACCACAAGGTCACAGTGACCAGGAGACACCACAAGGTCACAGTGACCAGGAGACACCACAAGGTCACAGTGACCAGGAGACACCACAAGACCACAGTGACCAGGAGACACCACAAGGTCACAGTGACCAGGAGACACCACAAGGTCACAGTGACCAGGAGACACCACAAGGTCACAGTCACCAGGATACACCACAAGGTCACAGTCACCAGGAGACACCACAAGATCACAGTGACCAGGAGACACCACAAGGTCACAGTCACCAGGAGAAACCACAAGGTCACAGTCACCAGGAGACACCACAAGATCACAGTGACCAGGAGACACCACAAGGTCACAGTCACCAGGAGACACCACAAGGTCACAGTGACCAGGAGACACCACAAGGTCACAGTGACCAGGAGACACCACAAGGTCACAGTCACTAGGAGACACCACAAGGCCACAGTGACCAGGAGACACCACAAGATCACAGTGACCAGGAGACACCACAAGGTCACAGTGACCAGGAGACACCACAAGGTCACAGTCACCAGGAGAAACCACAAGGTCACAGTCACCAGGAGACACCACAAGATCACAGTGACCAGGAGACACCACAAGGTCACAGTCACCAGGAGACACCACAAGGTCACAGTGACCAGGAGACACCACAAGGTCACAGTGACCAGGAGACACCACAAGGTCACAGGCACTAGGAGACACCACAAGGCCACAGTGACCAGGAGACACCACAAGATCACAGTGACCAGGAGACACCACAAGGTCACAGTGACCAGGAGACACCACAAGGCCACAGTGACCAGGAGACACCACAAGGTCACAGTGACCAGGAGACACCACAAGGTCACAGTGACCAGGAGACACCACAAGGTCACAGTCACCAGGAGACACCACAAGGTCACAGTCACCAGGAGACACCACAAGGTCAGTCACCAGGAGACACCACAAGGTCAGTCACCAGGAGACACCACAAGGTCAGTCACCAGGAGACACCACAAGGTCAGTCACCAGGAGACACCACAAGGTCACAGTCACCAGGAGACACCACAAGGTCACAGTCACCAGGAGACACCACAAGGTCAGTCACCAGGAGACACCACAAGGTCAGTCACCAGGAGACACCACAAGGTCAGTCACCAGGAGACACCACAAGGTCACAGTGACCAGGAGACACCACAAGGTCACAGTGACCAGGAGACACCACAAGGTCACAGTCACCAGGAGACACCACAAGGTCACAGTCACCAGGAGACACCACAAGGTCAGTCACCAGGAGACACCACAAGGTCACAGTCACCAGGAGACACCACAAGGTCACAGTGACCAGGAGACACCACAAGGTCACAGTGACCAGGAGACACCACAAGGTCATCACAACTGCTCAGCACTTCACCTTATCTTTCATAAATACGACAGACTTTTTTTTTCTTTTCGAAAAGATTTTGTCAACCGGAGGAAGTCTTGCGTGAAGCTGTTACACAGCAATACTAGAATAAAGAATACATAAAATTATTATTATTATTATTATTATTATTATTATTATTATTATTATTATTATTATTATTATTATTATTATTATTACTGGAGCGCTGTCTCTCATCTTCGCCTGGTTACTTCTCTGTAACAGATTTAGCAAATGAATAATTTTGTTAGTTAAAATTTTCGTTGGAAAATGCTAAACCCGTAGGAGTTCAAGCAGCACCTGGTGAATGGGAAATGATCTGGTTTGATACAAAGGAGTAGCGCCAATTTTGGAGAAAACCTGATGTTTGCATAATTTTCACGAATTATATATATATATATATATATATATATATATATATATATATATATATATATAAGTGCCACTGAACAGTAGTACCATTAAGAAAATATTGAGGGCAACAGGAAGTGTGTACACAGGGTGGAGCGATATATGCATCTGAAATGTAATAATTTCCAGTATATCACAACTCGCCTCGGTAGCTGAACTTTATTAAGTGTACAAGCTAGTTAGAAAATTATTATTATTATTATTATTATTATTATTATTATTATTATCATTGCTATGTATTATAGTTTATGAGTATGAGCTCTTTGCTGTTATATTATATTACGAATATTCCAATTAATATAATTATTGTTTTCGTTAGTACTGATAATGTCACTTACTTTTACTGTTGTTGTCATTCTAACTACATATACTGATATTATTACTCTGATTACCGCTTCATTACTTTTGTTATTATTAGTAGTAGATGTGTTACCTTCTTGAGTTTCCTTAATATTACTTTAGTTTCCAGGTTTAAATCACAATATTAAAATAAAAAACAACTCCACGATTTAATGAAACAAACTGGCAATAGTGAGGTCATACATCACAAACCTTAATTAAATCTAACAAAAATAAGCATTGTGGTTCTGCTGTAAGACAGATAATATGATATTGTCTTAGTGGTCACTAACACCTGTGAATACAATATACATTCCTCCAGTAATGTAACAGTTATATGTCTTAAGTATAAAACTTGCATTGCTTCAGTATAACATTTCCCAGTACCACTGTACCTGCGGTTTTTATCTTCATCTATTCCGTCATTTCCTGGCAATTATAAATTGTATTATTAATTTACCTAGGTGAGATTCCTCTGAATATATAGTCAGTCTTGACTTGGGTACACACGACTGTTTTGTGGTCACACAGTTACATTTATAAGAAATATTAACTACGAAAATTAGGCATATTTAGTGTTTATACACCAGAAAGTGTACTTTTCAATGTGCATATATATTCAGATGATTTAATTTTTAACGATTTTATGGATTAAGGCATATTTGATGGTTAGAAAAAATGTAAATTAAAATCTAAATAATCCTGACAGTTGATAAGCCCCACCCCCCCCAAAAAAAAAGAAAAAAAAAAGAAATGGCTTATCCTTGGCTGGATAGGCATACTATTTATTCTTGTGATGGTATAACGCACGCATAAAAAATGTAAAACAAATGTTTCATATGAATGAACAGTGTTCACGCATCACATCGGGTGTCCAGGGTGGTGGTAGCTGGCAACTCTGGCAGGAAACACTGGCAGACATATTTAAATGTCCCTCAGTCACTCTAGAGACAGAAGTAGGGTTGTACACACTCTCTCCGTCCACTTTCTAAGGTAACTGCAAACTACGAATTATTTTCTTATGGTTTAAGAGCAAAATGGAAGAAAAACAGACTATGGTGAAGTCATGTCAAGCTTGTTATTCTAAAAATATCAACTTCTTGCGGCTTAGTAATTAATCTAAGGAATATTTTTAATATAAGAGATTTAAAATACCGGAATTACATCATGAATGTACAGTAGATGGCAAACATAACATTTCTTTGCATTAACATCAGATTAGATGTACTGCAGTAGGTAATGGCGTTTATCACACATTTCCATTGCAATTCTTTTTATAAATGTGACACAACAGTCGTATAATACAGTTGCTCCTAATTTTTTCCAGGCTCGAAGATCTCTTAATTTTTTAACCTCATTAAATTCTGCAAACAGAAGACACACAAACAGAAGTGGACAGTGGATACAAACAACTGTATAAGCAAGCATACAAAATGGTAAAGTAGAAGGAGAGAAAACTGTGGAAGCAAATATTCAGAACAGTAGGAAAAGACAAATAGCAGATAAACAAGCAAACATACAAAGCAAAATTAAACAGTACACACACACATATTCATACACATAAAATTAATGGACACAGTAAAAAAAAAAAAAAACAGAAACACACGCATGAGTAGAAATCTGTTGCCTTCAGTCAAAACGTACAAAACAGCAGACAAACTTACAAAACAGAAGGAAAAGCAAACTGTAAAAGCAAGGAGCAGAAGCAAACATTAAAGGAAAAATATGAACAGACAATAGTAAAAAAAAAAATAGTAGAAACAGGAAAACAATAACAGAAGCAACGTAAACCATTAATTTTCCAGCAGTCAATACTCACTCTTATTTGGGGTGGAGGACATACAAGCCTCTTGTTACTAAATTTTTTTATATTGACATTCTTTCCCTAAGGCTTTTCCCGTCACGAAATAAAAGGGCAGAACGCAGTGATATAATGAAATGATGATAACTTCCGATTTATATTTAATATGATGAAGATTAATCAGCGGACTGAAGTCATTATTGAAATTTAGTGCTGTTCTTTTGTATCATATTTGTATATTTACGTTGTCCGTTCAAGGTGCGTTACCTTGATGCTGGTGAAGGGTTCATTATCAAAGAATTTGAACTACCCTCCCCATCATCAGCTAAAACCTGATTACATCTAATTTCCCTTGACACTGAATAACCTCTATAGATTCCCCATTATGGTTATAATACACATTTGTGCATTCCTCTAAAATATCTGACAACGATTCTGTAGCTAGCGGTTATGAAAGCTGTGTCTCCAAAGACAGACTTTCGACTCGCTAGCTGGACTAATATTATTTGTGATACTTCAGACTCTGAGGATGATTAAAGCCTGGTTGGTGCTGGGGGCGGCTGCGTGTGTGCTCCCCGCAGGGGTCCTTGCTATATGGCCAGGCATGAGCGACTACTTTGACTTTGTGGTGAGTATTTTAAACTCTCCGGAGAATTAACTCCCGGTTTAACAATACTGCATGTCTCACGTAATCTTAATGACACGATTGCAAACAAACCATACCACGAGCGGGGATAGAACCCGGATTCTATCCCCGCCCGTAATATGGTTTAATACAGCATGTACGCAGTCTACTAAAAATGTTGCAAAACAGTGGACACTGTTATATAAATCATATAGAATATTAAATAATAACAGATGCAAGAAGTACTAGGGATATTCTTTTCTTTGTCATCTTTAAGTGTACTTTCATCACTAGGATCAAAATAAACTTTGTATGCGAGGCACACATCTAGTTGTCTATATAAAGATGCACATCTATTGTGTAGTTATATTGAGATACCACTATACAAAAAATGAAATACCTCTCGGTGTCTATATCTAGACACTTTGATTTATATACAGTACAATTACAGTACACTTAACTGTGTACATACAACATTTTCAGCTCTTCTTAATATTTCACTATAACAGTATCTTCCTGTCATCTACACTAATTCCAAAATATTACAAATGACAAAATATTTTCTATTTAGGTGAGCAAGAGTTGCTTTGGTGAAGACACGGCAGTCCTACTGGAGAAGATGGGGCGAGAGGTGGGATCTAAGTGCTGGATGCAGGAGTGGGTGAGTCATACATTCACTCGTGTGTGTGTGTCTGTGTTTGTCTGTGTGTACTCACCTAATTGTGGTTGCAGGGGTCGAGACTCAGCTCCTGGAACCGCCTCTTCACTGATCGTTACTAGGTCCTCTCTCTCTCTCTGCTTCCTGACCTTAGTCATACCTCGTCTTAAAGCTATGTATGGTTCCTGCCTCCGCTACATCACTTGCTAGGCTATTCCACTTCCTGACGACTCTGTGAATGAAGTAATACTTCCTAACATCCTTGTGACTCGTCTGAGTCTTCAGCTTCCAATTGTGACCCCTTGTTGCTGTGTCCCATCTCTGGAGCATCCTGTCTCTGTCCACCTTATTAATTCCTCGCAGTATTTTGCATGTTATCATGATGTCTCCCCTGACCCTCCTGTCCTCCAGTGTCGTCAGTCCGATTTCCCTCAACCTTTCTTCGTAGGACATTACCCTGAGCTCCGGTACTAGCCTTGTTGCAAACCTTTGTACTTTCTTTAATTTCTTGACGTGCTTGACCAGGTGTGGGTTCCAAACTGGTGCTGCATACTCCAGTATGGGCCTGACGTACACAGTGTACAGTGTCTTGAACGATTCCTTACTAAGGTATCGGAACGCTGTTCTCAGGTTTGCCAAGCGCCCATATGCTGCAGCAGTTATCTGGTTGTGTGTGCCTCCGGAGACGTGCTCAGTGTTATGGTCAGCCCAAGATCTTTCTCCTTGAGTGAGGTTTGCAGCCTTTGTCCACCTAGCCTATACTCTGTCTGCGGTCTTCTTTGCCCTTCCCCAATCTTCATGACTTTGCATTTGGCGGGGTTGAAATCGAGAAGCCAGTTGCTGGACCACATGTCCAGCCTGTCCAGGTCTCTTTGTAGTCCTGCCTCATCCTCATCCGATTTAATCCTTCTCATTAGCTTCACATCATCTGCGGACAGGGACACTTCAGAGTCTATCCCTTCCACCATGTCATTCACATATTTCAAAAATATCACTGGTCCTAGGACTGACCCCTGTGTGTGTGTGTGTGTGTGTGTGTGTGTGTGTGTGTGTGTGTGTGTGTGTGTGTGTGTGTGTGTTTGTGTGTTTGTGTGTGTGTGTGTGTGTGTGTGTGTGTGTGTGTGTGTGTGTGTGTGTGTGTGTGTGTGTGTGTTTGTGTGTGTGTGTGTGTGTGTGTGTGTGTGTGTGTGTGTGTGTGTGTGTGTGTGTGTGTTTGTGTGTGTGTGTGTGTGTGTGTGTGTGTGTGTGTGTTTGTGTGTGTGTGTGTGTGTGTGTGTGTGTGTGTTTGTGTGTGTGTGTGTGTGTGTGTGTGTGTGTGTGTGTGTGTGTG
>NC_091324.1:15080708-15100708 GCF_038502225.1 Cherax quadricarinatus | reverse complement strand
TTATCCCTGAACAAAACTGTGTAAATAAAGGCTTGTTCATCTTCAAGTGTCTGTCCCCCACAAGATCGCAACAAACACTAATGTCAAGGATACTTTAATCTTAAATAAGAATTAAATTTTGCTGGTAATAGCACGCGCACATACCCATCTAAATCATTTGCTTGAACCTTTCAGAACATCCTCAAGATGCCATCGTCTCCCACTGACAGTCTTCTGGCCTGCAACCTCAGAGGCCTCAAGTTGGTAAGTGGTGCACAACAATGTTGTACGATCAACTTACTACATTAATACAGAGAAAAAAGTACGAGGAACGTCTTTGTTTCTCGTAGATAAACAAAGTTCTGATCGCCAGTATAGGAGGAAGGGAAGGAGGATAAGTGTTTTTATGACAATAAACTATTATGTTTATACGAAGTTTTAATCACTGAGGGTTTAATCAGTACTTGATTAAACCCCCAGTGGGTGAAGTCTTGTATAAATAATAACTTTTTTCCTATATCTTTATAAAACTATTTATGGGTTTAGTTTTCCCACATAGTTTCATTCCCTAGATAAATCTAGACTTGGTCGTACAGTCAACACTGGCGAGCCAGTTATAAGCTAGCTATTGTTTTTT
The DNA here is from genome assembly GCF_038502225.1 of Cherax quadricarinatus. Classification (NCBI taxonomy): domain Eukaryota; kingdom Metazoa; phylum Arthropoda; class Malacostraca; order Decapoda; family Parastacidae; genus Cherax; species Cherax quadricarinatus. The sequence continues at coordinate 15,100,092 of NC_091324.1, read as the reverse complement.
TCGAGAGTTGTTGAGTCTGTGTGAAGACCAGATCTTAAATTGATCAAAGATGGCTCCTTTAATAAATAATCATTTACTTGACCATTGTAATATGGCTGTTAAATAGTTCTTTTGTCATTCATTCAGTTTACCTGGAGTTTACCTGGAGAGAGTTTCGGGGGTCAACGCCCCCGCGGCCCGGTCTGTGACCAGGCCTCCTGGTGGATCAGCCCCTGATCAACCAGGCTGTTGCTGCTGGCTGCACGCAAACCAACGTACGAGCCACAGCCCGGCTGATCAGGAACTGACTTTAGGTGCTTGTCCAGTGCCAGCTTGAAGACTGCCAGGGGTCTGTTGGTAACCCCCCTTATGTGTGCTGGGAGGCAGTTGAACAGTCTCGGGCCCCTGACACTTATTGTATGGTCTCTTAACGTGCTAGTGACACCCCTGCTTTTCATTGGGGGGATGGTGCATCGTCTGCCAAGTCTTTTGCTTTCGTAGTGAGTGATTTTCGTGTGCAAGTTCGGTACTAGTCCCTCTAGGATTTTCCAGGTGTATATAATCATGTATCTCTCCCTCCTGCGTTCCAGGGATAATAAAAATGATAATAAAAATAATATAAAATAAGATAATAAGATAAAATAAGAGAACATAGTGATGTAGAATAACACCTTTTAATCTGAGATGATGTAGGATAAGTCTGTAATGAACTGATGTAGGCGTCTTGATTCTACAGTGAAAGGCTCTTGATATATGGAATTGGAGCTTTCCTTTCTCTGATCAAACCCGATTAACTTCTATTCTCCAGAAACTGTATAACTTCCCCTACAGGTTTACCACTTCTATGAATTTATAAAAAAGTGCGATTGTATAAAAATGCATTTTTTTTGCAGCTGACGGACGAGAATGAGATGAACTACGACGTGGTAGACAACTGGCTGAAGAATTTGAATGACACTGAACTGGGCGAACAGCTGCTGGAGAAGTCAGCCAGCTGCAAGAAGCTGCAGGTGCCCATCCCCAACCTGCCCATCGATGATGAAATCAGTCCGCTGATTAAGGGTGTCCTGGAATTCAGGACCTACATGAACTGCATGAATGCTGAAGGCACGAAGGTGTGCAGGGAGAGGGAGATGAAAATCGTTATGAAACAGATACAACTAAACTAGGTGCTGCCTCTCCCAGCCGAGGCTGCTTCTCTGGGCTGCAGCCGGATCTCTGACGTGGTATATGCATCGAGAACTGTATTTCTTTCAGTGTATACGCACTGAGAGTTTACTTTAATCCCTAATTTAGGGCTTAAAGTATTCTTGTTAGTGTACAGATGAACTGCAGTATTAATGATCCATGTACAAACGATAGGCTTCAAACTTAGCAATCTAATTACAGTCGGTCCTGCGTGAAGCTGTTAGTCACATTAATCTATGTCATAACACTCTCCTATCAGAATAATAGTTATTATATTCTGTCATTAACTTATGCTATGCATTAAAAAGATTTCTACTGATTATATTAAAGTTTTAGGAATTTTTTGGCATGTCACTCAATGTACGACGATAATTTAAAGTATCACATCGGTTTACGCAGAGCTACAATGAATATATAATTAAATATGGCTGGGTTCGAAAAATGTTAGTAAAAATGTGTTTATTCCATATTCAGCAGTAGTTCATGATTGTTACATTGCGCTGTGATAAATAAGATGTTTAAATTTTCCTATTAATTTAGCTCTGCTAGTGAAAAAACAGAATGCAACATATGTATAAATTTAAAACACCGCTACGAGGAAATCTGATATGTTGAAGCTGAACTTGTTTAAAACTGCTAAACGTCATTAGGTAGCCAATATAAAATCAGATAATTCTGTATTACAAAATAATCCTACGGGTTTAGCGCTGCCCCTGATTATAATAGTAATGTATTACAAAATTCAATAAATTATGTACACTAAAATTACCTAAATTTTATTGATTCTTCTACAGAAACCTCGACAAATAGAAAAAAACCAAGGGTTAACACACTGTCTATTAATAAGATATTATAAAGTGCACATAGAAGCAGGGCGCCACCTTCAGGTAAATGACCAGGTGTGACAACCTAGAAACTGGCGAATGATCGTGTCAGAGTGACGAATCATTGTTAAAAGTAAATGACCACACGCCAACACCCATCATTTACTGTACTCGTACTCTGACTCACACTGGTTTGGCGTATTTCTGTGAATATAATTCTATCATGGACAATTTATGATGGTGAATGACTATTTTGTACTACTAATAACAATGCTAGACTGCACATCCCCTAAGGATTGACAATTTCATTTAATATATAGCAACAACAACCGAGACAATGAAACGAATCAACCTGGTACTAAATAAATAGGCCAAAAGTGGCACTACAAGGAAAGGAACTCAATATTACGACTATCCAGGTCAAGCCTACGATCATGTGACATAATATTAACACTGTCCTCACAAAGGTGTGTACGCGTATCTTCATCAAATCAATAAAAAGAAAAACAGGGCTTATATTACATCTAAGGAGCGTTATCCTACCTCAGCTTATTTCAAAGCCCAGCACTAAGTTATGCTACCTTATCCTAGAATGTGACCCATGAGTAGGTTAACATCAAGGGTTGTGCACTTTAGACCACATATAGAACGTAAAGAGGGACAAATAATGTGAAAACTTGAATAAGATAAAGGTCAGGAGAACAGAGATTGAGTGTGAAAAGTTTGAGATTGAATGACGTGCTTGCCTTTCTAACATTAACAATGCTTTTCTTTTCTGTCAAGTCAGAGAGCCCAACCATCCACAGCATGTTAACCAGTCCCCAGCTAAAACTACCTACCCTTCTTGTAGCCTTCAAAAACCCCATTATGTGACATCAGCTCTTATACACAGCTTTCCGAACATGAATCTTACTCTTGGTTTTGTTTCTGTGGATGTTTGCCTTTCTCGATACACTGTCGATGTTCTAATCTTTGCCTTCCCTATCTTCTGACTTCTTGCTTCCTGTTTTTTCCTTGTCTGGGCACGCTCGCCTAGTGTAGTTCTTCTCTGCCTTCTTGGTGACAAGTGTTAGTGTTGAGATACTTCAGTCTCAACAGTCTTGATATGTAATTCACTCTTGTTACTCTGTTTAGTAGATCTCCTGCATGGCTCTACTGTTCAGATCTGCATTGCTCTTCTGTTCAGTAGATATCCTGCATTGCTCTTCTGTTCAGTAGATATCCTGCATTGCTCTTCTGTTCAGTAGATCTCCTGCATTGCTCCTCTGTTCAGTAGATCTCCTGCATTGCTCCTCTGTTCAGTAGATCTCCTGCATTGCTCCTCTGTTCAGTAGATCTCCTGCATTGCTCCTCTGTTCAGTAGATCTCCTGCATTGCTCTTCTGTCCAGATCTCCTGCATTGCTCCTCTGTTCAGTAGATCTCCCGCATTGCTCCTCTGTTCAGTAGATCTCCTGCATTGCTCCTCTGTTCAGTAGATCTCCTGCATTGCTCCTCTGTTCAGTAGATCTCCTGCATTGCTCCTCTGTTCAGTAGATCTCCTGCATTGCTCCTCTGTTCAGTAGATCTCCTGCATTACTCCTCTGTTCAGTAGATCTCCTGCATTGCTCCTCTGTTCAGTAGATCTCCTGCATTGCTCTTCTTTCCAGATCTCCTGCATTGCTCCTCTGTTCAGTAGATCTCCTGCATTGCTCTTCTGTTCAGATCTCCTGCATTGCTCCTCTGTTCAGTAGATCTCCTGCATTGCTCTTCTGTTCAGTAGATCTCCTGCATTGCTCTTCTGTCCAGATCTCCTGCATTGCTCCTCTGTTCAGTAGATCTCCTACATTGCTCTTCTGTTCAGATCTCCTGCATTGCTCTTCTGTTCAGTAGATCTCCTGCATTACTCTTCTGTTCAGTAGATCTCCTGAATTGCTCTTCTGTTCAGTAGATCTCCTGCATTGCTCTTCTGTTCAGTAGATCTCCTGCATTGCTCTTCTGTTCAGTAGATATCCTGCATTGCTCTTCTGTTCAGTAGATATCCTGCATTGCTCTTCTGTTCAGTAGATATCCTGCATTGCTCTTCTGTTCAGTAGATCTCCTGCATTGCTCTTCTGTCCAGATCTCCTGCATTGCTCCTCTGTTCAGTAGATCTCCTGCATTGCTCCTCTGTTCAGTAGATCTCCTGCATTGCTCTTCTGTTCAGTAGATCTCCTGCATTGCTCCTCTGTTCAGTAGATCTCCTGCATTGCTCCTCTGTTCAGTAGATCTCCTGCATTGCTCTTCTGTCCAGATCTCCTGCATTGCTCCTCTGTTCAGTAGATCTCCTGCATTGCTCTTCTGTTCAGTAGATCTCCTGCATTGCTCTTCTGTTCAGTAGATCTCCTGCATTGCTCTTCTGTTCAGTAGATCTCCTGCATTGCTCCTCTGTTATTTTATACTTTTACTGTCCCGTAGCTCGATTGCGAGCGCACTCACCTCACACACTGAGGTCCGAGGGTCGATCCCCGGTACGGGTGAAAACATTAGGACGTGTTCCCTTAAGACAACTGCTGTCCATGATCACCTATCAGTAAAATAGGTACCTGGGCTTTAGTCTACTGGTGTGGGTTTCATCCTGGGACAAAATTGACCTAATTTGCCTGAAATGCTCAGCATAACAAGCGACTTTCTATATAGTAGTATGTCATGATGTCAGCTGGGACTGTATACCTTGTACATGTACTTGTAAAAATAAGATTAGCATTATTATTATTATTACTACAAATTCTTTCACTAGTACTACACTCAATGCTTTTATTTCTACCACTACTACTTCTGCCATTTTTTTTATCCCTTAACTTCTCAGATCATACTGCCACTAATTCTACGTCCACCACGGTCATTACTATTACAACTACTGCCATCATTCTCTTCTTTCCCCACTCCTGTATTGTCTTCAGGTCTTTACTTTTTTTGGTTGTGACTTGACAACGTTGTCATGAGGTTCCTTAAGTCAGTGCGGGATTTTGGTAAATCCAAAGCCAAAGAAAACGTTGCCTTGTGAGGGGTAACATGCCTGTTTCGAGTCAATTACTATTTTAATAATAATAATAATAATAATAATAATAATAATAATAATAATAATAATAATAATAATAATAATAATAATAATAATAATAATAATAATAATAATAATGCTTATTTCAACAAGATACAATGTTTGTACAAGTGAGTATGACATTTGAGTGTACATGCCGAAATCCCTTATATATGCAGAACATTTCGGGTTAACTTAAGATAATACGGCCATAACAATATATGAGCAATTTTGTACATACAGTCACTTAGGTGAGTGGAAGTGTAAATTTAAAGTTTACAATGAATAAAAGAGAATTAAATATTCTATGAGTTTATGTTATATGGCTTTAACAAGTTTAATCGATAGTAGTTACAGTTTTGATTTTTAACCTAAAGGGGACACAATCAGGAAAGTCTACAAATAGTTATATACACAATAAATGCCGGGGTATCTACATAAAGAATGTAAATTTACACTACGACGGCGCAATGCAATCAATAAGACTTGTACGCCAAGGTTGTTTAGTTATGCGAGGCATTACAAATTAGATACAAATGACTTGCACATAGGAGAAACTTGACACAACGTTAATGGTCTAAGTCGGATCGAAACGTCGTCTTTAGGTTGTTTCTCCTATATCCGGATTATCTGTGCATTGTTGCAGTCTTGGTAACGTCTCTTTTTATTCATTACAAGTTACTTTGTCTAAAATGTTCATTGCAGTTTGAAATTATATTCTTTGTACACACAGAGAGTGTTAGAGTATCCTCTTTAGTCATGGTCACACACCTGTTTAAGTGACTCACATTAATTAAGCATAAAATTAGTAAAGGGGCGGCACTTCAAGCACCCATATCCAACACATAACCAAAAAAGTATCCAAAACAGTTGGGATCCTCTCCAAGATACGATACTACGTGCCGCAAAATGCCCTTCTCACACTATACCACTCACTTATTTATCCATACCTCACCTATGCTATTTGTGCTTGGGGATCAATTGCAGCAACACACCTAAAGCCAATAATAACCCAACAAAAAGCTGCAGTAAGAATAATCACTAAATCCCATCCCTGGCAACACACCCCCCCACTCTTCATAGATCTAAACTTACTCCCTGTTCAGTACATCCACACTTACTACTGTGCAATCTACATCTACAGGACCTTAAACTCCAATATCAACCTTGACCTAAAACGCTTTCTTGATAGTTGCGACAGGATCCACAGGCATAACACCAGACACAAACATCTTTACGACATTCCCCGTGTCCAACTAAACCTTTACAAAAATTCAATGTATGTCAAAGGCCCTAAAATCTGGAACACCCTACCTGAGAACTCAAGAACTGCAGACACATTCATCACCTTCAAAACTACCATTAGAAAACATCTTATCTCCCTGATACACCCCATCAACTAACTACACGAATACCACCTGGTGGTTCACACTTACACTCACTCACCCATTTGACCATAAACAGAAATATTAATCTCAATCTTAAAATAATGAATCCTATGATACTCCAATACTGAAACTATGTACTGTGCCAAAACAAAAGCATTCACATTGCTAAACTCACAAACTAGTATTTAGTCACTTAGCCATAATACCAACTTACCTCATAATTTGTAATATTTTAAAATAAAGAATTAAACTAAGTCTGCCCGAAATGCCTAGCCATGCTAGGCGTTCTAGTGGTACACTCTGTAATCATTATTTAACTACATGTAAACCACACAACAACCAAATTCTGTAAATTCAACATTGTAATCTTTATAGAGAATAAACTTTGAATTGAAAAGTGAAATACAAGTTGTAATCAATGCAAAAATTAACCACTTAGAGATTTCCAGTGAATACTAGAAAGGACTGCCCTTCTAGCATCCAGCCTGTTACTGGGTTTTTGTAACAAGTAGTCAGTATCCTGGTCCAATTATCCATTAGAATTCAGTATGATTCAATAGTGCTTCAGGATTACAACTGGTAGGCTACTAACTAGAGAAATTAAAATTTAATAAATTTATTAAAAATCTTTGAAAGGGTCCTAAGAAGTAAGATCACCACCCATCTAGAAACCCATCAGTTACACAACCCAGGGCAACATGGGTTTAGAACAGGTCGCTCCTGTCTGTCTCAACTATTGGATTACTACGACAAGGTCCTAGATGCACAAGAAGACAAAAAGAATGCAGATGTAATATATACAGACTTTGCAAAAGCCTTCGACAAGTGTGACCATGGCGTAATAGCGCACAAAATGCGTGCTAAAGGAATAACAGGAAAAGTCGGTCGATGGATCTATAATTTCCTCACTAACAGAACACAGAGAGTAGTAGTCAACAGAGTAAAGTCCGAGGCAGGCACGGTGAAAAGCTCTGTTCCACAAGGCACAGTACTCGCTCCCATCTTGTTCCTCATCCTCATATCTGACATAGACAAGGATGTCAGCCACAGCACCGTGTCTTCCTTTGCAGATGACACTTGAATCTGTATGACAGTGTCTTCCATTGCAGACACTGCAAGGCTCCAGGGGGACATCAACCAAATCTTTCAGTGGGCTGCAGAAAACAATATGAAGTTCAACGATGAGAAATTTAAATTACTCAGATATGGTAAACACGAGGAAATTAAATCTTCATCAGAGTACAAAACAAATTCTGGCCACAAAATAGAGCGAAACACCAACGTCAAAGACCTGGGAGTGATCATGTCGGAGGATCTCACCTTCAAGGACCATAACATTGTATCGATCGCATCTGCTAGAAAAATGACAGGATGGACAATGAGAACCTTCAAAACGAGGGATGCCAAGCCCATGATGACACTCTTCAGGTCACTTGTTCTATCTAGGCTGGAATATTGCTGCACACTAACAGCACCTTTCAAGGCAGGTGAAACTGCTGACCTAGAAAATGTACAGAGAACCTTCACGGCGCGCATAACGGAGATAAAACACCTCAATTACTGGGAGCGCTTGAGGTTCCTGAACCTGTATTCCCTGGAACGCAGGCGGGAGAGATACATGATTATATACACCTGGAAAATCCTAGAGGGACTAGTACCGAACTTGCACACGAAAATCACTCACTACGAAAGCAAAAGACTTGGCAGACGATGCAACATCCCCCCAATGAAAAGCAGGGGTGTCACTAGCACGTTAATAGACCATACAATAAGTGTCAGGGGCCCGAGACTGTTCAACTGCCTCCCAGCATACATAAGGGGGATTACCAACAGACCCCTGGCAGTCTTCAGGCTGGCACTGGACAAGCACCTAAAGTCGGTTCCTGATCAGCCGGGCTGTGGCTCGTACGTTGGTTTGCGTGCAGCCAGCAGTAACAGCCTGGTTGATCAGGCTCTGATCCACCAGGAGGCCTGGTCACAGACCGGGCCGCGGGGGCGTTGACCCCCGGAACTCTCTCCAGGTAAACTCCAGGTAAACTCCAGAGGTATATTATCAAATTAAATTAAATTAATAATAATCAAAATAATAATAATCACTTCTCTCGTTTACAGTATTATTGTGCTGAAAGCACATATCTCATTTATAATTCTTAAGTACAGTCTGGTACATTAACATTTAATAAGATATTACAAATATGTACAAGTAAGTGTGTATGTGTGTAAGTGCTCTAAGTAGTTCGCTGTGTCTCAAGACTCGACTAGACTTAAACAAGAGACTGACAAAGTCCTCAAATAAACTAACTTCTTGACCAACTGGCAATCAGAACAGTCTGCTTGAACAATAAAAAGAATGCTAAGCCCAATAGCAATATAACAAGCAACTGCGACACAGAATCAGGAACAAGGAGATAATATAACGACACTAAGTAGGGACCATCTGCAGATCCTCCACAAAACTCCCATACTACTGAATCTAAGTTCAGCATAAGAAAATCCCCGACTGTGACAATACACAGATACCAGTACAAGTTAGGTCAGAAGCTACAGCTCAGGACCTGTGTTGCTCAGAGTGTCTATGCGACACACAACCTCAGTACAAAGTCGAAAATCACTAAGTCTATACAATGTTCTGTGAACAGAGTCTCCAGAACTAACAAGAATGAGACAGACAATCTGTCCAACCACCAAGAGAGTCTAGACCAGACTGAATACTTCAGGCGAGGTGAGGACACCCCCCCCTCGATCACGTGATAGCTCCGTGGACAGCTGCAGCTCAGAAACAGTAGTTAGGCAATCAAGACTTGAACTGAGCACATATGTTACATCCTACCTAACAAAAGGAAGCTAAGTCAAACAACAATATAAAGCAATACATTTACAATTTAGATATTATCGCAAATACAAGCAATATAAAATTATATGAAAAGGTAATAATTATTTTTATTTTTTTTATTATCACAATGGCCGATTCCTCCCAAGGCAGGGTGGCCCGAAAAAGAAAAACTTTCACCATCATTCACTCCATTACTGTCTTGCCAGAAGGGTGCTTTACACTACAGTTTTTAAACTGCAACATTAACACCCCTCCTTCAGAGTGCAGGCACTGTACTTCCCATCACCAGGACTCAAGTCCGGCCTGCCGGTTTCCCTGAACCCCTTCATAAATGTTACTTTGCTCACACTCCAACAGCACGTCAAGTATTAAAAACCATTTGCCTCCATTCACTCCTATCAAACACGCTCACGCATGCCTGCTGGAAGTCCAAGCCCCTCTCACACAAAACCTCCTTTACCCCCCTCCCTCCAACCTTTCCTAGGCCGACCCCTACCCCGCCTTCCTTCCACTACAGACTGATACACTCTTGAAGTCACTCTGTTTCGCTCCATTCTCTCTACATGTCTGAACCACCTCAACAACCCTTCCTCAGCCCTCTGGACAACAGTTTTGGTAATCCCGCACCTCCTCCTAACTTCCAAACTACGAATTCTCTGCATTATATTCACACCACACATTGCCCTCAGACATGACATCTCCACTGCCTCCAGCCTTCTCCTCGCTGCAACATTCATCACCCATGCTTCACACCCATATAAGAGCATTGGTAAAACTATACTCTCATACATTCCCCTCTTCGCCTCCAAGGACAAAGTTCTTTGTCTCCAAAGACTCCTAAGTGCACCACTCACCCTTTTCCCCTCATCAATTCTATGATTCACCTCATCTTTCATAGACCCATCCGCTGACACGTCCACTCCCAAATATCTGAATACATTCACCTCCTCCATACTCTCTCCCTCCAATCTGATATCCAATCTTTCATCACCTAATCTTTTTGTTATCCTCATAATCTTACTCTTTCCTGTATTCACTTTTAATTTTCTTCTTTTGCACACCCTACCAAATTCATCCACCAATCTCTGCGACTTTTCTTCAGAATCTCCCAAGAGCACAGTGTCATCAGCAAAGAGCAACTGTGACAACTCCCACTTTATGTGTGATATTTATCTTTTAACTCCACGCCTTTTGCCAAGACCCTCGCATTTAATTCTCTTACATCCCCATCTATAAATATATTAAACAACCATGGTGACATCACACATCCTTGTCTAAGGCCTACTTTTACTGGGAAATAATTTCCCTCTTTCCTACATACTCTAACTTGAGCCTCACTATCCTCGTAAAAACTCTTCACTGCTTTCAGTAACCTACCTCCTACACCTTACACCTGCAAAATCTGCCACATTGCCCCCTTATTCACCCTGTCATACGCCTTTTCCAAATCCATAAATGCCACAAAGACCTCTTTAGCCTTATCTAAATACTGTTCACTTATATGTTTCACTGTAAACACCTGGTCCACACACCCCTACCTTTCCTAAAGCCTCCTTGTTCATCTGCTATCCTATTCTCGGTCTTACTCTTAATTCTTTCAATAATAACTCTGCCATACACTTTACCAGGTATACTTTACCAGGTATACTTTGCCTTTATACAAAGGAACTATGCATGCTCTCTGCCAATCCCTAGGTACCTTACCTTCTTCCATACATTTATTAAATAATTGCACCAACCACTCCAAAACTATATCCCCACCTGCTTTTAACATTTCTATCTTTATCCTATCAATCCCGGCTGCCTTACCCCCTTTCATTTTACCTACTGCCTCACGAACTTCCCCCACACTCACAACTGGCTCTTCCTCACTCCTACAAGATGTTATTCCTCCTTGCCCTATACGTGAAATCACAGCTTCCCTATCTTCATCAACATTTAACAATTCCTCAAAATATTCCCTCCATCTTTCCAATACCTCTAACTCTCCATTTAATAACTCTCCTCTTCTATTTTTAACTGACAAATCCATTTGTTCTCTAGGCTTCCTTAACTTGTTAATCTCACTTCAAAACTTTTTCTTATTTTCAACAAAATTTGTTGATAACATCTCACCCACTCTCTCATTTGCTCTCTTTTTACATTGCTTCACCACTCTCTTAACCTCTCTCTTTTTCTCCATATACTCTTTCCTCCTTGCATCACTTCTACTTTGTAAAAACTTCTCATATGCTAAGTTTTTCTCCCTTACTGCTCTCTTTACATCATCATTCCACCAATCGCTCCTCTTCCCTCCCGCACCCACTTTCTTGTAACCACAAACTTCTGCTGAACACTCCAACACTACATTTTTAAACCTACCCCATACCTCTTCGACCCCATTGCCTATGCTCTCATTAGCCCATCTATCCTCCAATAGCTGTTTATATATTACCCTAACTGCCTCCTCTTTTAGTTTATAAACCTTCACCTCTCTCTTCCCTGATGCTTCTATTCTCCTTGTACCCCATCTACCTTTTACTCTCAGTGTAGCTACAACTAGAAAGTGATCTGATATATCTGTGGCCCCTCTATAAACATGTACATCCTGAAGTCTACTCAACAGTCTTTTTTCTAGCAATACATAATCCAACAAACTACTGTCATTTCGCCCTACATCATATCTTGTATACTTATTTATCCTCTTTTTCTTAAAATATGTATTACCTATAACTAAACCCCTTTCTATACAAAGTTCAATCAAAGGGCTCCCATTATCATTTACACCTGGCACCCCAAACTTACCTACCACACCCTCTCTAAAAGTTTCTCCTACTTTAGCATTCAGATCCCCTACCACAATTACTCTCTCACTTGGTTCAAAGGCTCCTATACATTCACTTAACATCTCCCAAAATCTCTCTCTCTCCTCTACATTCCTCTCTTCTCCAGGTGCATACACGCTTATTATGACCCACTTTTCACATCCAACCTTTACTTTAATCCACATAATTCTTGAATTTACACATTCATATTCTCTTTTCTCCTTCCATAACTGATCCTTCAACATTACTGCTACCCCTTCCTTTGCTCTAACTCTCTCAGATACTCCATATTTAATCCCATTTATTTCCCCCCACCGAAACTCCCCTACCCCCTTCAGCTTTGTTTCGCTTAGGGCCAGAACATCCAACTTCTTTTCATTCATAACATCAGCAATCATCTGTTTCTTGTCATCCGCACTACATCCACGCACATTTAAGCATCCCAGTTTTATAAAGTTTTTTTTCTTCTCTTTTTTAGTAAATGTCTACAGAAGAAGGGGTTACTAGCCCATTGCTCCCGGCATTTTAGTCGCCTCATACGACACGCATGGGTTACGGAGGAAAGATTCTTTTCCACTTCCCCATGGACAATAGAAGAAATAAAGAAGAACAAGAGCTATTTAGAAAAAGGGAAAAAACCTAGACGTATGTATATATATATGCATGTGCGTGTCTGTGAAGTGTGACCAAAGTGTAAGTAGGAGTAGCAAGATATCCCTGTTATCTAGCGTGTTTATGAGACAGAAAAAGAAACCAGCAATCCTACCATCATGCAAACCAGTTACAGGTTTCTGTTTCACAGTCATCTGGCAGGACGGTAGTACTTCCATGGGTGGTTGCTGTCTACCAACCTACTACCTATAATAATATATATATATATATATATATATATATATATATATATATATATATATATATATATATATAGATATATAGATATATATATATATAATCATTGCAACCCATTCAGGGGTTGCAACATCAATCAATAAATAAACCTAATAATAAGAGACGTATTTATTGAGTATTGTAAACCGAAATTACTCTTGTTGAGCGGTGACGATCACTGAAGTTTGATGCATTTAGAGGGACTCGTGTAGAGGGATTGTATTCACTAGAGATCAATATATTGCACTATGTTCATTGTTTTCTCTTTTCTAACTTAATGCATTTGTGATTTCTAGGATGAAATAAATAGAAAATATAACAGAAAAAGAGTAATTTAACAGACATTCAACATCTTTTGTGCAAAGCAAAAATAAATACGTATTTGAATTTTTGTTTAGATTATTATAATCATGGGAAGCGCTAAACCTGTTGAACTATACAGCGTCTGTGGGGGGAGGGGATGGAAGGTATTCAGGTTCAATTCAGGAAACCGGAGCACAGATCCAATTCCCTAGATCAAGAGCCCCTCACCAGCGTCAAGGAACCTCCCTTGAGTTGTTTATGTTTAGAGTAGTCCCTGCTTACCGTATTGCATGAGTTTTCTCTCAACCTTGTCTGGCAGAGTTCCGTAGATTTTAGTAGTGTCTATTTCTTTGCATAATCTGAAGCAGAATTACGTCTGAGACTGAAGTCGGGTACATAATACACTGCTGGACATATTCAGTAACATACTATACATCAGAAATACATAATTACTTCTGTTTCATAGCTCACTGGCTGTGTGTTGGGTTGCCAACCCTGGTCATCTTGCACTAAATAAATACACCGTACTGACGAATTAGTGGGCTGTTGTAGGTGATATCCTATAAAAGGACCTAGGAACACCACTGGCAACATGCCACATTGCTTGAATATCTTGGATTACCCTGGTTTATTAACCCTCCGGGGTTAATAAAAATAAAAATTTCTTCGTCTAGATAAGACATACGAGACGTCCATAGTGAATTTATAGAATCTAGAGAAATGCAATGACTATTCTAGATTATTACAAAATGTCACTTTTGTATAATTGTTCAAAGAATTGGTGGTATCCTCCATTTCCTTGGCTTAAACCTGATTGTCTTCAGAAGTTGCATGACCTTTACGAGATATTAGGACTTCCCCATAAAATAACAAAAATATACATATTTTGTAATTAGGCAAGTTAACATTTTTACGTATTGTAATTACCTTGGTATAGAGTACGACTTAAATAAATGAAATGAACTGGTCGGAATAAGGAGACTTGAGGTCATATTGCGCAGTGCTCAGTACCGCCAGCCAAAATCCGAAAGCTCCAAGGGTCGAATCCTGAACAGGAAGAGACATATGAGTGAATCTCCATACAACAGATGTTCCTGTCCAGTTCCTGTCAAGTAGTAAAAAAGTACCTGAGTGTTAATTGAATATTGCGTGGCATACATGGCTAGGGATAACTTTATAAGCAAGACCTATCTTAGAAAATACAGCCCAAGGGTAGAGTTCTCATCTATTCAAGAGCGTGCAGTAGCTAGAAAGTTACGCTTGTAACGAGACTTATCCTAGAGAAGAATGAAAAAAATAGTTTTTAACAAGGGTATATACACTAATTACAATAATTAATCAACCAACTGCGTTATGGCATTAATGGTACACTAATTATACAACGAATAGCGAATACAAAAACTACACTCATATCAGTGGCGCTCGACATTATCAAGATTTTTAAAAGGGTTTTAAGAAGCAAGATTGGCAATCATATGGAATCGCAGCAGTTGCACACCCTAGGTCAGAATAGGTTCAGAACAGGATGGTCCTTCTCGCAACTGCAAGAGGAGGGAGCAACCAAGAGACAGTGTATCCAAGACCATCACGGCATGGTCTTGGATACGCTGGAAGACAAACAAAATGTAGGATATAGAGACTTTGCAAAAGCCTTTGGAGTAATTATGCAGAATATACATGCAAAAGAAATAATTGAAAAGGTGGGCAGATGGATATTTAATTTCCTAACAGAACCCAAAAATTATTACTAAACAGTGTGAAATAAGGGGCTATTACCTTGAAAATTCGTTTTCAAGACACTGTACTTGCCTAATTTCTTTTTCTTATATCTGACAGACAAAGACACTGTATTATCCTTTGCAGACGATACTAGAATCTACTTGAGAGTGGCGTCCACAGAAAGCAGAGAGAGCCTCCAAGCTGATAACCAAGTCTTCCCGTGGGCTACTGACAACAATATCAAGTTCAATGAAGACAAATTTCAGTTACTACATTACGGAAAGCTTGAAATATAAACAAGATCGAAGTACAAGACATGCTCAAATCACCCAAAAGACTGTAAGCCTAATGCGAAAGACCTAGGAGTGGTAATGTCAGAAGACTTCACGTTCAAGGAGTACAACAATATCATTACTGCGAAAAGAATAAAGAGGCACAATACTGTGACTGAAACAATACACAAATAACCCGCACTTAGTAAACTGAAACTTACTATCACGACGTTTCGATTCGACTTGGACCACTGACTAGTCACGGGATTGGTTAATGATCTAAGTCAGATCGAAACGTCGTCATAATTTTCAGTCTCCTTAGTGTGAGTTATTCGTGTTTATATCATTATTGCAACTACAGGGAAAATGATAGGTTAGATAACTAGAACCTGACGGCCCCCTTCAAGGCAGGCGAAATTGCAGTACTGGAAAATGTACAGAGAACCTTCATAGCTCGTATAAACTCAAGCACCTAAATTACTGGGAGTGCTTGAAGCCCCTTGAGCTTTATTCCTTAGAACGTAGGCAAGAAAGATACATTATAATCTTCACCTGGAAGATTCTGGGGGAAGCAATTCCAAATTTACACACCGAAATTACTACATATATACATAAGAGGCTTGGAAGACAGTGCAATATACCTCTGGCGAAAAGTAGGAAAGCGATTAGTACACTGAGAGAACTCAATAAGTGTAAAGGAACCGATTTTTCAACACCCTCCCTTTATGCGTAAGGGATTCGCAACGAACCCCTCCTAGCTGTCTTCAAGACAGAACTCGATAAATTCCTCAAATCATTTCCTGATCAGCCGGGCTGTTAAGAGGTGCAAAAGTTGGGCTGCAGGAGGCGGGCACCAGCAGCCTAATCGATCAGGCCGGCAACCAGGAGACCAAGTCTGGGACCAGGTTGCGGGGGATGCGACTACGGTAACCTACAGGTATGACATTAATTACAAAACTTAACTAATTAAACAACTTAAACTAACTGCACTGAAACACCAAGTGCACAACCCATAGCATCTTGTAAACCACGGTACGGGTGGGGATAGAAAGCATGGCAAGTGAGTCACTGCCACGCTGGCGAGAAAGTCATCTGTAAAAACGCCAGTTTGTTGAAAGAAGAAAGAAAGAAAGAAAGAAAAATCAAATGAATATGTAGCAGATAAAATCAGGTTACATGGGAAAAAGAACTTATCTTTTCTTTCAGCATGCTGGCAGTCTCCCACCGAGGCAGGGTGGGACACAGCATTTGTGGTCACAGTGGGGCCCGTGTTAACCTCCCTATGGTGCATAAATATACCTAGTTGGATGAATCTTATTGTAGCCAGCTGACCCAGTGGCTAACGCGATGACCTGGAGTTTCATGATTCGTAAACTCCAGGTTCTAACCCCCAACCCGTACTGTGGTTAGTTTGCAATCGTTTTATTACAATTTCGTGAGTCATAGCGTTATGTGCAAGGCTATGCGCAAGATGCCCACTGATCGCCTGTGTAATGCTAAACCTCAATGTTTTTATCCTGAGATAACAAAAGCTGCACTATTAGGCAATTATATACAAAGCTAAAGTGTGAGACAAATAACTAAATATGAAAATGGGAAAAACAGGAAAATGGAACTCAGTGGCAGCGCCTTCAACTCACAGCCAAAGGAAACAAGCTGAATCCCGGGCAGACAGAAAAGTTGGACAAGTCACATTATACCTGTAGCACTTGTTCAGACAGCATTAAACAGATACCTGGGTGCTAAGCAACTGTTGTGGGTCGCATCCTGGGGGTAGCATTATGCCTTACATACCTCTGAAATGAACCGAGACTGAATAGCTACTCTTAGTCTGTAAATGTATCTACGTAAAACAAAATGAAAAATAGTATTCAACTACTGGAAGAAAATCGAAAACAATAAAGACAGTAATAGTAAGAGAAGAGACATTGGTAAATATAAGAGCGTAATACAGTTATAAATGTCCCCCTTCCCTCCCCCCCCCCCAATTTTTTTTTTTTTTTTACTGTACGTGTGTTGAGTGTGAGAGGACAGATGGAGCAAGTCTCACGAGAAGTGGTACAACCTCGTCACTGATAACTGTTGATGTGAGAGATTCCTGCTACCACACTACTATCCTTTCCTCTTTCCTTCTTGGCTTAATTTGCTTGTGTCTATCTGCTTAAATTTGCTGTCTCTATGTATCTTATTACTATTCTCTCTTTCTTTCTCTCTCTCTCTACTTAAATATGACCTTTTTTTCAGAATATAAGTTTCCAATTTCAGAAACTTGCTAAAAATCTTCATCATTCATTCCCTTACTCTTCATAGTAATCATCATTAATCATTAATTTTATTTTACCAACTTGAAATTTAAAAAGAAAGAGCTAGAGCAAAACAAAGAAAAAAAAATCTTTCACTTTATCTGTGGTTCGTCATGACCTTCCTTGTGCAAAAGTCAGAGATATCTGATTCTCAGAATTACTTCGCCTGCTTCAGGTTCCCAAGAGGAAAGATAGGAGTCGAGTTACTAGTGTGCACCTGGTGCCTGGTACCTTCCTGGTTCCTGGGTTCTATTTAGGGCCCCTTAGTGGGCCTTACCCGTTATCTTTCTCCATAAAAACTCTCTCAACACTACATGTGTTCCTGGAAAATATGTCACCTGGAAATGAACTGGTGAAATATTACCACATGTTAACGAGCACCAGGGCATTACCTGGTTCCTGTTCTTACTTGGTACCTGGCATCTGTCAGTATAGCAATAACTCATATCTGTTATGAACGGGGGTAGGAAAAGTGAGGTTGTAGCCCCCACCAGCGTGCCTGGTGGGGGACTACAACGAGTGAAGATAGTACAAGGGGGTGTGAGAGATGGGAAGATAAGTTAGAAAGCAATGAGAAGAAGCAAAACAATGAGAGAAGGGGAGGGAAGAATAGAGGGTTTGATAAAGGTAAGGTTGGGGTGAAGTAAGGATATGTGGGTGTCCGGAAGGTTGAAAAAGATGCCGGATGGATGGAGGGAGGGAAGAGAGACTGGGGAGTAATTAATGAAGAACTGATTGTGACGGTCGTCAGGAGCGATCGAAATATTCAAGGAAGATTGAAGGGTTGAGGGGTGGGTGATGCTGAGGAAAATTAGTTGGGTGAGACAGACCTTGGAGTTCAGCAGCCAGCCAGATGATAATGTTCACACCACCTTCCAGGAATAATGACGAAATCCACCACTTGCTTACCACTCGAGGTCACTACTCTCCACATGCAACTATCTGCAAAAAGATGTGTGCGTGTGTGGCTAATCTTTTTAACATATCACTACAAACTGGCATAGTGCCTGATAAGTAGAAAATGGAAAATGTAATACCTATTTACAAGGCAGGTGACAGGTGACCTCCATAGTGGGAAAATTTATGGAATCAATAATTGCCGAAGCAATTCGTAGCCATCTTGACAGGCACAGATTGATTAATGAATCTCAACACGGTTTTACAAAGGGACGTTCCTGTCTTACGAATTTACTAACTTTTTTCACTAAGGTGTTTGAGGAGGTAGATCATGGTAATGAATATGATATTGTGTATATGGACTTCAGTAAGGCTTTCGATAGAGTTCCACACCAGAGGCTGTTGAGGAAACTTAAGGCACACGGAATAGGAGGAGAAATTTTTTCTTGGGTAGAGGCATGGCTGACAAATAGACAGCAGAGAGTTTGTAGAAATGGGGAGAAATCAGAATGGGGGCACGTCACAAGCGGTGTTCCTCTGGGGTCAGTGCTGGGCCCGTTGTTGTTCACAATTTACATAAACGACATAGATGAGGGAATAAATAGCGACATAAGCAAATTTGCTGATGACACCATAATAGGCTGTCCAATTCACTCTAATGAGTACACTAGAGCACTCCAGGATGATTTGAATAGACTGATGCAATGGTCGGAGAAGTGGCAGTTGCAGTTTAATATTGACAAATGCAAAGTTCTAAATGTTGGACAGGTAAATAACCATGCCACATATAAACTAAATAATGTAGATCTTAATACTACTGATTGCAAAAAGGATTTAGGAGTTCTGGTTAGCAGTAATTTAAAACCAAGACAACAGTGCATTAGTGTTCGCAATAAAGCCTCATTTAGACTATGCTGCTCAGTTCTGGTC
>NC_091324.1:14905708-15075708 GCF_038502225.1 Cherax quadricarinatus | reverse complement strand
GCGGCTGGGCCTGGGCCAGCACTGTGGGTATTAGTGCTATGACTGGGGGAGCCTGGGCCAGCACCAGCACTGTGGGTATTGGTGCTATGCCTGGGGGAGCCTGGGCCAGCATCAGCACTGTGGGTATTAGTGCTATGACTGGGGGATGGGTCTGTCTTAGCACCATGTGGGCGAGTCATCTGTTGTGGTATGGACATTCTGCATTTTTTGATACACTATCTCTTGCTCCCATGTTTTATATATTTTTGGTAGACTATCCAAGAGGTCATCCTTGTTTTCTTGATTATTTTTATCATTTATTACTCTCCTTAGTACCTTTCTGATACCTGCCCAAAGTTCTACATCTTTATTGCACAACCAGAAGCACCTTGCTAGTTCGAGGTCATTTTTTCAGGCTGTATTTAGTCTAGTACAAGAGATATGGTGTTTGGAAGAGCATAGGTTGCATGTGATTCTGGATTTCCTTCCAAGGATTTTTTTTACATGTCCCACAGATATGCTGTGCTGACATCCTGTCTGTATCCTACTACACTGTATGCCACGGAAGAAAACTGATTTCCACTTTACCTTTCTCTTGCTGGTGCCAGTAATATGCAAGATGTATTTATACGAACCAAGTTTGCAGTATGTGGGTGGTGGTGTAGGGTGGGTGTAGGGTGGGAGGTGGGTGTAGGGTGGGTGGTGGTGCAGGGTGAGTGGTGGTGTAGGGTGGGTGGTGGGTGCAGGGTGGGTGTGAGCCGGCAGACTTGCCCACACTGCCACACTTCACAACACAACAGATGACTCACTATGGTGGTGGTGGTGGTGGTGGTGTGGTGGTGGTGGTGGTGGTGGTGGTGGTGGTGGTGGTGGTGGTGGTGGTGGTGGTGTTGGTGGTGGTGGTGGTGGTGGTGTTGGTGGTGTTGGTGGTGTTGGTGGTGGTGGTGGTGTTGGTGGTGGTGGTGGTGGTGGTGGTGGTGGTGGTGTTGGTGGTGGTGGTGGTGGTGGTGTTGGTGGTGGTGTTGGTGGTGTTGGTGGTGTTGGTGGTGTTGGTGGTGGTGGTGGTGGTGTTGGTGGTGGTGGTGGTGGTGGTGGTGGTGGTGGTGGTGGTGGTGGCGGTGACGGTGGTGGTGGTGGTGGTGGCGGCTGCGGTGGTTGTTGTTGTTTTGGTGGTGGTTGTTTTAGTGGGCGTGGTGGTGGTGGTGGTGGTGTTGGTGGTGGCGGTGATGGTGGTGGTGGTGGGTGTATAGTGGTGGTGGTGGTGGTGGCGGCGGCGGCTGTGTGGTGGTGGTGGTGGTGTGGTGGTGGTGGCGGTCTCGTGGTGGTGGTGGTGGCGGCGGCTGTGGATGGTGGTGGTGGTGATGGTGGTGGTGGTGGTGGTGTTGGTGGTGGCGGCTGCGGCGGTTGTTGTTGTTGTTTTGGTGGTGGTTGTTTTAGTGGTGGTGGTGGTGGTGGTGGTGGTGGTGGTGGTGGTGGTGGTGGTGGAGGTGGAGGTGGCGGTGGTGGTGGTGGTGGAGGTGGTGGTGATGGTGGCGGCGGCGGTGACGGTGGTGGTGGTGGTGGCGGTGGCGGCGGCGGTGGTGGTGGTGGTGGTGGTGGCGGCGGCTGCGGCGGTTGTTGTTGTTTTGGTGGTGGTGGTTTTAGTGGTAGTGGTGGTGGTGGTGGTGGTGGTGGCGGTGACGGTGGTGGTGGTGGTGGTGGTGGTGGTGGTGGTGGTGGTGGTGGTGGTGGTGGCGGCGGCGGCGGCGGCGGTGGTGGTGGTGGTGGTGGTGGTGGTGTTACAAAAAACTCGATTCTAAAAGCTTAGAGATCTCCAGTGAATACTAGAAAGGACTGCCCTTCTAGCGTCCAGCCTGTTACTGGGTTTTCGTAACAATTAGTCAGTATCCTTGTCCAATTATCCATTAGAATTCAGTATTATTCAATAGTGCTTCAGGATTACAACTGGTAGGCTACTAACTAGAGAAATTAAAATTTAATAAATTTATTAAGTCTAGAGGTATATTATCAAATTAAATTAAATTAAATTAATCACAATAATCAAAATAATATCACTTCTCTCGTTTACAGTATTATTGTGTTGAAAGCACATATCACATTATCATTCTTAAGTACCGTCTGGTACATTTAACATTTAATAAGATATTACAAATATGTACAAGTTTGTGTGTATGTGTGTAAGTGCTCTAAGTAGTTCGCTATGTCTCACGACTCAACTAGACTTAAACAAGTGACTGACAAAGTCCTCTAATAAACTAACTTCTTGACCGACTGGCAACCAGAACAGTCTGCTTGAACAACAAAAAGAATGCTAAGCCCAATAGCAATACAACAAGCAACTGCGACACAGAATCAGGAACAAGAAGATAATATAACGACACTAAGTAGGGACCATCAGCAGATCCTCCACAAAAGTTACAAAACTCCCATACTACTGAATCTAAGTTCAGCATAAGAAAATCCCCGACTGTGATAACACACAGAAACCAGTACAAATTAGGTGAGAAGCTTTAGTTCAGGACCTGAGTTACTCAGAGTGTCTATGAGACACACAACCTCAGTACAACGTCGAAAATCACTAAGTCTATACAAGGTTCTGTGAACAGAGTTCTACAGAACTAACAAGAATAATGAGACAGACAATCTGTCCAACCACCAAGAGGGTCTAGAGCAGACTGAATACTTCAGGCGAGGTGAGGACACCCCCCTCGATCACGTGTTAGCTCCGTGGGTTGCTGCAGCTCAGAAACAGGAGCCGGCAGAGTAACGAGCAAAGAGCGATAATTATAGTAGTTAGACAATCAAGACTTGAACTGAGCACATAATATGTAACATCCTACCTAACAAAGGAAACTACGTTAAATAACAATATAAAGCAATACATTTACGATTTAGCTATTATCGCAAATATAAGCAATATAAAATTAAATGAAAAGGTAATAATTATATATATACATAATAATCATTGCAACCCATTCAGGGGTTGCAACACCCCCCCAACACGACAGACGGTCGCATTAGGAGTTGCATTAATGTCTTTCACATTACTGATTACTCAGGTTACATTACTAACAATATAATATAAATATTAATCAGTCTCTCTTGTGCCAAACACTTCTATAATTTCACTGCGTCTGTCACTAGGATATGCCCCTAGTACTAGGGCAGTACACAGTATCGTATCTCTGCATACTCGTGGTTATGTACATCAGTGTAGAGACAGGATAGCGTAGATGAGCAGGGCACTTTGAGGCTTGATCATAGTAGAGGAGACTGCATTCCACTCTTAAGTAGTGGTTGTGGAATGCTATGCAGTATGGACATCTGAGTATGAAACAGCTTAAGGTGTGTAGTGAGGGGGGGGGATTCTGCGGCAGGACAGTGTTCCGCCAAGCAGTAACATCGCCCACACCACACTACCCACTCAACACTCAGCTTATGTCTCCTCACACACATCAATACTGTGAATATATAAATATAATAATTAGACATGAGTATATATAGTTAATATGGGCTGGAGGGATTAAGTTACTTTACTGAATTTGACATAGCAAGTAACAAAAGGTATTTAGGCATAAAATTACGTAAATTTTAAATGGGGAAGTGCCCAAATACATGCCAAAATGTTCCAAGGACACCACAAGAGCTAGAGCCTCTTTCTCAATAGTGGCATAATTTTTCTGGTGTCGTTTAAGCTTAGATGAATAGTAACATATAGGATGGAGAATATCAGTGGATGTTGTCTGTTGGAGCAGCACAGCACCCACTGCATAGCCACTCACATCTATATGTAAAAAGAAGGGAAGATTAAAATTAGGACTTTTCAACACAGGAGGAGAGGAGAGCAAACGTTTCAACCTTTTAAACGAGTCTGAACAATCTCTAGTCCAGGTGAACTGAACTTTACTACTAGTAAGCTCAGTGAGAGGAGCTGCAATCTGAGAAAAGTTTGGACAGAACCTGCGATAATATCCTGCCATACCCAGGAATCTCTGTACTCCCTTCCTATCCTGTGGCACTGGAAATTCAGAAATTGCACGAACCTTAGCCTCAATAGGAGCAACCTCACATTGGCCGATACAAAAGCCTAGATAGGTAATCTTGGCTTGACTAAAACTACATTTAGCTAAGTTAACAGTGAAGTTGTAGTGCGCCAGTCTCTCAAACAATGCTCTGAGACGCGTCAAGTGCTGTTCCCACTCGTCACTGTACACCACTAAGTCGTCAAGGTAGGCTTCTACTCCTAAATTGTGGGTCAACTCGTTCATTATACGCTGGAATGAAGAAGCCGCGTTACATAGGCCGAAGGGGGTGACGAGGTAGTTAAACAATCCATCTTGAACAGTAAAAGCAGATATTTCTTGAGCACGTTCAGTAAGCGGGACTTGATAATAGCCTCGTAAGAGATCTAAATGGCTGACAAACTGGGCTCCTGACACGGTCAATAAGGTCGTCAATGCGAGGTAGAGGATAACCATCAGGCAAGGTGACAGAGTTCACTTTCCTGTAATCAGTACACATCCTGAAACTACCGTCAGGTTTAGGCACTAAAATACAGGGAGATGCCCATGGACTTTTACTGCGCTCAGTAAGTCCGTGAGATAACAGAAAATCAACCTCTTCTCTCAATGCTTTATGCTTTGTTGGACTCATCCTATATGGTGATTGCTTAATGGGTGATGCTCCCTGTACATCAACGTCATGTACACCTAGAGTACAACGTTTAGGAACATCACTGAACAATTCAGGGAAATGCAAAATCATGTTTTTAATATCACCAGCTTTATCAATCCCAAAGTTACTAAGAAAATCGTCTAGTGATTGTAGAGTCACTGAATTTTCTAAACGAACCTCTATACCTCTAGAGATGTCAGGTAGACTGACGTTTTCTTCCTCTGTCCTAGGAAGAATAGAAGTAGTAGGTAGAGGACTAGCGTAGTATGCCTTAAGCTGGTTAACATGGTACACATGATTAGATTTCTTTTTCCCAGGCGTACGTAACAAATAATTTACGTCGCTAAGCCTTTTCACTACTTCCAGGGGACCATCATACCTGGCTTGTAGAGCATGACCTGGTACTAATTTCCGAGCCATCACCTTATCTCTTGCTTTAAAAGAGCGAGAGACAGCACGTTTGTCATAATGTTGCTTCATTCTAGCTTGGGCTGAAACTAGGTTTTTCGAAGCTAGCTCTCTAGTGGCTGTCAAATGTTGCTGCATTAATGAAGGTGAAGTACTCAATGATGGATTTGATTTTCCTGTCCACACGTCTTTCAACACTGCGAGAGGACCACGCACTTGGTGTCCGAATATTAATTCAAATGGACTAAATCCGAGACTTTCTTGCTCACTATCTCTCATAGCGAACAGAAGAAAAGGTATACCCTCATCCCAGTCTCTAGAAAAATGTTCACAATAAGCTCTCACCATGGACTTCAATGTCTGATGAAATCTCTCTAGAGCACCTTGTGACTGTGGATGATAACTGGTTGAAAGTACAGACTTTATTTCTAGGTGGGATAATGCTTCTCGAAAGATCTTAGAAGTGAAATTAGATCCCTGATCTGATTGTATCTCTCGTGGCAATCCAACCTGGGAGAAAAATTTCATCAGCGCTCTCACAATAGCACGAGCATTAATTTTTCTCATAGGAATAGCTTCGGGATAGCTTGTTGCAGCGTCCATAATAGTAAATAAGTATTGGTTTCCTAGTTTGGTTCTAGGCAAAGGACCAACACAATCAATAATAAGACGTGAGAATGGTTCACCATGCACGGTGATAGGAATGAGAGGTGCAGGTGGAGGTGTGTGCGCTGGCTTGCCTGTCACTTGACACACGTGGCAACGTCGCACATGATCAGCTACTGTTTCCCTCATTTTAGGCCAAGTAAAATGTTTTGCTAGTTTACCGAGTGTCTTCTTGACACCCAAATGTCCTCCTATGGGACTATTGTGAGCAAAATCAATGGCTTGTTCACGAAATGTAACTGGTAACACTACGAGATGCTTGACTGTGGTGGAAACACTATCAGCTGACAACTTGCATGTATTTTTCTCCATCAGTACACCGTTACTATAATAGTAACAATTATCGAGATCCTTTGCTTCACTCTCAGTAACTGCTATATCTCTCAGTCTTTCCAGTGACTGATCAACAAACTGATCCTTGATTAAATCATCATGAGTAAGAAATTTAATGTCAGTTGTGTCTTGACTAGGTTGATGACCGGGGGGAGTCAGTGTTAATGATCCTGGGCGCAGAGTGTCACTAAACAACATATTCAAGCCCAAATCGTTGTCATCCACTAACTCAACAGGAGACAAGGATGGTTGTTGTATCTTTGACATAGCTCTAGTAATGGCGCTGAGAGGAAATAAAATAGGTTTCTCTCTACAAGCTTCAATGGCATAATTATCATCAGTGTTATTATCAATCACAAGTGGTTCTTTACATATACCAGCATGAAGGATATCATTCCCTATCAACAAGTCCACAGACCTGATGGGAAATACACCACTGGATATACCCACTGAAATATAACCAGTATAATAGCTTGTTTCAATATAAACTTTGTGCAGAGGCACTTTTATAACAGTCCCTCCATAGGCTTCTAACAATACATCTATCTTGCAATAGGTATTATCAGTTATGGGCAGAACATCTTCTCTTAATAACTTGAGATAACTGCCAGTGTCTCTGAAAGTAATTATCTCAGTTAGATGTGATTCGTCAAATCCTACTTTACCTCTCGAAAAGTAAGGATTCATCGCTGAACGAATCTTTTCGTCAGATACACTTTCTGACACTAGTCATCTATCCTGAGTAACATTATCTAAAACAGTAGGATCAGAGGTATTACTAGGATTTTGGTGCCTTTGTTGCTCGGAAGAGGATACGACTTGAGTGGGGGCGCCAGCCGCACGACTGTTTCTGGTATCTCTTTCTAACTTATAGCAATACTCTCTAGCATGTCCTTTTCTGTTACAATAGGTATATTTTAATTTCTTTTTCTCGATATCAGATTTCTGTCTAGCCACAGAGACAGATTCAGGATTGTGAGTTTTCCTGGTAAAGGTACGAGAAGTTACAGTAGCAGGTACATCAGACTAGCAATGAGCAGCTGATTTAGGTTGCCAACTTCTAGGACAATTTTTAGTTACCTTGTGTTACAAAAAACGCGATTCTAAAAGCTTAGAGATCTCCAGTGAATACTAGAAAGGACTGCCCTTCTAGCATCCAGCCTGTTACTGGGTTTTCGTAACAAGTAGTCAGTATCCTTGTCCAATTATCCATTAAAATTCAGTATGGTTCAATAGCGCTTTAGGATTACAACTGGTAGGCTACTAACTAGAGAAATTAAAATTTAATAAATTTATTAATCATTAAGTTGTCTAGAGGTATATTATCAAAGTAAATTAAATCAATCACAGTAATGAAAATAATATCAATCTCTCGAGTTCAATATTATTTTGCTGAAAGCACATATCACATTTATAATTCTTAAGTACTGTCGGGTACATTAACATTTAATAAGATATTACAAATATGTACAAGTAAGTTTGTGTATGCGTGTAAGTGCTCTAAGTAGTTCACTATGTCTCACGACTCGACTAGACTTAAACAAGTGACTGACAAAGTCCTCAAATAAAATAACTTCTTGACCGACTGGCAACCAGAACAGTCTGCTTGAACAATGAAAAGAATGCTAAGCCCAATAGCCATATAACAAGCGACTGCGACACAATCAGGATGAAGGAGATAATATAACGACACTAAGTAGGGACCATCAGCAGATCCTCCACAAAAGTTACAAAACTCCCATACTACTGAATCTAAGTTCAGCATAGGAAAAACCCGACTGTGACAATACACAGAAACCAGTACAAAATTAGGTCAGAAGCTACAGCTAAGGACCTGAGATGTTCAGAGTGTCTAAGCGACACACAACCTCAGTACAACGTCGAAAATCACTAAGTCTATACAATGTTCTGTGATCAAAGTTCTACAGAACTAACAAGAATAATGAGACAGACAATCTGTCCAACCACCAAGCGAGTCTAGAGCAGACTGAATACTTCACGAGAGGTGAGGACACCCCCCCTCGATCACGTGATAGCCCCGTGGACAGCACAGCTCAGAAGCCGGCAGTATAACGAGCGACAAGCGATAATTACAGTAGTTTGACAATCAAGACTTGAACTGAGCACATATTATGTACATCCTAGCAACATAAGTCAAATAACAATATAACAGTCAAATAATAATATAAAGTCATACATTTACGATTTAGCTATTATCGCAAATATAAGCAATATAAAATTATATGAAAAGATAATATACATTATATATATACATAATAATCATTGTAACCCATTCAGGGGTTGCAACACCCCCCCCCCAACACGACAGAGGGTCGCACTAGGAGTTGCATTAAGGTCTTTCACATTATTACTGATTACTCATATCAATACAATTTAATATAAATATTAATCAAAGTCTCTCTTGTGCCAAGCACCTCTACAATTTCACAGCGTCCGTCACTTGGATATGCCCCTAGTACTAGGGCAGTACACAGTATCATATCTCTGCATACTCGTGGTTATATACATCAGTGTAGAGACAAGATAGCGCTGACAAGGAGAGCAAGCTGAGGCTCGATCATAGTAGAGGAGACTGCATTCCACTCTTAAGTAGTGGTTGTGGAATGCGAGGCAGTATGAACATCTGAGTATGAAACAGCTTAAGGTGTGTAGTGAAGGGGGGGGAGGTCTGCGACAGGACATCACCCGCACCACACTACCCACTCAACACTCAGCTTGTCTCCTCCTCACACAACAACACTGTGAATACATAAATATAACAATTAGACATGACATGAGTATATAGAGTTCATATGGGCTGGAGGGATTAAGTTACTTTACTGAATTTGACATAGCAAGTAACAAAAGGCATTTGGGCATAAAATTACGTTAATTTAATGTAACTGATAATTATTAAGGACGTGACAAAGCGTCAGCAATTACATTACAATGACCACTTATGTGTTTTATACTAAAAGAATAAGGTTGGATTCTGAGGGCCCACCTCATGATCCTAGCATTTTTACTCTTCATAGTATTTATGTAAGTGAGTGGATTGTGGTCTGAAAAAAACGTTAATTTTAAATGGGGAAGTGCCCAAATACACGTCAAAATGTTCCAAGGACACCACAAGAGCTAGAGCCTCTTTCTCAATAGTGGCATAATTTTTCTGGTGTCGTTTGAGCTTAGATGAATAGTAACATATAGGATGGAGAATATCAGTGGATGTTGACTGTTGGAGCAGCACAGCGCCCACTGCATAACCACTCGCATCTATATGTAAAAAGATGGAAAGATTGAAATTAGGACTCAACACTGGAGCAGAGGAAAGCAGATGCTTCAACCTTTTGAACAAATCTGAACAATGTCTAGTCCAGATGAACTGAACTTTGCTACTAGTGAACATAGTGAGAGGTGTAGGTGGAGGTGAGTGCACTGGCTTGCCTGTCACTTGACACACGTGGCAACGTCGCACATGATCAGCTACTGTTTCCTTAATCTTTGGCCAAGTAAAATGTTTTGCCAGTTTACCGAGTGTCTTCTTGACACCCAAATGTCCCCCTATGGGACTATTGTGAACAAAATCAATGGCTTGTTCACGAAATGTAACTGGTAACACTACGAAATGCTTGACTGTGGTGGAAACACTATCAGCTGACAACTTACATGTATTTTTCTCCATCAGTACACCGTTACTATAATAGTAACAATTATCGAGATCCTTTGCTTCACTCTCAGTAACTGCTATATCTCTCAGTCTTTCCAGTGACTGATCAACAAACTGATCCTTGATTAAATCATGAGTTAGAAATTTAACGTCAGTTGTGTCCTGACTAGGTAGATGACCGGGGGGAGTCAGTGTTAATGATCCTGGGCGCAGAGCGTCACTAAACAACATATTCAAGCCCAAATCGTTGTCATCCACTAACTCAACAGGACAAGGATGGTTGTTGAATCTTTGACATAGCTCTAGTAATTGCGCTGAGAGGAAATAAAATAGGTTTCTCTCTACAAGCTTCAATGGCATAATTATCATCAGTGTTATTATCAATCACAAGTGGTTCTTTACATATACCAGCATGAAGGATATCGTTCCCTATCAACAATTCCACTGACCTGATGGGAAATACACCACTGGATATACCCACTGAAATATAACCAGTATAATAGCTTGTTTGAATATAAACTTTGTGCAGAGGCACTTTCATAACAGCCCCTCCATAGGCTTCTAACAATACATCTATCTTGGTATAGGTATCGTCAGTTATGGGCAGTACATCTTCTCTTAATAACGTGAGATAACTGCCAGTGTCTCTGAAAGTAATTATCTCAGTTAGATGTGATTCGTCAAATCCTATTCTACCTCTTGAAAAGTAAGGACTCATTGCTGAACGAATCTTTTCGTCAGATACACTTTCTGACGCTAGTCATCTATCCTGAGTTACATTATCTAAAACAGTAGGATAAGAGGAATTGCTAGGATTTTGGTGCCTTTGTTGCTCGGAAGAGGATACGACTTGAGTGGGGGCGCCAGCCGCACGACTGTTTCTCGTATCTCTTTCTAACTTATAGCAATACTCTCTAGTATGTTCTTTTCTGTTACAATAGGTACATTTAACTTTCTTCTTCTCGATACCAGATTTCTGTCTAGCCACAGAGACAGATTCAGGATTGTGAGTTTTCCTGGTAAAGGTACGAGAAGTTACAGTAGCAGGTACATCAGGCCGGCAATGAGCAGCTGATTTAGGTTGCCAACTTCTAGGACAATCTTTAGTTACCTTGTTTCTTGGTGTTTTAGTACGTACAAGTTTGTGAGAAATCTCGTAATTGTCTGCTAATGCTGCAGTTTCCAGAATATCCTAGGTAGTATGATCGATGAGATATTCTTGTATGTCAGCAGACATACAGTTGTTAAACTCTTCATGTAGTAACAACTGAACAAGGCTGTCATAGTTATTACACTTGGCAGACCTACACCACCTCTGAAATGCAACTTTTTTCTCACGAGCAAACTCTACACAAGTTTGATCTTGTCGTCGTTGTAACGTACGAAATGCTCTTTGATAACTTACAGATAACAAGTTATACGTCTCTAGAATTGTTTGTTTGACAGCGTCATAACTAATGTACTTGGTAAATGGCAAAGCTGCAGTACAGGTTTGAGCTCTCCCCGTCAAAGCAGTATGCAACAATGTTGCCCAGTGCTTACGTGGCCAGTTCATAGCACGTGCCTGATTCTCAAACACATCAAAATATGTGTCTAAGTCACTTTCAAAAAACTTAGGAACCATGGATGCAGCTTTCTGCACATTAAATGTGTCCTGTGATCTATCAGTCTGTTGTCTTAACAGAAGAACATTTTCTCTTTGGAAATCTTCTTTGTTCAATTTCCTCTGTGCCTCTATTTGTGCAGTCTGCAACATAAGGAGGCGTTCAAACCTCTCAAACTGTTCCTGAGAGATAGAACCAGTGGGTAATGGAGGAGTAGGGAAATTAACATGGTCTGGACGGTACTTAGGTCGGGCACCTGGTCCAGCCGTCTCTAGAGAGTCTAGATCTGGTCTAGGATAAGTAGATACAGGTGTAGCATACACAGTACTAGCATTAGGCTGTGTCATGCTAACAGCTATACTCTGTACTATAGTGTCAATGAGGGAAGGCGTGAGCGAGAACTGAGCTACACTAGGCTCGGACACTAGGCTCACTTCTGCCTTAGTTGCTCTTTCTTCTTCATCAAATAGAGTCATACTTCCTTATTGTGACACTAGGCTTTCAGAATCTGAATCATAATCAGACATCTCTGTATGAGCAGGAAACAATATATCTTTAATTAATGCTCTGACAGTTTCAGCTGTGTAATTCCTGTTATATGTCACACCGAGATACTTGGCTACTTGCCAACACGTCTGAAGTTTTAATGTACTTAACTCAGACAAAGTCAGAGTATCAATTAACTGTTTCACTTTGGCATACATCACAAAAATAATTGTACTACGAGAGAGTGATTATGGGAAACTATAATCCTAATAGGAATTTTAGTGTTGGTTGTCTTAGAGCTAGAACTCATAAACAGTATTTCCATCTCCTTGGATCAAGAGACTCAGTCAGGTACATACATCCACCTGGTATGTTGTACAAGACTAAACTCAAAGTCTTCAGATTAGGAAAGTACTCAAAGTGTTTGATCATAGAGTTACTAGTATGTCAAACTGGACAATTTCTCCAACACCTTGGATCAAGAGCCTCCCGGACAGGCCCCCATTTGTTACAAAAAATGCGATTCTAAAAGCTTAGAGATCTCCAGTGAATACTAGAAAGGACTGCCCTTCTAGCATCCAGCCTGTTACTGGGTTTTCGTAACAAGTAGTCAGTATCCTTGTCCAATTATCCATTAAAATTCAGTATGGTTCAATAGCGCTTTAGGATTACAACTGGAAGGCTACTAACTAGAGAAATTAAAATTTAATAAATTTATTAATCATTAAGTTGTCTAGAGGTATATTATCAAAGTAAATTAAATCAATCACAGTAATGAAAATAATATCAATCTCTCGAGTTCAATATTATTGTGCTGAAAGCACATATCACATTTATAATTCTTAAGTACCGTCGGGTACATTAACATTTAATAAGATATTACAAATATGTACAAGTAAGTTTGTGTATGCGTGTAAGTGCTCTAAGTAGTTCACTATGTCTCACGACTCAACTAGACTTAAACAAGTGACTGACAAAGTCTTCAAATAAAATAACTTCTTGACCGACTGGCAACCAGAACAGTCTGCTTGAACAATGAAAAGAATGCTAAGCCCAATAGCCATATAACAAGCGACTGCGACACAATCAGGATGAAGGAGATAATATAACGACACTAAGTAGGGACCATCAGCAGATCCTCCACAAAAGTTACAAAACTCCCATACTACTGAATCTAAGTTCAGCATAGGAAAAACCCGACTGTGACAATACACAGAAACCAGTACAAAATTAGGTCAGAAGCTACAGCTAAGGACCTGAGATGTTCAGAGTGTCTAAGCGACACACAACCTCAGTACAACGTCGAAAATCACTAAGTCTATACAATGTTCTGTGATCAAAGTTCTACAGAACTAACAAGAATAATGAGACAGACAATCTGTCCAACCACCAAGCGAGTCTAGAGCAGACTGAATACTTCACGAGAGGTGAGGACACCCCCCCTCGATCATGTGATAGCCCCGTGGACAGCACAGCTCAGAAGCCGGCAGTATAACGAGCGACAAGCGATAATTACAGTAGTTTGACAATCAAGACTTGAACTGAGCACATATTATGTACATCCTAGCAACATAAGTCAAATAACAATATAACAGTCAAATAATAATATAAAGTCATACATTTATGATTTAGCTATTATCGCAAATATAAGCAATATAAAATTATATGAAAAGATAATATACATTATATATATACATAATAATCATTGTAACCCATTCAGGGGTTGCAACACCTTGTTTTTCTGTTTTTTAGTATGTACAAGTTTGTGAGAAATCTCGTAATTGTCTGCTAATGCTGCAGTTTCCAGAATATCCGAGGTAGTATGATCGATCAGATATTCTTGTATGTCAGCAGGCATACAGTTGTTAAACTCTTCGTGTAGTAACAACTGAACAAGGCTGTTGTAGTTGTTACACTTGGCAGCTCTAGACCATCTCTCAAAAGCAACTTTTTTCTCACGAGCAAATTCTACACAAGTTTGATCTTGTCGTCGTTGTAACGTACGAAATGCTCTTTGATAACTTACAGGTAACAAGTTATATGTCTCTAGAATAGTTTGTTTGACAGCGTCATAACTAATGTACTCAGCAAATGGTAAAGCAGCAGTACAAGTTTGAGCTCTTCCTGTCAAAGCTGTATGCAACAAAGTAGCCCAGTGCTTACGTGGCCAGTTCATAGCACGTGCCTGGTTCTCAAACACATCAAAATAGGTGTCTAAGTCACTTTCAAAAAACTTAGGAACCATGGATGCAGCTTTCTGCACATTAAATGTGTCCTGTGATCTATCAGTCTGTTGTCTTCCCAGACGAACATTTTCTCTTTGGAAATCTTCTTCGTTCAATTTCCTCTCTGCCTCTATTTGTGCAGTCTGCAACATAATGAGGCGTTCCAACCTCTCAAACTGTTCCTGAGAGATAGGACCAGTGGGTAATGGAGGAGTAGGGAAATTAACGTGGTCTGGATGGTCCTTAGGTCGGACACTTCGTCCAGCCGTCTCTAGACAGTCTAGATCTGGTCTAGGATAAGTAGATACAGGTGCAGCATACACTGTACTAGTATTAGGCTGTGTCATGCTAACAGTTAGGAGGGAAGGTGTGAGCGAGAACTGAGCTACACTAGGCTCAGACACTAGGCTCACTTCTGCCTTAGTTGCTCTTTCTTCTTCATCAAATAGAGTCATACTTCCTAATTGTGACACTAGGCTTTCTGAATCTGAATCATAATCAGTCATCTCTGTATGAGCAGGAAACAACATATCTTTAATTAAAGCTCTGACAGTTTCTGCGGTGTAATTCCTGTTATACGTCACACCGAGATATTTGGCTACTTGCCAACACGTCTGAAGTTTTAATGTACTCAACTCAGACAAAGTCAGAGTATCAATTAACTGTTTCACTTTGGCATACATCACGAAAATAATTGTACTACGAGAGAGTGATTATTGGAAACTATAATCCTGATGGGAATTTTAGTGTTGGTTGTCTTAGAGCTAGAACTCATAAACAGTATTTCCATCTCCTTGGATCAAGAGACTCAGTCAAGTACATACATCCACCTGGTATGTTGTACAAGACTAAACTCAAAGTCTTCAGATTAGGAAAGTACTCAAAGTGTTTGATCATAAAGTTACTAGTATGTCAAACTGAACAATTTCTCCAACACCTTGGATCAAGAGCATCCCGGACAGACCCCATTTGTTACAAAAAACGCGATCTAAAAGCTTAGAGATCTCCAGTGAATACTAGAAAGGACTGCTTTTCTAGCATCCAGCCTGTTACTGGGTTTTCGTAACAAGTAGTCAGTATCCTTGTCCAATTATCCATTAGAATTCAGTATTATTCAATAGTGCTTCAGGATTACAACTGGTAGGCTACTAACTAGAGAAATTAAAATTTAATAAATTTATTAAGTCTAGAGGTATATTATCAAATTAAATTAAATTAAATTAATCACAATAATCAAAATAATATCACTTCTCTCGTTTACAGTATTATTGTGTTGAAAGCACATATCACATTATCATTCTTAAGTACCGTCTGGTACATTTAACATTTAACAAGATATTACAAATATGTACAAGTTTGTGTGTGTGTAAGTGCTCTAAGTAGTTCGCTATGTCTCACGACTCGACTAGACTTAAACAAGTGACTGACAAAGTCCTCTAATAAACTAACTTCTTGACCGACTGGCAACCAGAACAGTCTGCTTGAACAACAAAAAGAATGCTAAGCCCAATAGCAATACAACAAGCAACTGCGACACAGAATCAGGAACAAGGAGATAATATAACGACACTAAGTAGGGACCATCAGCAGATCCTCCACAAAAGTTACAAAACTCCCATACTACTGAATCTAAGTTCAGCATAAGAAAATCCCCGACTGTGATAATACACAGAAACCAGTACAAATTAGGTGAGAAGCTATAGTTCAGGACCTGAGTTACTCAGAGTGTCTATGAGAGACACAACCTCAGTACAACGTCGAAAATCACTAAGTCTATACAAGGTTCTGTGAACAGAGTTCTACAGAACTAACAAGAATAATGAGACAGACAATCTGTCCAACCACCAAGAGAGTCTAGAGCAGACCGAATACTTCAGGCGAGGTGAGGACACCCCCCCCTCGATCACGTGATAGCTCCGTGGGTTGCTGCAGCTCAGAAACAGAAGCCGGCAGAGTAACGAGCAAAGAGCGATAATTATAGTAGTTAGACAATCAAGACTTGAACTGAGCACATAATATGTAACATCCTACCTAACAAAGGAAACTACGTCAAATAACAATATAAAGCAATACATTTACGATTTAGCTATTATCGCAAATATAAGCAAAATAAAATTAAATGAAAAGGTAATAATTATATATATACATGATAATCATTGCAACCCATTCAGGGGTTGCAACAGGTGGTGTTGGTGGTGGTGTTGGTGGTGGCGGCTGCGGCGGTTGTTGTCGTTGTTTTGGTGGTGGTGATGGTGGTGGTGGTGGTTTTGGTGGTGGTGGTGGTGGTTGTTTTAGTGGTGGTGATGGTGGTGGTGGTGGTTTTGGTGGTGGTGGTGGTGGTGGTGGTGGTGGTGGTGGTGGCGGTGGCGGTGGTGGTGGTGGTGGTGGTAGTGGCGGCGGCGGCGGCGGTGACGGTGGTGGTGGTGGTGGCGGTGGTGGTGGTGGTGGTGGTGGTGGTGGTGGCGGCGGCGGCGGTGGTGGTGGTGGTGGTGGTGGTGGTGGTGGTGGTGGTGGTGGTGGTGGCGGCGGCGGTGATGGTGGCGGCGGTGGTGGTGGTGGCCGTGGTGGTGGTGGTGGTGGTGGCGGTGGTGGTGGCGGTGGTGGTGGCGGTGGTGTGGCGGCGGCGGCGGCAGTGGCGGTGGTGGTGGCGGCGGCGGCGGCAGTGGCGGTGGTGGTGGTATTTTTATATCTCTTTGACCATGTAGGTCACTCAAAGCTCACGTTAATAAAAATATTTTATGCAAAACACACACACACACACACACACACACACACACACACATGTGTACAAGGGGACACAGTTGGAAGCTGAAGACACAGGTGAATCACAGGGATGTTAGGAAGTATTTCTTCAGCCACAGAGTAGTCAGTAAGTGGAATAGTTTGGGAAGCGATGTAGTGGAGGCAGGATCCATACATAGCTTTAAGCAGAGGTATGATAAAGCTCACGGGTCAGGGAGAGTGACCTAGTAGCGATCAGTGAAGAGGCGGGGCCAGGAGCTCGGACTCGACCCCCGCAACCTCAACTAGGTGAGTACAACTAGGTGAGTACACACACCTGGTCTATCTGGAGAGTGATGTAGTGGAGGCAGGAAGCATACAAAGCTTTAAGAAGAGGTACGACATACCTCATGGATCCAGGAGAGAGTGGACCTAGTAATGACCAGCGAAGAGGCGGGGCCAAGAGCTGTGAATCGACCCCTGCAACCACAAATAGGTGAGTACACACACACACATAAACACTAAGGAAACAACAAGTGATGGTACGTGACGAGGTGTCGGAACAGGAGCATGTGTCGAGTGGGGTTCCACATGGGTCAGTCCTCGGGCCGGTGCTGTTACTTGTACAGTATGTGTGAATGACGTGCTGTTACTTGTACAGTATGTGTGAATGACATGATATGACAAAGTATAGAATCAGAGGCTCCTGTTTGCAGACGACATGACACTGAGGAAAACACAACGGGACGAGGCTCAGGAAGGGATCTGAACAGGTTGTAAGTCTGGTCCAACAAATGACTCCTGGAGTTTAATCCCAAAAAGTGCCTAGTTATGAATGTTGGGGCAGGACAAAGAAGACCGCAGACTGAGTACAGGCTCGGGGTCAAAGGCTGTAAACCTCACTCAGAGAAAAGAATCTTGGGATGAGTATCACACCGAACACCTTAACTACCTCCAAGAGTAGTTTTTACCAGAAATAATGTGATGTTAATTAAACATGCCCTGGGCCTGTTCTGTGGTGTCGAAACTTTGAAATAAAGGCACCTCGAAATATTATCTTCTGTCCACTCCCTCACTGATTAATTAAATGGGTGCAGTTTCAAGTTGAAAGATTTTTTATGATGGTTCTATAGTGTAAAAATGTATGTAACTCAGCTCTATACATAGATTTTTAAACTAGTACTGTTGTAGAAACAGTTCACGTAACCCTTTCCATATACAGGTAGAGGTGGGCTGGCTTGGGTTACTAGCCCATCACTTATCCATCTGATACACCCACCCATTTAACATCCGTTTGCCCTTACATTCAACCACCCATTTACTTTCGTACAAATCTAATCACATTCACGAATCCATATAGGTTTTGAGGTCACGTGACTTAAATCAGCTGATTTACACTTGTTAGCCACAACAGACGTGACTTCGTGCGAACCTTTATTGATAAACTATACGATAAATTCATGATTTAGTGTACGTCATTTCGCGGTGAACGATGTCTTGATGCATATTATAGTTTATGACTGGATAAGCAGGCTACGTCAGTGGTAGGTACTTGAGATTGGTAGACTAAAACACTTAAAGCAAAATCAGACCTTTTATTAAATACGATGCTTCATCAATAAGAGGCTTTATGAAGTACTTAAAAAAGTTTCTTAAAGGTGAAACGACGTGTTTAATAAAAGATCAGCTTTTGATATATGTGATATTTTCCCAGCACTTGTGGGTGCACCGCCTCAGTTTAACTACCTGGAGCTGTTAAGAAGTGGCAAGAGTTGACGCCTGCACTCAACATTATTATAATAAAAAAGAAGCGCTAAACCACAAGGGCTATACAGCAGCATCTGCTGGAGTACTGTAGAATTAACTGGCACCTGCACTCAAGAACCCACCAATAAATACTTTATAAATAATTATCCATCCATATCTTGTCCACTTTATGATACACTTATGACTGAGTGATGTGAAAGTTTGACGCCCTTGTATCAAGAGAGAGAGAGATACCTCTTAATAAATGGTTATAATCATAACCGGAATTTTAAAAGGGATGGACCGGTAAGTCAGCGGAAGGCCTCGGTTAGATGACCAAAAGCCCCTGCTGCGAGTCATCATACGACTGAAGACCCGCTGCAGGAAACACCTGTCCTGTTTCCTGACAAACCTTACCAACGTAACCTTGTATCACCCACATCTAAGTTACACTTATAACAAACACTTTTTAAACCACATGTTGGCGTTACACCTTCGAAAATATTTTCTTTTAACTTACTGTATGTACTCTTTTACTCTCATATTTGCTTTTATTTTCCATTCAACTGCTTTTAAATATTTCCACATTCGCTTTTTCTAGCATTTATCATTTCCAATTATATTTAGGTCGGGCCTCCATGTTTGCATCCACCCTTCTCGAATACGAGGCTATAAAAGCCCCAGCAGAGTGAGGAAGAGCACCAGTGTGACTCCAGACTATGAAGACGCTAGTAGTGTTGGCAGCGACGGTCGTCGCTGTGGCTGCCATAGATGGCAAGTTTTTCTCCTTTCTTCAAGTTCGGCAGCATGTATATCATAGATTAGAGCCTTCTTTTCTTTTTTGTTTTTATTGAATTATCTTATTTATAGATAGCGAGGAAGAACTGCACTTTGTAACTTGAAGGACTGAACTTTCTCATCATTAGTGGGATTTTGAAATCCGAGCACTTGACACATTTTGAGAAAATTTACAGGTTCAGATGTGACAAGAAGCTTTGACAATTACTATAATTAACATTTTTTGTGGTATTTCCTATTATTTTACTGACTAAAAGACAGTTGAGGGAATGATTCTTCCTGGACAAGCGCCATAGGATATAATGTATGCTAAACTGGTTCTCCCCAGGTCGTTCATCTGTTTACCGGGCCACATATCCCTATAAATGCTCTTCCATTCATTATTCCGTTAGTTGATTCCTCCAACCATCCACTGCTCTTTAATACAAAGGGCTACTTGTTTGTATGAATAACTGACACACACACACAAACACACACACACACACACACACACACACACACACACACACACACACACACACACACACACACACACACACACGCACACAAATGTAGTTATCATTTTCAAAAAAGGAGACAGAAAAGAGGCACTAAACTATAGACCTGTGTCATTGACGTGTATAGTATGCAAAATTATGGAGAAGATTATCAGGAGGAGAGTGGTGGAGCACCTGGAACGGAACAGGAGTATAAATGCCAACCAGCACGGATTCACGGAAGGCAAATCCTGTGTCACAAACCTTCTGTAGTTTTATGATAAAATAACAGAAGTAAGACAAGAGAGAGAGGGGTGGGTTGATTGCATCTTCTTGGACTGCAAGAAGGCCTTTGACACAGTTCCTCACAAGAGATTAGTGCAGAAGCTAGAGCATCAGGCGCATATAACAGGAAGGGCACTGCAATGGATCAGGGAATACCTGACAGGGAGGCAACAACGAGTCATGGTACGTAATGATGTATCACAGTGGGCACCTGTGACGAGCGGGGTCCCACAGGGGTCGGTCCTAGGACCAGTGCTATTTTTGGTATATGTGAACGACATGACGGAAGGGTTAGACTCAGAAGTGTCCCTGTTTGCAGATGATGTGAAGTTAATGAGGAGAATTAAATCTGATGAGGACCAGGCAGGACTTCAAAGAGACCTGGACAGACTGGACACCTGGTCCAGCAAATGGCTTCTCGAATTTAATCCTGCCAAATGCAAAGTCATGAAGATAGGGGAAGGGCACAGAAGACCACAGACAGAGTATAGGCTAGGTGGCCAAAGACTGCAAACCTCACTCAAGGAGAAAGATCTTGGGGTGAGTATAACACCGAGCATGTCTCCGGAAGCACACATCAGGGGTGTCACTAGCACGTTAAGAGACCATACAATAAGTGTCAGGGGCCCGAGACTGTTCAACTGCCTCCCAGCACACATAAGGGGGATTACCAACAGACCCCTGGCAGTCTTCAAGCTGGCACTGGACAAGCACCTAAAGTCAGTTCCTGATCAGCCGGGCTGTGGCTCGTACGTTGGTTTGCGTGCAGCCAGCAGCAACAGCCTGGTTGATCAGGCGCTGATCCACCAGGAGGCCTGGTCACGGACCGGGCCGCGGGGGCGTTGACCCCCGAAACTCTCTCCAGGTAAACTCCAGGTAAACTCCAGATAACTGCTGCAGCATATGGGCGCCTGGCAAACCTGAGAACAGCATTCCGACACCTTAGTAAGGAATCATTCAAGACACTGTACACCGTGTATGTCAGGCCCATACTGGAGTATGCAGCACCTGTTTGGAACCCGCACTTGATAAAGCACGTCAAGAAACTAGAGAAAGTACAAAGGTTTGCGACAAGGTTAGTTCCAGAGCTAAGGGGAATGTCCTATGAAGAAAGATTAAGGGAAATCGGCCTGACCACACTGGAGGACAGAAGGGTCAGGGGAGACATGATAACGACATATAAAATACTGCGTGGAATAGACAAGGTGGACAAAGACAGGATGTTCCAGGGAGGGGACACAGAAACAAGAGGCCACAATTGGAAGTTGAAGACACAAATGAGTCAGAGAGATAGTAGGAAGTATTTCTTCAGTCATAGAGTTGTAAGGCAGTGGAATAGCCTAGAAAATGACGTAGTGGAGGCAGGAACCATACACAGTTTTAAGACGAGGTTTGATAAAGCTCATGGAGCGGGGAGAGAGAGGGCCTAGTAGCAACCGGTGAAGAGGCGGGGCCAGGAGCTAGGACTCGACCCCTGCAACCACAAATAGGTGAGTACAAATAGGTGAGTACAGGTGCCAACCAGCACGGATTCACGGAAGGCAAATCCTGTGTCACAAACCTTCTGGAGTTTTATGATAAAATAACAGAAGTAAGACATGAGAGAGAGGGGTGGGTTGATTGCATCTTCTTGGACTGCAAGAAGGCCTTTGACACAGTTCCTCACAAGAGATTAGTGCAGAAGCTAGAGCATCAGGCGCATATAACAGGAAGGGCACTGCAATGGATCAGGGAATACCTGACAGGGAGGCAACAACGAGTCATGGTACGTAATGATGTATCACAGTGGGCACCTGTGACGAGCGGGGTCCCACAGGGGTCGGTCCTAGGACCAGTGCTATTTTTGGTATATGTGAACGACATGACGGAAGGGTTAGACTCAGAAGTGTCCCTGTTTGCAGATGATGTGAAGTTAATGAGGAGAATTAAATCTGATGAGGACCAGGCAGGACTTCAAAGAGACCTGGACAGACTGGACACCTGGTCCAGCAAATGGCTTCTCGAATTTAATCCTGCCAAATGCAAAGTCATGAAGATAGGGGAAGGGCACAGAAGACCACAGACAGAGTATAGGCTAGGTGGCCAAAGATTGCAAACCTCACTCAAGGAGAAAGATCTTGGGGTGAGTATAACACCGAGCATGTCTCCGGAAGCACACATCAATCAGATAACTGCTGCAGCATATGGGCGCCTGGCAAACCTGAGAACAGCATTCCGATACCTTAATAAGGAATCATTCAAGACACTGTACACCGTGTATGTCAGGCCCATACTGGAGTATGCAGCACCTGTTTGGAACCCGCACTTGATAAAGCACGTCAAGAAACTAGAGAAAGTACAAAGGTTTGCGACAAGGTTAGTTCCAGAGCTAAGGGGAATGTCCTATGAAGAAAGATTAAGGGAAATCGGCCTGACGACACTGGAGGACAGAAGGGTCAGGGGAGACATGATAACGACATATAAAATACTGCGTGGAATAGACAAGGTGGACAAAGACAGGATGTTCCAGGGAGGGGACACAGAAACAAGAGGCCACAATTGGAAGTTGAAGACACAAATGAGTCAGAGAGATAGTAGGAAGTATTTCTTCAGTCATAGAGTTGTAAGGCAGTGAAATAGCCTAGAAAATGACGTAGTGGAGGCAGGAACCATACACAGTTTTAAGACGAGGTTTGATAAAGCTCATGGAGTGGGGAGAGAGAGGGCCTAGTAGCAACCGGTGAAGAGGCGGGGCCAGGAGCTAGGACTCGACCCCTGCAACCACAAATAGGTGAGTACAAATAGGTGAGTACACACACACACACACACACACACACACACACACACACACACACACACACACAGATTAGCGAATCTAAGACCAACCTTCAAGGACTTATCCTTTAGGGCTCCATACACAGCATATGTTAAACTAAGCAGTGCCTGCGTGGAGCTCTCATCTGGTTAAGCACGTTATATTATTATTATTATTATTATTATTATTATTATTATCATCATTATTTTTATTTCACACTTCATGGTTTTCTTTGATTACTAATCCTTTTAGGTTAACAATCCGAATAGAGTCATTCTCATACTCATGAACGCCACCTAGTTTTGAAGACAATCACCACACTTCAGTTCCCATTACCTCACATGATCTCTTCTCTTCCCCTTCCAAGAGACAGTCTGGCTAGGAAGGAAAGCACATCAAAGAAACGAAAAGGCTGTACTTCAGGCAAGCTTCCAGTCTTGGCATATAAAACAACGATCATTTTACCAACAATCTGTGTGAATGCATTCTTACAATAACTCTACAAAAATAAGTCTGAATATCATCACATTAATTCACAGTATTTCATTACTATGAAATACTAACTGACTTTAGGATGAGTTAAGATAGCCTAGGAATAATTAAGCTAAATTAAATTTAGTTAATTTAGTGAAGTTGTTAATTCAGTTTTGGTGCATAATGCACACAAAGAAACCCCAGGAATTAAATTAAAAAGTAAAAGATATACAAAACTTCATTGGAATGTGAAAATCAAGTCAACCGATGGGATTACGGATGCTAAACCAGGTGGGGAAGTAATACTTGTTATAAAACACGAAGTAAGATTTGAATTAATGTTCGTTGTAGACTGTTATAATTTCTCAAATTATAATCCCCTGCATTCGATTGTAGAAGCCTGTTGTTCAGGCGAAACATTTTGGTAATAAAGATACTCAAGTGTATCTTATTCTTCAACTTGTCAATATTGACTACCATCAACAATATGATTCCTAGTTTATATTGTTGCACCAGTGATTCTGAAAAGTCCCAAGGTCTTTGTCAATGTCTGTCACGTAGAACCTGCCACCAAATAATCGAAGATCTAAACTTGAATATAAATGAACCTACTCAGCAGCGATAAGTAATGGTTAAACAGTAATGGTTAAACAAGTGATAGACGATTTCAACTACGCAACCCTGGTAGCAAACA
The DNA here is from genome assembly GCF_038502225.1 of Cherax quadricarinatus. NCBI lineage: Eukaryota > Metazoa > Arthropoda > Malacostraca > Decapoda > Parastacidae > Cherax > Cherax quadricarinatus. The sequence continues at coordinate 15,051,678 of NC_091324.1, read as the reverse complement.
ATCACTGTGTGCTACTTTTAGAAAACCTGGTGGAAATGATAACGAAGAGAAAAGTAACAAATGATACCACAGTAATTTTTCAGATGATTACAGGACAGACACAGCAAGGGGCAAAAACTAAGAGGGAATATCAAACACTAAACGGCGACTCCTGATGGAACTTGATGCATGGAAGGCATCAGGTGCCGATGATATCCCAACAATACTATGAGAAGGAACTCAGAGCTGATGAGGAGCTACGAAAAGTCACACCCACAAATCTTAAACTAATCATTATTGACTGTTAAAGTACCAGACTGAAACGTGGCAAATGTTACCACTTTAGAGAAAACAAGCAGGAAACCCTGAACTACAGCTATGCCCTAATGTTTATAAGAGAAGATTATAAGAAGAGAACTTATTGAACATGTAGAAAGCACAAGGTTCTTCAAAGAACACCAGCATGACTTCAGAAATATAAAGTTATGTCTTACAAACTTCATACTGATGCTGAAAATGTTTGAAACAGTTGTATAATGGCTACTTGGTAAACTGGAGAAGCTTGCCGAGGTAACAAGAAAAGTATTGGCACTGATAAGGAATTTGTGATCAATAAACAACAAAAGGCTTAAAGGCTTACTATAATGGATGAAATATGATGCTGGAATAACTAGCGAAGTTCCATAAGAATCAGCGTTGGGTTCAATATTATTCTTAGTGTGTCTTAGTTACTGATAACAGGAAACTAGTGTATATTTTTGTGCATGACAGGCCAGACATGGATCAACTTTTAACCAGGAGGAAACGAAGAGCAACAGGGTGCACTTTACACACTCAGCTAGGGCAGATGGATATTAAATTTTTTGACTTTAAAGAGGTAATAAAAAGATCTGATATAGTACCACATAAATTCTAAGGACAGGCAAAGGTAGCAAAGAAAGTACTCGGATGGACATAGGAATACTTAGTGGATAGAAGGTAGAGGGTGAGAAAGGTGACAAAGTAGGCACGTGTAAAGATGTAGATGATGCACATGACCTAAGTTGGTCGTAAGTCAAGTTGCGAGGCCAAGAGTTGGAGTCTTTCTACCTACATTCCTCCCCTTCCAATAACTAAATGTTAAAGATGAAGTAAAGGAACTCTTTTTTTTCTTGCAGAATGCCCAGGAATCTACATACCCGTCGGGACATCTTGTTATTTCTTCTCAGAGAGTATGAAAAACTGGTGAGTATATCCACACATAGCACTTGACTGTGTCTGTCTCTGATTGGGACCCCCCTTCAAGAGAGATTCCTTGACGGTGATGGGCTCTTGATCTAGGGAATTGGATCTGTGTTCCAGTTCCTTGGATTAAGCCTGAATACCTTCCATCCTTCCCCCACAGGAGCTGTATAATCCTACGAGTTTAGTGCTTCCCATAATTATAATTTTAATAATTATCTGATTGGCGCCACCGATTTCTGGCCTCTTGAGCCTTATCATATCTACTCTTAAAGCTGGTTATTGACCTTGTTTCCACCATTACTTCATACAAATCATTCCACTTTGCAGCCACACTGAGACTAAAGAAATACTTCCTTACAACCCGGTGTGGGCTCCATGCGTACTCAATGACTAACCTATGTCATGGATTATCTGTCTTCAGCTTCCACATGTGTCCCCTTCAACCTGGTCCTCTTGATTCAAACACTGTCCTTATGGGCCCTATGAATTCCTCTTGATTGTATGTCTTTCCTTATCCTTATTTAAAAGCCTTCTGGCTCCGTTCTTTGAACTTATCCTCGTGGTGCATTTTTCTTAGTTGGGGTACTAATTTGGTTGCAAAGTTTGGACCTAATCAGAGCTTCTGCACGTGCTGACCAGGTGTGGGCTCCATGCTGGGTTTGCGTACTCGATGACTTTGTTAGAATTCCTGAATTCCTGAATGAGTTTTGCTAATCTATCACAGGCCCCTCACGTCATACGGTTTATGTATAATTGTGGACATATGCCGATATGGTGCTATATTTATTCCCAGGCAATCAGTTTCTGACCATCGTAACTGTGGTTCGTACGGTGAATTGCGTGTAACCAACAGCAACAGCCTGGCTGATCAGGCCTTGATCCCGTGGGAGGAGTGGTGTGGGGCCGGGCTGCGAGGGCATTGACCCCCCTGGAAGCCTTTTTACAGGTATTCTTAAGGTAGGGTCAGCGCTGGAATTTCTATATAGAATAAGCTTCGAAATGGCAATCTGTCTGGGAGGGAAAGAGAATTTGAAGTATCATTATTATTTTTATTTGGGGTGATTTCGGGGGCAGATAGAGATTATAGAGGCATCTGATTCCCTTGGCACCACTACTGTCCCCAGGTCCTTTTCATTTTCTGATAATTGCAACTTCTCTCTGCTCATACTTTACTCTGTGTCCGGTCTGCCCTCACTTTTTCCAATTTCCATGACCTTGGGTTAAACTCGAGAAGTCACGTGTTTGACCAAATCTACAGTGTGATAGGGTCTCCCTGGAGTTTATCATTGCTATTTCCTGTTCTTATTCTTCTCATTCGTTTTACATCGTCAGCATACAGAGACAGAGCTCAATCCCTTCTGGTAGGTCGTTCACGTGTATCAGGAACAGCAGTGGTTCTTGTAATGATTCCTACGAAGCCCATTCGTTGCTTTCTCTCATTTTGATGTCTCATCTGGTATTGTTACTCTCTGCCTTCTTTCATTCAGGTACTCCCTGACCCACTGGAGCACTCTCCCTTTTAGCCCTGCCTATTTTTATCTTTAATGTTTTTCTGCATAAATGCTTTCTTGCAATTCAGAAAGACGCAATCTACCCCTGTCTTTCTTGTTTTATTTCTGTGACTCTGTCACAGTACTCCAGTAAATTCGTAAGAAAGAATATTTCCATCTCTAAAGATTGTTTTCTCCAGGTACTTTAATATCCTTTTCCTAAGTATGTTCTCCGTAACCTTTAACAGTATATACCTGTTAAGAGATACTTGCCTGTATTTCATTACCTCTTGTCTGTCAACTTATTTTTTTATAAATGGGGACCACACTTACCCTTTTTCCAATTTTCTAGCAGAAGTTCTGATTGAAGAGATTGCTTGAATACCTTTGATATTGGGTCACAGTGTGGTTCTGGTTTTGTTCCACTGCTTTTGTTACATCCAGCTCTTGTAGAAGTCTTTCATAAGTCTCAATTTTCTTCTGTCAAGACTTCTTGAATCTTTTGTTAAGCTCTTCACGTACATCTGAAATTCTCCATCAGTGTTCGCTCCTCTGTCTTCAGTTTTATCATTCAGTCTTTCTTAGCCATCATTTTTCTTATGTGACCGTGAAGTAACTTTCGTTCAGCTTTGGCCTTTGATGCTACCTCATTTTCCAGCTATCTTCCGGCTTCCCTTCTTATACATGCATAAATATTTGTTTCTAGCTCTCCTGTTGCCTTGTTTTCTGCAGAATTATTTGCTCTTACATCATCCTTTGCCCTCTCTACATTTCTGTTTCAAGTATGGACTTTCTCTGGTTTCCACTGTTTCCTTTATTCATGCTTGGTATGAATATTTTCTTTGCCTCTTGGCACTTTGACTCGATTACTTCTATCCTGTTTTTGAACAGCTTTACGCTCCAGTTCCCTTTCCCGTTTCACTTCTATCATAAAATTTCTCAGGCTATCATACTTCACCCTTCTGTAGCCCCATTTTCTGTTTATTCCTTTATTTCTACTTGCATTCTCCTTCCCACTAGGTACTAAAAATTTAGTACTACATAATTTTTGGTGCATACTGGTTCCCTATAAGAAATTTCAGTTTCATCGTATACATTTTGCGTAAAAACCAGATCAATTAACGCTGGCTCATACTCCTCCTCCCCCTCACTCTGGTGTTCTTCACATGTTGTTTCAGAGCATTCTTCATTAGTTCCAAAAATTTTGCTTTCCATGTTTCTGGTCCTACTTCGGGGTCTCAGTTTTCCCAGTCAACTGTCTTATGGTTGGGCAGTTGACTGTCCAACTGTTTGTAATGACGCATCCTGGAACAAAACTGACTTAATGTGCCCAAAATGCTCTACATAACAAGCAACATTCTATATAGTAGTATGTCATTGATGTCACCTAGGCCTGTATACCTTGTATATGCACTTGTAGAAATAGATATTATTATTATTATTAGTATGTGTAAATCATGCAACCTTTGCCCCCAGAGCTTGTGCCTGCTCCTCTAGCTTTTGTCCCATTCTCTTGTACAAAGCTGTGCCATAAAGTCTTCCGCCAGTCCAAAAGTATACAATCTAGTTTAATGTTATCTGCGCGAGCGTGCGTGCGTTTGTTTGTATGTGTGTGTGTGTGTTTGTGTACTCACCTAGTTGAGGTTGCGGGGGTCGAGTCCGAGCTCCTGGCCCCGCCTCTTCACTGATCGCTACTAGGTCACTCTCTCTGAACCGTGAGCTTTATCATACCTCTGCTTAAAGCTATGTATGGATCCTACCTCCACTACATCGCTTCTCAAACTATTCCACTTACTGACTACTCTGTGGCTGAAGAAATACTTCCTAACATCCCTGTGATTCATCTGTGTCTTCAACTTCCAACTGTGTCCCCTTGTTACTGTGTCCAATCTCTGGAACATCCTGTCTTTGTCCACCTTGTCAATTCCTCTCAGTATTTTGTATGTCGTTATCATGTCCCCCCTATCTCTCCTGTCCTCCAGTGTCGTCAGGTTGATTTCCTTTAACCTCTCCTCGTAGGACATACCTCTTAGCTCTGGGACTAGTCTTGTTGCAAACCTTTGCACTTTCTCTAGTTTCTTTACGTGCTTGGCTAGGTGTGGGTTCCAAACTGGTGCCGCATACTCCAATATGGGCCTAACGTACACGGTGTACAGGGTCCTGAACGATTCCTTATTAAGATGTCGGAATGCTGTTCTGAGGTTTGCTAGGCGCCCATATGCTGCAGCAGTTATTTGATTGATGTGCGCTTCAGATGTGCCTGGTGTTATACTCACCCCAAGATCTTTTTCCTTGAGTGAGGTTTGTAGTCTCTGGCCCCCTAGACTGTACTCCGTCTGCGGTCTTCTTTGCCCTTCCCCAATCTTCATGACTTTGCACTTGGTGGGATTGAACTCCAGGAGCCAATTGCTGGACCAGGTCTGCAGCCTGTCCAGATCCCTTTGTAGTTCTGCCTGGTCTTCGATCGAGTGAATTCTTCTCATCAACTTCACGTCATCTGCAAACAGGGACACCTCAGAGTCTATTCCTTCCGTCATGTCGTTCACAAATACTAGAAACAGCACTGGTCCTAGGACTGACCCCTGTGGGACCCCGCTGGTCACAGGTGCCCCCTCTGACACCTCGCCACGTACCATGACTCGCTGCTGTCTTCCTGACAAGTATTCCCTGATCCATTGTAGTGCCTTTCCTGTTATCCCTGCTTGGTCCTCCAGTTTTTGCACCAATCTCTTGTGTGGAACTGTGTCAAACGCCTTCTTGCAGTCCAAGAATATGCAATCCACCCACCCCTCTCTCTCTTGTCTTACTGCTGTCACCATGTCATAGAACTCCAGTAGGTTTGTGACACAGGATTTCCCGTCCCTGAAACCATGTTGGCTGCTGTTGATGAGATCATTCCTTTCTAGGTGTTCCACCACTCTTCTCCTGATAATCTTCTCCATGATTTTGCATATTATACATGTCAGTGACACTGGTCTGTAGTTTAATGCTTCATGTCTGTCTCCTGTGTGTGTGTGTGTGTGTGTGTGTGTGTACTCACCTAGTTGTGGTTGCAGGGGTCGATTCACAGCTCCTGGCCCCGCCTCTTCTCTGGCCGCTACTCGGTCACTCTTCCCGTTCCATGAGCTTTATCATACCTCTTCTTAAAGCTATGTATGGCTCCTGCCTCCACTACATAACTACCCAGACTATTCCACTTTATGACAATACTGTGACTGAAGAAATACTTCCTAACATCCCTGTGGTTCATCTTAGTCTTCAGCTTCCAACTGTGACCCCTTGTTGCTGTGTCCCATCTCTGGAATAATTTATCTCTGTCCACCTTGTCGATTCCTCTCAGAATTTTATATGTCGTTATCATATCCACCCTATCTCTCCTGTCTTCCAGTGTCGTAAAGTCGATTTCCCTTAACCTCTCCTCGTAGAACATATCCTTTAGCCTTTAGTCTTGTTGCAAACCTTTGCACTTTCTATAGTTTCCTTACATGCTTGGCTAGGTGAGGGTTCCAAACTGGCGCTGCATACTCCAATATGGGCCTAACGTACACAGTGTACAGGGTCCTGAATGACTCCTTATTTAGATGTCGGAATTCTGTTCTGAGGTTTGCTAGGCGCCCATGTGCTGCAGCAGTTATTTGGTTGATGTGCGCCTCAGGAGATGTGCCGGTGTTATACTCACCAAGATCCTTTTCCTTGAGTGAGGTTTGTAGTCTCTGGCCTAGATTGTACTCTGTCTGTGGTCTTCTTTGCCCTTCTCCATTCTTCATGACTGTGCACTTGGTGGGGTTGAACTCCAGGAGCCAGTTTCTGGACCAGGTCTGCAGCCTGTCCAGATCCCTCTGTAGTTCTGCCTGGTCCTCGTCCGATTGAATTCTTCTCATCAACTTCACATCATCCATTAAACAGGGACACTTCGGAGTCTATTCCTTCCGTCATATCGTTAAGATAAGATAAGATAAGATTTCGTTCGGATTTTTAACCCCGGAGGGTTAGCCACCCAGGATAACCCAAGAAAGTCAGTGCGTCATCGAGGACTGTCTAACTTATTTCCATTGGGGTCTTCAATCTTGTCCCCCAGGATGCGTCCCACACCAGTCGACTAACACCCAGGTACCTATTTGCTGCTAGATGAACAGGACAACAGGTGTAAGGAAACGTGTCGAAATGTTTTCACCCGCCGGGAATCGAACCCGGGCCCTCCGTGTGTGAAGCGGGAGCTTTAGCCACCAGGCCACCGGGCCACAAATACCAGAAACAGCACCGGTCCTAAGACTGATCCCTGTGGCACCCCTCTCGTTACAGGCGCCCACTCTGACACCTCGCCACGCACCATGATTCGCTGTTGTCTTCCTGACAGGTATTCCCTGATCCACTGTAGTCCCTTCCCTCTTATCCCTGCCTGGTCCTCCAGCTTTTGCACTAATCTCTTGTGTGGAACTGTGTCAAACGCCTTCTTACAGTCCAAGAAAATGCAATCTACCCACCCCTCTCTTGTCTTACTGCCGTCACCCTGTCATAGAACTCCAGTAGGTTTGTGATGCAGAATGTCCCGTCCCTGAAACCGTGCTGGCTGTTGTTAAAGCTCATTCCTTTCTAGGTGTGTGTGTGTGTGTGTGTGTGTGTGTGTGTGTGTGTGTGTGTGTGTGTGTGTGTGTGTGTGTGTGTGTGTGTGTGTGTATCCACGTTAATATCATAATTTTAAGAGTGCTAAACCTGTTGCGTACTCAAATAGATGATTGCACACATGTTCACACGAGCGCGCAAGCTCACTCTAACAAAGGCTTACACACACACACACGATATGATAATGTGCATGGAGCAGGAAGAGTGACCTAGTAGCGACCAGTGAAGAAGTGGGGCCAGCTGTGAACTAACCCCTGCAATTACAACTAGGTGAGTACACGCATGCATAAACTGACGTGTGGGCGTGCATAAACTGACGTGTGGGTGTACACACATTCTCACTTCCAAGCACGCGCGTACATGCATGGGCGGACCGTACATGCATACACACTTAGTGTTGATACTAAGCAAATTCGGTTAACATTGATGTTGAATGAGCTCTTCAGGTGGATAACAGTAGTTCTTCTATTTACAAAGCTCTTTAAACATATTCCGTTTCTAACATTATCAAAATTTACAATATCAGTACTAACTTTCTATTGTCGTCTCCAATCCATTCACATATTACATATATATCACAAAATAAGTAAAACTATTCAAAATCAATTATTTACACTTCGTAATCCACGTACATAATCATTCGATGTTATGAGCCAGGAGCTTGAGCAAATTTAGAAGAATGGGGAAAAATCGCCGCTGTTTAAGCAAAAGGATGGAGAGGAGGCTGGGTGAGGTGGTATTGGGTTGTTAGCCTGGTTAATCCGCTCAAACCTCAGCGTAAGCGGGGAAGTGAATGGGAAGTCAGCAACATTAAAGAGAAAACATATTACACTGATTGTCGCTTTTTCGATAAACTGAAGAAAAATGGCACAGTGTACCTGAAAATTTACCAGAACTAAATGATTAAGCATCATGTGTTGTCTCTAGAATATTTATAATTTCTTCATTAATAATTTTTCCAATAAAAAACACAAAAGAGGCTTAGTGAAGCGCCAGACGCCAACTCGTAGGAGTAAAGAATTTTTATATTAACATATTACGTATAAGCCTATATTATTGCATATTATATATATATAGATACATATATATATACATATATATATATAGATACATATATACATATATACATATATATATATATATATATATATAGATATATATATATATATACATATATATATATTATATATATATATATATATATATATAATATACATATATATAATATACATATATATATATACATATATATAATATACATATATATATATATACATATATATAATATACATATATATATACATATATATAATATATACATATATATATATATATATATATATATATATATATATAGATATATATATATATATATATATATATATATATATATATATATATATATATATATATATATATATATATATATATTGTTGTTTCCTCAGGAATGAATCACTGACGTACTGCGAAGAGATCAACCCAGGAGGATACACTTCCGCCTTGGCGCACGTTGACCAGTGCAGCCAGCTGGGCGCCCTCGCCGCTTATATAGGAAATAATTGTAAGTAAATTATGAGGGAAGGTTTACTTAGGTAAATTAAAGAATTTTATGTGAAGAACTAAATTGCGCAATTTAATTTAGCCTAATACAACCAAATATAATTTAGATTGGATTACAATAATTTAATAATAAACAAACACAATGAAATATATTTTTTTCGTTAGGTTCTGAATGATTGTTGCGAAATTACTGCATACACAAATTTTCGCTTGCCTTATTCGGCAAAAAGAGCGTTGCTATGTAAGCCAAAATCGTAAGTTTTATCTATTCGGCATATACATGTATATACATATTTACACACACACACACACACACACACGCACGCACGCATACACGGAGGATGAGCCAGCAAGACTGGATCTTGTGTTCACCCTGAGCAGTTCAGACATTGAGGACATCACTTACGAGAGGCCCCTTGGAGCTAGCGATCACGTGGTTCTGAGTTTTGACTATATAGTAGAGTTACAAGTGGAGAAGGTAACAGGAACTGAAGGGGACAGGCCAAACTATAAAAGGGGGGACTACACAGGTATGAGAAACTTCCTGCAGGAGGTTCAGTGGGACAGAGAAATGGTAGGAAAATCAGTAAACGAGATGATGGAATATGTGGCAAGGGAAAACAGAAATAATAGGAAGACCAAAACGAGTCCTTGGTTTACCCGAAGGTGTAGGGAGGCAAAAACTAAGTGCAACAGAGAATGGAAAAGGTACAGGAGGCATAGGACCCAGGAAAACAAGGAGATTAGTAGAAGAGCCTGAAACGAGTATGCACAGATAAGGAGGGAGGCCCAGCGACAGTATGAAAACGACATAGCATCGAAAGTCAAATCTGACCCGAAACTGCTGTATAGCCACATTAGGAGGAAGACAACAGTCAAGGACCAGGTGATAAGGCTGAGGAAAGAAGGTGGAGAACTCACAAGAAACGATCAAGAGGTATGTGAGGAGCTCAACACGAGATTTAAGGAAGTATTTACAGTAGAGACAGGAAGGACTCTGGGGGGACAGACCAGATGGGGACACCAGCATGGAATACACCAACAAGTGTTGGACGACATACATACAGATGAGGAGGAGGTGAAGAAACTGCTAAGGGACATCGATACCTCAAAGGCAATGGGACCGGACAACATCTCCCCGTGGTTCCTTAGAGAGGGAGCAGATATGTTGTGCGTGCCACTTACCACAATCTTCAACACGTCCCTGGAAACTGGGCAACTACCTGAGGTATGGAAGACGGCAAATGTAGTTCCCATTTTTAAAAAAGGAGACAGAAAAGAGGCACTAAACTATAGACCTGTGTCATTGACGAGTATAGTATGCAAAATTATGGAGAAGATTATCAGGAGGAGAGTGGTGGAGCACCTGGAATGGAACAAGAGTATAAATGCCAACCAGCACGGATTCACGGAAGGCAAATCCTGTGTCACAAACCTTCTGGAGTTTTATGATAAAATAACAGAAGTAAGACACGAGAGAGAGGGGTGGGTTGATTGCATCTTCTTGGACTGCAAGAAGGCCTTTGACACAGTTCCTCACAAGAGATTAGTGCAGAAGCTAGAGCATCAGGCGCATATAACAGGAAGGGCACTGCAATGGATCAGAGAATACCTGACAGGGAGGCAACAACGAGTCATGGTACGTAATGATGTATCACAGTGGGCACCTGTGACGAGCGGGGTCCCACAGGGGTCGGTCCTAGAACCAGTGCTATTTTTGGTATATGTGAACGACATGATGGAAGGGTTAGACTCAGAAGTGTCCCTGTTTGCAGATGATGTGAAGTTAATGAGGAGAATTAAATCTGATGAGGACCAGGCAGGACTTCAAAGAGACCTGGAAAGACTGGACACCTGGTCCAGCAAATGGCTTCTCGAATTTAATCCTGCCAAATGCAAAGTCATGAAGATAGGGGAAGGGCACAGAAGACCACAGACAGAGTATAGGCTAGGGGGCCGAAGACTGCAAACCTCACTCAAGGAGAAAGATCTTGGGGTGAGTATAACACCGAGCATGTCTCCGGAAGCACACATCAATCAGATAACTGCTGCAGCATATGGGCGCCTGGCAAACCTGAGAACAGCATTCCGATACCTTAGTAAGGAATCATTCAAGACACTGTACACCGTGTATGTCAGGCCCATACTGGAGTATGCAGCACCTGTTTGGAACCCGCACTTGATAAAGCACGTCAAGAAACTAGAGAAAGTACAAAGGTTTGCGACAAGGTTAGTTCCAGAGCTAAGGGGAATGTCCTATGAAGAAAGATTAAGGGAAATCGGCCTGACGACACTGGAGGACAGAAGGGTCAGGGGAGACATGATAACGACATATAAAATACTGCGTGGAATAGACAAGGTGGACAAAGACAGGATGTTCCAGGGAGGGGACAGAAACAAGAGGCCACAATTGGAAGTTGAAGACACAAATGAGTCAGAGAGATAGTAGGAAGTATTTCTTCAGTCATAGAGTTGTAAGGCAGTGGAATAGCCTAGAAAATGATGTAGTGGAGGCAGGAACCATACACAGTTTTAAGACGAGGTTTGATAAAGCTCATGGAGCGGGAAGAGAGAGGGCCCAGTAGCAACCGGTGAAGAGGCGGGGCCAGGAGCTAAGACTCGACCCCTGCAACCACAAATAGGTGAGTACACGCATACACGCACGCATATATATATATATATATATATATATATATATATATATATATATATATATATATATATACATATATATATATATATATATATATATATATATATATATATATATATATATATATATATATATATATATATATATATATATATATATATATATATATATATATATATATATATATATATATATATATATATATATATATATATATATATATATATATATATATATATATATATATATATATATATAAATATAGGGAGGTTTAAATATGCAAAACAACCACTGTGAAAGAATAGAGAAATTCCAAACGATTTCGTGACTACTCACATTTTTTTTCCTTGACAATGTGAATAGTCACGAAAGCACTTGGAATTTTACTATTCTTTCACAGTGATTGTTTTGCATATTTTGAAATCGCCTGTTTACTTTGATCTTATTACATATTTATATGTATATTATTGTAACCATGAACGAGTGGTATTGATCATCAACACTGCGCTAGCCAAGGATTCGAACCCATGTTGTACTGGCCCGCTTTTGTGAGCGAGAACCACATAACGCCTTAACCCAGTACAACATGGGTTCGAATCCTTGGCTAGCAGAGTGATGTTATTGATTAATACCACTCGTTCGTGGTTACCATGATATATATACATATATATATATATATATATATATATATATATATATATATATATATATATATATATATATATATATATATATATATATATATATATATATAGGGAGGTACCACCTCTAGAACTGTTATAGGGACCCTCATCCTCAGAGAAAAGAATAAACTTGCTTCAAGGAAAACTCAAGGTTCTCCCTGAAGCTATATATATATATATATGGACGGACTAAGACTTGCGTTTGTAGATGTGTTCATGTTTCTGAAGAAATAAAATAGCACCAGCAACAGGCATGTATAAAAGTTAGATAAATCAACATTCAAGGTTTCAAGAAGCTGACATCAACACTTGGGTGCCACTCTCATCTACACTTGGGTGCCACTCTCATCTACACTTGGGTGTCACTCTCATCTACACTTGGGTGTCACTCTCATCAACACTTGGGTGCCACTCTCATCTACACTTGGGTGTCACTCTCATCTACACTTGGGTGTCACTCTCATCTACACTTGGGTGCATGTATAAAAGTTAGATAAATCAACATTCAAGGTTTCAAGAAGCTGACATCAACACTTGGGTGCCACTCTCATCAACACTTGGGTGCCACTCTCATCAACACTTGGGTGTCACTCTCATCTACACTTGGGTGTCACTCTCATCTACACTTGGGTGCCACTCTCATCAACACTTGGGTGCCACTCTCATCAACACTTGGGTGTCACTCTCATCTACACTTGGGTGTCACTCTCATCTACACTTGGGTGTCACTCTCATCTACACTTGGGTGTCACTCTCATCTACACTTGGGTGCCACTCTCATCAACACTTGGGTGTCACTCTCATCAACACTTGGGTGTCACTCTCATCAACACTTGGGTGTCACTCTCATCAACACTTGGGTGTCACTCTCATCTACACTTGGGTGTCACTCTCATCTACACTTGGGTGTCACTCTCATCTACACTTGGGTGTCACTCTCATCTACACTTGGGTCATCAACACTTGGGTGCCACTCTCATCAACACTTGGGTGCCACTCTCATCAACACTTGGGTGCCACTCTCATCAACACTTGGGTGTCACTCTCATCTACACTTGGGTGTCACTCTCATCTACACTTGGGTGTCACTCTCATCTACACTTGGGTGTCACTCTCATCAACACTTGGGTGTCACTCTCATCTACACTTGGGTGCCACTCTCATCTACACTTGGGTGTCACTCTCATCTACACTTGGGTGTCACTCTCATCTACACTTGGGTGTCACTCTCATCAACACTTGGGTGCCACTCTCATCTACACTTGGGTGTCACTCTCATCTACACTTGGGTGTCACTCTCATCAACACTTGGGTGCCACTCTCATCTACACTTGGGTGCCACTCTCATCAACACTTGGGTGCCACTCTCATCAACACTTGGGTGCCACTCTCATCAACACTTGGGTGCCACTCTCATCAACACTTGGGTGCCACTCTCATCAACACTTGGGTGCCACTCTCATCAACACTTGGGTGCCACTCTCATCAACACTTGGGTGCCACTCTCATCAACACTTGGGTGCCACTCTCATCAACACTTGGGTGCCACTCTCATCAACACTTGGGTGCCACTCTCATCAACACTTGGGTGCCACTCTCATCAACACTTGGGTGCCACTCTCGTCTACACTTGGGTGCCACTCTCATCAACACTTGGGTGCCACTCTCATCAACACTTGGGTGCCACTCTCATCAACACTTGGGTGTCACTCTCATCAACACTTGGGTGTCACTCTCATCAACACTTGGGTGCCACTCTCATCAACACTTGGGTGCCACTCTCATCAACACTTGGGTGCCACTCTCATCAACACTTGGGTGCCACTCTCATCAACACTTGGGTGCCACTCTCATCAACACTTGGGTGTCACTCTCATCAACACTTGGGTGTCACTCTCATCAACACTTGGGTGCCACTCTCATCAACACTTGGGTGCCACTCTCATCAACACTTGGGTGTCACTCTCATCTACACTTGGGTGTCACTCTCATCTACACTTGGGTGCCACTCTCATCAACACTTGGGTGCCACTCTCATCAACACTTGGGTGTCACTCTCATCTACACTTGGGTGTCACTCTCATCAACACTTGGGTGCCACTCTCATCTACACTTGGGTGTCACTCTCATCTACACTTGGGTGCATGTATAAAAGTTAGATAAATCAACATTCAAGGTTTCAAGAAGCTGACATCAACACTTGGGTGCCACTCTCATCTACACTTGGGTGCAACTCTCATCAACACTTGGGTGTCACTCTCATCAACACTTGGGTGTCACTCTCATCTACACTTGGGTGTCACTCTCATCAACACTTGGGTGCCACTCTCATGAACACTTGGGTCCCACTCTCATCAACACTTGGGTGTCACTCTCATCAACACTTGGGTGTCACTCTCATCAACACTTGGGTGCCACTCTCATCAACACTTGGGTGCCACTCTCATCAACACTTGGGTGCCACTCTCATCAACACTTGGGTGTCACTCTCATCAACACTTGGGTGCCACTCTCATCAACACTTGGGTGCCACTCTCATCAACACTTGGGTGCCACTCTCATCAACACTTGGGTCCCACTCTCATCAACACTTGGGTGTCACTCTCATCAACACTTAGGTGTCACTCTCATCAACACTTGGGTGCCACTCTCATCAACACTTGGGTGCAACTCTCATCAACACTTGGGTGCCACTCTCATCTACTCTTGGGTGCCACTCTCATCAACACTTGGGTGCCACTCTCATCAACACTTGGGTGCCACTCTCATCAACACTTGGGTGCCACTCTCATCAACACTTGGGTGTCACTCTCATCAACACCACTCTCATCAACACTTGGGTGCCACTCTCATCTACACCACTCTCATCTCATCTACACTTGGGTGCCACTCTCATCAACACTTGGGTGCCACTCTCATCAACACTTGGGTGCCACTCTCATCAACACTTGGGTGCCACTCTCATCAACACTTGGGTGCCACTCTCATCAACACTTGGGTGCCACTCTCATCAACACTTGGGTGCCACTCTCATCTACACTTGGGTGTCACTCTCATCAACACTTTGGTGCCACTCTCATCAACACTTGGATGTCCCTCTCATCAACATTTGGGTGCCATTCTCATCAACACTTGGGTGCCACTCTCATCAACACTTGGGTGCCACTCTCATCAACACTTTGGTGCCACTTTCGTCAACACTTGGGTGCCACTCTCATCAACACTTGGGGGTGCCACTCTCATCCACTCTCATCAACACTTGGGTGCCACTCTCATCAACACTTGGGTGCCACTCTCATCAACACCACTCTCATCAACACTTGGGTGTCAACACTCTCATCAACACTTGGGTGCCACTCTCATCAACACTTGGGGTGTCAACACTTGGGTGCCACTCTCATCAACACTTGGATGTCCCTCTCATCAACACCACTCTCATCAACACTTGGGTGTCACTCTCATCTACACCACTCTCATCAACACTTGGGTGCCACTCTCACACTTAGGTGTCACTCTCATCAACACTTGGGTGCCACTCTCATCAACACTTGGGTGCCACTCTCATCAACACTTGGGTGCCACTCTCATCAACACTTGGGTGCCACTCTCATCAACACTTGGGTGCCACTCTCATCAACACTTGGGTGCCACTCTCATCAACACTTGGATGCCACTCTCATCAACACTTGGATGTCACTCTCATCAACACCACTCTCATCAACACTTGGGTGCCACTCTCATCAACACTTGGGTGCCACTCTCATCAACACTTGGGTGCCACTCTCATCAACACTTGGGTGCCACTCTCATCAACACTTGGGTGCCACTCTCATCAACACTTGGGTGCCACTCTCATCAACACTTGGGTGACACTCTCATCAACACCACTCTCATCAACACTTGGGCCACTGGGTCATCAACACTTGCCACTCTCATCAACACTTGGGTGTCACTCTCATCAACACTTGGGTGCCACTCTCATCAACACTTGGGTGCCACTATCATCAGCACTTGGGTGCCACTCTCATCAACACTTGGGTGCCACTATCATCAGCACTTGGGTGCCACTCTCATCAACACTTGGGTGTCACTCTCATCAACACTTGGGTGCCACTCTCATCAACACTTGGGTGCCACTATCATCAGCACTTGGGTGCCACTATCATCAGCACTTGGGTGCCACTATCATCAACACTTGGGTGCCACTATCATCAGCACTTGGGTGCCACTATCATCAACACTTGGGTGCCACTCTCATCAACACTTGGGTGCCACTCTCATCAACACTTGGGTGTCACTCTCATCTACACTTGGGTGTCACTCTTATCAACACTTGAGTGCCACTCTCATCTACACTTGGGTGCCACTCTCATCAACACTTGGTTGCCACTCTCACATCAACACTTGGGTGCCACTCTCATCAACACTTGGGTGCCACTCTCATCAACACTTGGGTGCCACTCTCATCAACACTTGGGTGCCACTCTCATCTACACTTGGGTGCCACTCTCATCAACACTTGGGTGCCACTCTCATCAACACTTGGGTGCCACTCTCATCAACACTTGGGTGCCACTCTCATCAACACTTGGGTGCCACTCTCATCAACACTTGGGTGACACTCTCATCAACACTTGGGTGCCACTCTCATCAACACTTGGGTGCCACTCTCATCAACACTTGGGTGTCGCTCTCATCAACACCACTCTCATCAACACTTGGGTGCTCACTCTCATCAACACTTGGGTGCCACTCTCATCAACACTTGGGTGCCACTCTCATCAACACTTGGGTCACTCTCAACACTTGGGTGCCACTCTCATCAACACTCACTCTCAACACTTGGGTGCCACTCTCATCACTCTCATCATACACTTGGGTGCCACTCTCATCAACACTTGGGTGCCACTCTCATCAACACTTGGGTGCACTTGGGTGCCACTCTCATCAACACTTGGGTGCCACTCTCATCAACACTTGGGTGCCACTCTCATCAACACTTGGGTGCCACTCTCAACAACACTCTCATCAACACTTGGGTGCCACTCTCATCAACACTTGGGTGCCACTCTCATCAACACTTGGGTGCCACTCTCATCAACACTTGGGTGCCACTCTCATCAACACTTGGGTGCCACTCTCATCAACACTTGGGTGCCACTCTCATCAACACTTGGGTGCCACTCTCATCAACACTTGGGTGTCACTCTCATCAACACTTAGGTGTCACTCTCATCAACACTTGGGTGCCACTCTCATCAACACTTGGGTGCCACTCTCATCTACACTTGGGTGTCACTCTCATCAACACTTGGGTGCCACTCTCATCAACACTTGGGTGCCACTCTCATCAACACTTGGGTGCCACTCTCATCAACACTTGGGTGCCACTCTCATCAACACTTGGGTGCCACTCTCATCAACACTTAGGTGCTCACTCTCATCAACACTTGGGTGCCACTCTCATCGACACTTGGGTGCCACTCTCATCAACACTTGGGTGCCACTCTCATCAACACTTGGGTGCCACTCTCATCAACACTTGGGTGCCACTCTCATCAACACTTGGGTGTCACTCTCATCAACACTTGGGTGCCACTCTCATCAACACTTGGGTGCCACTCTCATCTACACCACTCTCATCAACACTTGGGTGCCACTCTCATCAACACTTGGGTGCCACTCTCATCAACACTTGGGTCACTCTCCACTCTCATCAACACTTGGGTGTCACTCTCATCACACTTGGGTGCCACTCTCATCAACACTTGGGTGCCACTCTCATCAACACTTGGGAGCCACTCTCATCAACACTTAGGTGTCACTCTCATCAAGACTTGGGTGCCACTCTCATCAACACTTGGGTGCCACTCTCATCAGCACTTGGGTGCCACTCTCATCAACACTTGGGTGCCACTCTCATCAACACTTGGGTCATCAACACTTGGTTGCCACTCTCACATCAACACTTGGGTGTCACTCTCATCAACACTTGGGTGCCACTCTCATCAACACTTGGGTGCCACTCTCATCAACACTTGGGTGCCACTCTCATCAACACTTGGGTGCCACTCTCATCAACACTTGGGTGCCACTCTCATCTACACTTGGGTGCCACTCTCATCAACACTTTGGTGCCACTGTCCTCAACACTTGGGTGCCACTCTCATCAACACTTGGGGCCACTCTCATCAACACTGCCACTCATCAACACTTGGGTGCCACTCTCATAAACACTTGGGTGCCACTCTCATCAACACTTGGGTGCCACTCTCATCAACACTTGGGTGCCACTCTCATCAACACTTGGGGGCCACTCTCATCAACACTGCCACATCATCTACACTTGGGTGCCACTCTCATCAACACTTGGGTGTCACTCTCATCAACACCTTGGTGCCACTTTCGTCAACACTTGGGTGCCACTCTCATCAACACTTTGGTGCCACTCTCATCAACACTTGGGTGCCACTCTCATCAACACTTGGGTGCCACTCTCATCAACACTTGGGTGCCACTCTCATCAACACTTTGGTGCCACTCTCATCAACACTTGGGTGCCACTCTCATCAACACTTGGGTGCCACTCTCATCAACACTTGTGGTGCCACTCATCATCACTCTCATCACACTTGGGTGCGACTCTCATCAACACTTGGGTGCCACTCTCATCAACACTTGGGTGCCAGTCTCATCAACACTTGGGTGCCACTCTCATCAACACTTGGGTGCCACTCTCATCAACACTTGGGTGCCAGTCTCATCAACACTTGGGTGCCACTCTCAACAACACTTGGGTGCCACTCTCATCTACCACTCTCATCAACACTTTGGTGCCACTCTCATCAACACTTGGATGCCACTCTCATCTACACTTTGGTGTCTACACTTGGGTGTCTCTCTCATCAACACTTGGGTTCCACTCTCATCTACACTTGGGTGTCACTCTCATCTACACTTGGGTGTCACTCTTATCAACACTTGGGTGCCACTCTCATCATCAACACTTGGGTGCCACTTTCATCTACACCACTCTCATCTACACTTGGGTGTCACTCTCATCAACACTTGGGTGCCACTCTCATCTACACTTGGGTGCCACTCTCATCAACACTTGGGTGTCACTCTCATCTACACTTGGGTGTCACTCTCATCTACACTTGGGTGTCACTCTCATCAACACTTGGATGTCACTCTCATCAACACTTGGGTGTCACTCTCATCTACACTTGGGTGCCACTCTCATCAACACTTGGGTGCCACTCTCATCAACACTTGGGTGCCACTCTCATCAACACTTGGGTGCCACTCTCATCAACACTTGGGTGCCACTCTCATCAACACTTGGGTGTCACTCTCATCAACACTTAGGTGTCACTCTCATCAACACTCTCATCAACACATGGATGCCACGCTCATCAACACTTGGGTGTCACTCTCATCAACACTTGGGTGCCACTCTCATTTACACTTGGGTGTCACTCTCATCTACACTTGGGTGTCACTCTCATCAACACTTGGGTGCCACTCTCATCAACACTTGGGTGCCACTCTCATCAACACTTGGGTGCCACTCTCATCAACACTTGGGTGCCACTCTCATCAACACTTGGGTGCCACTCTCATCAACACTTGGGTGCCACTCTCATCAACACTTGGGTGCCACTCTCATCAACACTTGGGTGCCACTCTCATCTACACTTGGGTGCCACTCTCATCAACACTTGGGTGCCACTCTCATCAACACTTGGGTGCCACTCTCATCAACACTTGGGTGCCACTCTCATCAACACTTGGGTGCCACTCTCATCAACACTTGGGTGCCACTCTCATCAACACTTGGGTGCCACTCTCATCAACACTTGGGTGCCACTCTCATCTACACTTGGGTGTCACTCTCATCTACACTTGGGTGCATGTATAAAAGTTAGATAAATCAACATTCAAGGTTTCAAGAAGCTGACATCAACACTTGGGTGCCACTCTCATCTACACTTGGGTGCAACTCTCATCAACACTTGGGTGCCACTCTCATGAACATTTGGGTCCCACTCTCATCAACACTTGGGTGTCACTCTCATCAACCCTTGGGTGCCACTCTCATCAACACTTGGGTGCCACTCTCATCAACACTTGGGTGCCACTCTCATCTACACTTGGGTGTCACTCTCATCAACACTTGGGTGCCACTCTCATCAACACTTGGGTGCCACTCTCATCAACACTTGGGTGCCACTCTCATCAACACTTGGGTGCCACTCTCATCAACACTTGGGTGTCACTCTCATCAACACTTAGGTGTCACTCTCATCAACACTTGGGTGCCACTCTCATCAACACTTGGGTGCCACTCTCATCAACACTTGGGTGCCACTCTCATCTACTCTTGGGTGTCCCTCTCATCAACACTTGGGTGCCACTCTCATCAACACTTGGGTGCCACTCTCATCAACACTTGGGTGCCACTCTCATCAACACTTGGGTGCCACTCTCATCAACACTTGGATGTCACTCTCATCTACACTTGGGTGTCACTCTCATCAACACTTGGGTGCCACTCTCATCTACACTTGGGTGTCACTCTCATCTACACTTGGGTGTCGCTCTCATCAACACTTGGGTACCACTCTCATCTACACTTGGGTGCCACTCTCATCAACACTTGGGTGCCACTCTCATCAACACTTGGGTGCCACTCTCATCAACACTTGGGTGCCACTCTCATCAACACTTGGGTGCCACTCTCATCTACACTTGGGTGCCACTCTCATCAACACTTGGGTGCATCAACACCTTGGTGCCTCGTCAACACTTGGGTGCCACTCTCATCAACACTTGGGTGCCACTCTCATCAACACTTGGGTGCCACTCTCGTCTACACTTGGGTGCCACTCTCATCAACACTTGGGTGCCACTCTCATCTACACTTTGGTGCCACTCTCATCAACACTTGGGTGCCACTCTCATCAATACTTGGGTGCCACTCTCATCAACACTTGGGTGCCACTCTCATCAACACTTGGGTGTCACTCTCATCAACACTTTGGTGCCACTTTCGTCAACACTTGGTGCCACTGTCATCAACACTTGGATGTCCCTCTCATCAACATTTGGGTGCCATTCTCATCAACACTTGGGTGCCACTCTCATCAACACTTGGGTGCCACTCTCATCAACACTTTGGTGCCACTTTCGTCAACACTTGGGTGCCACTCTCATCAACACTTGGGTGTCACTCTCATCAACACTTTGTTGCCACTTTCGTCAACACTTGGGTGCCACTCTCATCAACACTTGGGTGTCACTCTCATCAACACTTTGGTGCCACTTTCGTCAACACTTGGGTGCCACTCATCAACACTTGGGTGCCACTCTCATCAACACTTGGGTGCCACTCTCATCAACACTTTGGTGCCGCTTTCGTCACCACTTGGGTGCCACTCTCATCAACACTTGGGTGCCACTCTCATCAACACTTGGGTGCCACTCTCATCAACACTTGGGTGCCACTCTCATCAACACTTGGGTGCCACTCTCATCAACACTTGGGTGCCACTCTCATCAACACTTGGGTGCCACGCTCATCAACACTTTGGTGCCACTTTCGTCAACACTTGGGTGCCAATCTCATCAACACTTGGGTGCCACTATCATCTACACTTGGGTGCCACTCTCATCAACACTTGGGTGCCACTCTCATCAACGCTTGGGTGCCACTATCATCTACACTTGGGTGCCACTCTCATCAACACTTGGGTGTCACTCTCATCAACACTTTGGTGCCACTTTCGTCAACACTTGGGTGCCACTCTCATCAACACTTTGGTGCCACTTTCGTGAACACTTGGGTGCCACTCTCATCAACAATTGGGTGCCACTCTCATCAACACTTGGGTGCCACTCTCATCAACACTTGGGTGCCAATCTCATCAACACTTGGGTGCCACTCTCATCAACACCTTGGTGCCACTTTCGTCAACACTTTGGTGCCACTCTCATCAACACTTGGGTGTCACTCTCATCAACACTTTGGTGCCACTTTCGTCAACACTTGGGTGCCACTCTCATCAACACTTGGGTGCCACTATCATCTACACTTGGGTGCCACTCTCATCAACACTTGAGTGCTACTCTCATCTACACTTGGGTGCCACTCTCATCAACACTTGGGTGCCACTCTCATCAACACCTGAGTGCCACTCTCATCTACACTTGGGTGCCACTCTCATCAACACTTGGGTGCCACTCTTATCAACACTTGAGTGCCACTCTCATCTACACTTGGGTGTCACTCTCATCAACACTTGGGTGCCACTCTCATCAACACTTGAGTGCCACTCTCATCTACACTTGGGTGTCACTCTCATCTACACTTGGGTGTCACTCTCATCTACACTTTGGTGTCACTCTCATCTACACTTGGGTGCCACTCTCATCTACACTTGGGTGTCACTCTCATCTACACTTGGGTGTCACTCACATCAACACTTGGGTGTCACTCTCATCAACACTTGGGTACCACTTTCATCTACACTTGGGTGCCACTCTCATCTACACTTGGGTGTCACTCTCATCTACACTTGGGCGTCACTCTCATCTACACTTGGGTGTCACTCTCATCAACACTTGGATGTCACTCTCATCAACACTTGGGTGTCACTCTCATCTGCACTTGGGTGCCATTCTCATCGACACTTGGGTGCCACTCTCATCTACACTTGGGTGCCACTCTCATCTACACTTGGGTGCCACTCTCATCAACACTTGGGTGCCACTATCATCAGCACTTGGGTGCCACTCTCATCTACACTTGGGTGTCACTCTCATCTACACTTGGGTGTCACTCTCATCAACACTTGGGTGTCACTCTCATCAACACTTGGGTGCCACTCTCATCTGCACTTGGGTGCCATTCTCATCAACACTTGGGTGTCACTCTCATCTACACTTGGGTGCCACTCTCATCAACACTTGGGTGCCACTATCATCAGCACTTGGGTGCCACTATCATCAACACTTGGGTGCCACTATCATCAGCACTTGGGTGCCACTATCATCAGCACTTGGGTGCCACTCTCATCAACACTTGGGTGCTACTCTCATCAACACTTGGATGCCACTATCATCAGCACTTGGGTGCCACTCTCATCAGCACTTGGGTGCCACTCTCATCAACACTTGGGTGCCACTATCGTCAGCACTTGGGTGCCACTATCATCAGCACTTGGGTGCCACTATCATCTACGTGATTTTCATGCAACATCTAGCAAATTAGGAAGAAAATTAGCTGTTACATTTAAAAATCTCTCTGACCTATGAGATTACTTTACAGAAAAGTAAATCAGAGTACCCAAGGTCAAATTTATTAAGAAAAGTAACAATTATTTACAAGAATTCTTTTATTACGGTATAACATGCGACACATAACAGAGATCACAATTACAAGGATTGGAAAAAACGGTCGCAGTGGTAAATATGCCCAAAATTCGATACAAGTCATAGGCAACAAGTTAGAAAACGGAGATGTCAGCGACGATGTCAGCAGCATTGGAGGGGTAAAGGTGACTGAAAAAGGCATCAGAGGTGGTACCATCAGCAGTGATAGCAAGAGTCAAAGTATCGCTATCCAAGCTATGTCCATAAGTAATTCCAACCCAGAGGTCATAAGTAGGTGGCGTTACGTCTTTAACTACAATCCAAACAATATTCATAATCCATTAATTAGCCACAGCAAATTTTGACTAAAAAGGAAATTTTCCTACTAGTTATGACGGAAAAAAAGGAAAGACAATGCTGGATTTTTAGTTCGGCAAAGCCGCTTTAACTAACCCACTATTGTACAGCGACTCAGTGTTGGGAAATCTAACGTTTAAGGATGTACACAAAATGACTCGGAAAAAAATCAAATAATTCTCCAGCGTTTTAAAAACCTTAATTAATGCGGTGACTACATTAAGGGATGTGTTCCTCGGGAATTCGACTAAACATTTTGTCATTGGTAAGTGTATGAGTAAACATTTTGTCATTGGTAAGTGTATGAGGAAATGATCAGCAGATAACTATGGCATGTTTTTATGAATCTGTGTATTGTTTACCACTTATTTAACGAAGACTAAGAATAGCTCTATATACTCTAGCTTTGTAGATGAATGGTTCAGAGAACCGACATGTTGATAAATTAGACATATGTGCAACTCTTGGGTATCTTTATTGAGGAAACGTTTCGCCACACAGTGGCTTCATCAGTCCATACAAAGGAGAATCTTGAAAGTTAAGACACATGTGCAACATCTGGATATCTTTATTGTAGACGTTTCGCCATCCAGTGGCTTTATCAATACAGATTCTAGGACATAATAGGAAGACAGTAGAACTATATACAAAAGATGAGGTAATCAGTCCCTCAGCCTTGGAGTTAGTGTTCACAGCATCGTGGTGGAGGAGAATACTCTAGCTTTATTGAAATCTTTACTTTCATGTATATATTCTTGACGTAGCAGTTGTAATGCTTTAAGAATATAGTAAATAATAATATTATGTTCGAATTATGCCCATGAGCCAAGATTCGCATGTCTATGGTGAGCAGAACTAACTGCAAGAGATTGCCATCATCCATAATTTCGATTCAAAATATATACTTTTATTGCTACATCCTCTCCACATTTGTTATTAACCTTTCTGCCATAATATATGCTGTCATGTTGCAATACAAATTATTACACACTTTACATAACCATTCTTACTTTCTGGGGCAGTGGATGTGGTGGACTACTGGATAGGTGGGACAGACGAGGAAAAAGAGGGTGTTTATCGATGGCACTCAACTGGCGACCTCATCCCCGTTGAAGTTCCCTTCTGGTACCCTGGTCAACCCGATGGTTATGTGAGTGAGAACCATCTCTCCCTCTCCAAGACAGGTTACTTTGCTGACGAGAAAGGCTCTTTGTTGCAGAAGTTTATCTGCCAACTGCTGTAAATGCTCTGTTAGTGTGTCCGTATCTATCTCAAGTACTGTGAATATTTTGATAATCTGTCCGTATCTCCATTTTTCTCTGAGTTTCTTAACTACTTACAGGATGGGTTGCTTTGCTAACAATAACAATGACTAGGAATTAAAGGTTCTCTCATTTTCTGTTTTTTTTTTATCCTATTTTACAGTCTTTCTTCTATAGCTCCTTCCCTCTTTGTCGATAAAGCAATCTTCCTTAGTTCCTGGTGGACGAAACTTCAAATAAAATACCATAACCCGAACAATGTGTCATTATCACGAGAGAGAGAGGTGATGTAAGTTCAGCGGTTCCAGAGGATGAAGTCTGATGTATGGCCTTGCGAAATTGTAATAACACGACTGTAAACAAATCACGGAACGGGCGGGGGTTTGAATCCATGGAAAGTGGGTCCTAAAACTCAAAGGCTGGCCGAGTTGTTAACGCACTGACCTGTACGTGTCAGGACTCACTTGCCATGGATTGAAGCCCCGCCCGTTCCGTGCTCCGATATATGGACAAACGATGAGGTGGGAAGGAGGAAGTCGAGTGTCTGGATGATGCTGAATTACAAAAACAAACTTAAGGCTGGTAGTCAATGTTTCTTTTCCTCCAACCCCTCCTCGATTATTATTATTATTATATTCAAAACCAAGATCTAAACATATAGGTAATAGAGATTATCTCCGAAAACGTGATGTACGTTGCTACGCGATCCGAGAATAGCATCCCCGTATTGCATAACCCCCAGCCGCCAGTGCCTTTATGCACGCGATAGCAAGTGTAATGCGGCATAGGTCTATAATGCAGTTAAACAGTGCGGTGAGGACCACCAGAGCTCCATGAAGACCGCGGAAGGTGGCATTGAAATAAGAGACCAAAGAAAGAAGAAATGAAAGAATAAAGATTTCAAGGATGTATATACAATTTCCTTCAACAAATTATGTATGGTTCTAGAAAGTAGTAATGCTGACCACAAGAATCATTCTAGGTGGCACATTGCTCAAGTGGTAGGGCCCTAGGTCAGTGCCTGATTTATCTATAGGCTTGAAAGGCCTCAAAATCTAGGAGGCGTCCAGCCAAGGTGTATAATATTTTTGACACTGTCATAGGCCTTTCTTACACATGCTGTCATAACGCACTGTAGTCTCTAAACAACACTTCAGTAACGTTCCTTCCACTCCATTTCAGAATAATACTGTCTTAAACAATAATTCCACACTATATTGACTTCTGTATTGATTTTGTCCCCCCAGGAAAGCAGTGAGATAGGTAAGTTGAAAACACAGCTTCAAAGCAAGAGGAACAAATAAAAGCAGAAGGGCAACACCGGCGACTTGTCATGGACAGAATTATCACTGTAATTTGCATGTGAAGGCTTACTCATCCCTGTAACAACTTCAGTCAGTATTACTAAGGCTGGCTCCTCCTCAGGAAAATTAATGCATAGAAAAAGAACAAAAACTGACAAACATAAACACTTTATTATTTAAGAAATATAAAATATAAAACACTTAAATATGAAATATTAATCCTACATTAAAGAAAATGAAAAATGAAAAATATAAATGATAACTGAATTCAACGCTAATATAAATGTATATAAAACGTGGGTGTCTGGTGTTGGTGACACTGCGTGTTGTTGAAATCGTAGCCGTTGCTGGTGATGGGAGGGGGGGGTCGCAGGTGTTGATGACAACCCATCGGCTCGTTCTTCACAGATTTTCTAGCTTTCAATAATCCTTCCAGATGACAAGAAAGCAGGTTTTCTCCACTGCAATGATGAGGGGTTATATCCTGCTACTTGCATACACAAACAGGTAAGTGGATCAAAATTTGGGACATCTCAGAACGTGAGTCCATCTCCTTCAATTCTACTCGTTGATTGGCAGGTGACCCTCTCTGTCATCCAAGCTGGAAAGATAGACAGATTACCCACTGCTTAAGAAATCACTCTCCATGATAAGTACAATACCTAAAAGACGTGGTGATCATTACAACAGTCAACTTAGAGCAAGACTGAAAGGACTAAGTTTATTATTGGTCAAAAGTGAAGCTTTCAACCAATAAATCCACTAGAATAAAAGGCAGGCATGTACTTACAGTAGTGCTGTGAGTCTAGTGATTACTGTTTGGACCGGAGCCCCACACGTCACCTTTCGGGGGGGGGGGAAGAAGGAGGGGAAGGGATAGCAGGAGCTAGACTGACCCTACCTTAACAAGCAGCCGGCAATCAAACTATCACTTTAGGGGTGGGGGAAAAAGGCAGGAATAGCGGGAGCTAGACTTACCTTACCTTAACAAGTAGCCGGCAAGCAAACTATCACTTTTGGGGAGGGGGAAAAAGGGGGGGGAATAGCCGGAGCTGGACTTACCCTACCTTAACAAGTAGCCGGCAATGAAACTATCGTTACTATATCTCTACTTCTATCTATTGAACTTTTCCCTCACACTCCCCCATACCAAGACTTATAGTCAAGGAGTATAAGAATAGGCGAGGAAAAAGTTCTAACATGTGGAAGTCGTGTAAGGCAACAAATCTTCTACTGACTGTCACGACTTAACAAGTCAGAGAAATAATTGGATGAACCATTGATATACACAATATGGAACTTAAAAGCCTGGAGTGCCAATGTCCACCTCAAGAGGCGACTGTTGGTTCCCTTAAAAGTTTCTAGGTATATCAAAGGTTTGTGGTCCGTTTCTAAAATGAATTCTTTTCCCAGCAAATAAAATTTAAGTTTGGAGATACCCCACACAAGGGCCAAACATTCCTTTTCTATGGTGGAGTATCTCGTTTCTGCGGGAAGGAGTTTCCAGCTTAGGAAGCATACAGAGAAGGGAGTACCATCATGGTATTGTAGTAGCACTGCACCTAAGCCAGTATTGGAGGCATCAGTTCTTAAACAAAATGTTTTATTAATATCTGGAATCTTAAGTATAGGGTCTTTCGAAAAGATACTTTTAATCTCATTAAACTTTTCCCGAGCTACGTCAGAAAGTTCAAGAGGTTCCTTCACAGACTTTTTAAGGGAGTCGGATAAGATGCCTGTAAGATCAGTAAGGTTCGGGATAAACCGTGCATAAAAATTTACAGAACCAAGAAAGCTACGCATGAGCTTCTTGGTTTTGGGGAATTTAAATTCTAATAAAGCTTTGATCTTACTGGGGAGAGGCTGCAGAGAGTTATTAGAAAGTATCAGTCCAAGATATCTAATCTTGTTATACCCAAGGAAGCATTTCTTCGGCTTGGCAGTGAGGCCATGTGAGCGTAACGTACGCAAAACTGATGTTAATGTTTGGATATGTTCGCCCCACGTGGATGTCATTACGTAAATGTTATCAAAATAAACTGAAACATTTGGCATATTACCCAAGACCTTTCTCATCAGTCTCACGTAGGTAGCACAGGCAGTTACCAAACCGAAGGGCATAGTTCTATACTGCAACAGCCTTTGGTGGGTAGGAAAAGCGGTGTACTGCTTAGAAGAAGGATCTAACATTACTTGATGATATGCCTGCACAATATCAATCTCTGAAAAGAAGGAAGCGTCATAAAATTTGTGTAGATCGCTATCTATCAAGGGCATAGGTTCAGCATCCCACCGAGTGATAGCATTAAGGCCTCTGAAGTCAATAGCAAGTCTATATGAATTATCCTCCTTCTTAACCATGACTACTGGTGAGCAATATGCAGATACTGAAGGTTCAATGATCTTTAGTTTTAATAATTTGTCTACCTCTCGGTCAAATGCATCCCTAAGGTGAACTGGAACTGGGTATAATTTTCGTTTGATAGGATTGTCCGTCACTAAGTCAATCTTATGGACTACCATGGAGGTAACACCTGGAATATCAGTGAAGACGTCTGAAAAGTTACTCACACATTGAAGTAGTTCATGTCTCTTATGGTCATCCAAAGATTCATTAATATTAATGTTGGTTGCGCCCGAGTGGTCAAGAGTCACCAAGTCATGTAGTTCTTCATCATAGTCTAAGTTAGAGATGTCAATTACGCATACTTTACATTCTTCAGTTGTCTTATCAAGTTCGTATGGAAAAACTAAGTCAAAGTTATTAAGGCAGTTAACCGAATTTCTTCGGTAATATTTCTTAAGGATGTTGATATGATAAAGCTTAGGTTTCCCCTTGACTTCTATGAGGTAGTCAACTTTCCCACAAATTTTTAATACTTTATATGGACCTTTCCATGCTACTAATAATTTATTTGAATTGATAGGCAAAAGTACCAGAACTTCATCCCCTACTTTAAAACTTCTCCTCTGACTTTTGGAATCAAAATAGGTTTTGCACTGGTCCATTGACAAGCTTAAGTTTTTCAAAACTATGTCAGAGGTCTCCTCAAGTTTGGATCTAAGGTCAAGGAGAAACTGGTAAGAAGACTGAACCTCAGCATTTACCTCCTCATTAGTCCATAAGTCATGAAGGATGGACAATGGACCTCTG
This sequence comes from Cherax quadricarinatus, assembly GCF_038502225.1. NCBI lineage: Eukaryota > Metazoa > Arthropoda > Malacostraca > Decapoda > Parastacidae > Cherax > Cherax quadricarinatus. The sequence goes on along the minus strand of NC_091324.1, from coordinate 15,022,013 downwards.
GCCTGTCTACCATAGAGAAGTTCAAAAGGTGAAAACCCCAGAGTCACTGGGAACTTCCCTCATGGCAAACAAAGCACAGGGTACGTAACGATGCCACTCCTTAGGTTTAAGGGAGCAAAGTTTCCTTAAAATGGACTTGATAATCGAATGCTGGCGCTCAATCCTCCCATTACAGCTGGGATGATAGGGTGTTGTGAAGAGAGGCTTCACTCCCAGAAGTTGGTATAGATGTTGCATTAAGTCAGATGTGAATTGTGTCCCACGGTCAGACAAAATTTCTCTAGGGATGCCCACTCTGGAGAAGATGGATAAAAGGGCTTCAGCCACCTCTGTTATGGTCTTTAAGGGAACGGCTTCAGGGAAACTCGAAGCATAATCAACTAATGTTAATATATATCTATGTCCCCCAGATGAAAGTGGAGATAAAGGACCAACTATGTCAATAGCTACTCTTTCAAAGGGTACCGTAAAGACTGGCATTTTGACCATAGGTATTCGCCTGGTACCTCGGGAGGGTGACAGTTGGCAAACTTTACACGATCTACAATAGGTAGTGACATCTGAGGACATTTTTGGCCAAAAATAGGTTTCCCTAATTTTATTTAAGGTTTTATGATGCGAGAAATGTCCGGCCACTGGCAGGTCATGAGCCATTTTAAGAACAGTCTCTCTGCATTGACTTGGAACAACTAAGATGGAATAGTCTATGTCTAAATAACAAAAAGGCACAATACCGTGACTGGAACGATACACAAATAACCCGCACATAAAAGAGAGAAGCTTACGACGACGTTTCGGTCCGACTTGGACCATTGACAAAGCCACACTCAATGGTCCAAGTCGGACCGAAACGTCGTCGTAAGCTTCTCTCTTTTATGTGCGGGTTATTTGTGTGAATAGTCTATCTCCTCTGAATTTAATTTGAATACTGACTTGTACAAGATACCTTTTATATATTCAAATTTATATGAAAAGTTTTTCCTTTGGATAACTTGATTTTGTTTAGCGGCATTATGGCAATTCTGAAGAGAAGGGCAATTACGTTGTAAATTGACAAAGGAGTCCTTCGATATATCTAAAGGCTTAAAGTCAGGGAAAATCAAAGGATGGACAGTAGGAGAAGCCTGGGCTTTGGTCTGAGCCCTAGTCAAGACATTTATGGTATCGGAGGTGATATCTTCACTTTCATCTAACAAGTGAACCGGTGATCCTACTGCCTCGCTTTCGAGAGTAGCATCACTGGTTTTTAATCCCACATGAATCTCACGAGACATTGTCTCATCTGAACTTTCGAGGGGCTTCTCTGACTCTACAGGAAGAGGATCTGAAAAGCTTATGTCCACCTTTGGTGATGAAAGGTCAACCTCAGAAGGAAGAATGGCACCTTTTACATTACCTATTAGTACGGAGCAAGAAGTGATGGGAGCTAGTACGGCTTCAGACCAACCTGTGAACCATTTAGACCTAATGTTACAACGGATGGTAGGAAAAGTGTCCGTACGGCCCAAGTAGTCTGAAAGTATAGCAGAGGAATGAGTTTCTTTAAGGTTAGGGAACAGCTTATCAGAAATGACTATACATGTGCATCCAGTGTCTCGTAAAATGGTAGATACATTAAGTCCATTAACTGTTCCTGAACAGAAGGGTGCTTGGTCATTACAGTCTTTAAAACATCTTCCAACTTTTTGGACCTTCTCAGGACAATCTGGGCGTTTATGTCCCTTAACACCACACAAATGACAAACAGGAATAAAAGAAGTCACTTTACTTTTCGCTAGAGGCTTTGATTTCTTAAGGTCTGATGAACCCTTGCCCTTAGGGTTCGATCCCTTTAGGTCTTTATAGGAATTGTGAGCCTCAGCATACAAGTCAGCGGCCTCAGCAACTTCCTCAGCTTTAATCAGGTTACGTTCTCTAATGAATGTTCTTATCTGGTGAGGAAGAGCTGTCAGGAACTGGTCAGCAACAATGAAGTCTCTAAGAGATTCATAACTGTGATCAATTCCTGAACTCTCTATCCAAAAGTCGAACAAACGAAAAAGTGTTACCTGGAGTTTACCTGGAGAGAGTTCCGGGGGTCAACGCCCTCGCGGCCCGGTCTGTGACCAGGCCTCCTGGTGGATCAGAGCCTGATCAACCAGGCTGTTGCTGCTGGCTGCACACAAACCAACGTACGAGCCACAGCTCGGCTGATCCGGAACTGACTTTAGGTGCTTGTCCAGTGCCAGCTTGAAGACTGCCAGGGGTCTGTTGGTAATCCCCCTTATGTGTGCTGGGAGGCAGTTGAACAGTCTCGGGCCCCTGACACTTATTGTATGGTCTCTTAACGTGCTAGTGACACCCCTGCTTTTCATTGGGGGGATGGAGCATCGTCTGCCAAGTCTTTTGCTTTCGTAGTGAGTGATTTTCGTGTGCAAGTTCGGTACTAGTCCCTCTAGGATTTTCCAGGTGTATATAATCATGTATCTCTCCCTCCTGCGTTCCAGGGAATACAGGTTTAGGAACCTCAAGCGCTCCCAATAATTGAGGTGTTTTATCTCCGTTATGCGCGCCGTGAAAGTTCTCTGTACATTTTCTAGGTCGGCAATTTCACCTGCCTTGAAAGGTGCTGTTAGTGTGCAGCAATATTCCAGCCTAAATAGAACAAGTGACCTGAAGAGTGTCATCATGGGCTTGGCCTCCCTAGTTTTGAAGGTTCTCATTATCCATCCTGTCATTTTTCTAGCAGAGGCGATTGATACAATGTTATGGTCCTTGAAGGTGAGATCCTCTGACATGATCACTCCCAGGTCTTTGACGTTGGTGTTTCGCTCTATTTTGTGGCCAGAATTTGTTTTGTACTCTGATGAAGATTTAATTTCCTCGTGTTTACTATATCTGAGTAATTGAAATTTCTCATCGTTGAACTTCATATTGTTTTCTGCAGCCCACTGAAAGATTTGGTTGATGTCCGCCTGGAGCTTTGCAGTGTCTGCAATGGAAGACACTGTCATGCAGATTCGGGTGTCATCTGCAAAGGAAGACACGGTGCTGTGGCTGACATCCTTGTCTATGTCGGATATGAGGATGAGGAACAAGATGGGAGCGAGTACTGTGCCTTGTGGAACAGAGCTTTTCACCGTAGCTGCCTCGGACTTTACTCTGTTGACGACTACTCTCTGTGTTCTGCTAGTGAGGAAATTATAGATCCATCGACCGACTTTTCCTGTTATTCCTTCAGCACGCATTTTGTGCGCTATTACGCCATGGTCACACTTGTCAAAGGCTTTTGCAAAGTCTGTATATATTACATCTGCATTCTTTTTGTCTTCTAGTGCATTTAGGACCTTGTCGTAGTGATCCAATAGTTGAGACAGACAGGAGCGACCTGTTCTAAACCCATGTTGCCCTGGGTTGTGTAACTGATGGGTTTCTAGATGGGTGGTGATCTTGCTTCTTAGGACCCTTTCAAAGATTTTTATGATATGGGATGTTAGTGCTATTGGTCTGTAATTCTTTGCTGTTGCTTACTGCCCCCTTTGTGGAGTGGGGCTATGTCTGTTGTTTTTAGTAACTGTGGGACGACCCCCATGTCCATGCTCCCTCTCCATAGGATGGAAATGGCTCGTGATAGGGGCTTCTTGCAGTTCTTGATGAACACAGAGTTCCATGAGTCTGGCCCTGGGGCAGAGTGCATGGGCATGTCATTTATCGCCTGTTCGAAGTCATTTGGCGTCAGGATAACATCGGATAGGCTTGTGTTAATCAAATTTTGTGGCTCTCTCATAAAAAATTCATTTTGATCTTCGACTCTCAGTCTGGTTAGCGACTTGCTAAAAACTGAGTCATACTGGGACTTGAGTAGCTCACTCATTTCCTTGCTGTCATCTGTGTAGGACCCATCTTGTTTAAGTAGGGGCCCAATACTGGACGTTGTTCTCGATTTTGATTTGGCATAGGAGAAGAAATACTTTGGGTTTCTTTCGATTTCATTTATGGCTTTTAGTTCTTCCCGCGATTCCTGACTCCTAAAGGATTCTTTTAGCTTAAGTTCGATGCTTGCTATTTCTCTGACCAGTGTCTCCCTACGCATTTCAGATATATTGACCTCTTTTAGCCGCTCTGTTATTCTTTTCCGTCGCCTGTAAAGGGAGCGCCTGTCTCTTTGTTTTACATCTACTCCTCCTTTTTCTTAGAGGAATAAGCCTTGTGCATACATCGAGTGCCACCGAGTTAATCTGTTCTAGGCATAAGTTGGGGTCTGTGTTGCTTAGTATATCTTCCCAGCTTATATCGGTTAGGACTTGGTTTACTTGGTCCCACTTTATGTTTTTGTTATTGAAGTTGAATTTGGTGAATGCTCCCTCGTGACTAATCTCATTATGTCGGTCTGGGGCTCCGCGCATACATGACTGAACCTCAATTATGTTGTGATCTGAGTATATTGTTTTTGATATGGTGACATTTCTTATCAGATCATCATTGTTAGTGAAGATGAGGTCTAGTGTATTCTCCAGTCTAGTAGGCTCTATTATTTGCTGGTTTAAATTGAATTTTGTGCAGAGATTTAAAAGCTCGCGTGAGTGTGAGTTTTCATCAGAGCTGCCTCCTGGTGTTATTACTGCAACAATATTATTTGCTATATTCCTTCATTTTAGGTGCCTTAAGTTGAAATCCCCCAGGAGCAAGATGTTGGGTGCAGGAGCTGGAAGGTTTTCCAGACAGTGGTCAATTTTTAACAGCTGTTCCTGGAATTGCTGGGATGTTGCATCCGGAGGCTTGTAGACTACCACAATGACTAGGTTTTGGTTCTCGACCTTTACTGCTAAAACTTCCACTACATCATTTGAGGCATTTAGCAGTTCTGTGCAAACAAGTGACTCTGCAATGTACAGGCCAACCCCCCCCTTTTGCCTGTTCACTCTGTCACATCTGTATAGGTTGTAACCTGGGATCCATATTTCGTTGTCCAAGTGATCCTTTATGTGGGTCTCAGTGAAAGCCGCGAACATTGCCTTTGCCTCTGCAAGCAGTCCACGGATGAAAGGTATTTTGTTGTTTGTTGCTGGCTTTAGACCCTGTATATTTGCAAAGAAGAATGTTATCGGACTGGTGGTATTGTTGGTACTGGGGGGGATTTTTTTTCCGGCATTAGTATCTGTATCTGTTGGTTTGGAGTGGAGGCCATCGACTGTGGTTCCACTCCAGGAATGACTGGATTTGGTGTACGATTTCTGCCATTTCCTGCCAGTTTTTTTTCCTTCCTGGCACTAAAAAACCTCTCCCTCTTGAGTGGCTGTGGCTACCCAGGTTTTCCCATGGCCTGGATGTTTTGTATCTTTTTGTCCCCTTTAGATGGTATGCCTGGCAATTTAAGTTATAGCACAGTCTTTCCTGTACTGAAGAGGTACACAGTTCAGGGTGAAAAAGCTTACAGGAAGGGAGTTTGCAATTTCCTGTTGTCATATGGGCATGGCATTTTCTAGGGTGGTCATAGTTTCACGTCCCATCTGTTTTTCCAGATTTCCCATGCCAGCAGATACCGAGTGCATAGTATGTGCACAGGCTTGGTTTCCGTTTGCCTTGGGTTTCTGTGACTGTATTCCCTGTTGGTGCATGTTTCCCTGTCTTACTTCTATCCTCCATAGCACCAACAATGGAGCTCCCACCAGTTGTTTTTGGTAATATATCCTCACTATTGCTAGTGGAGTTCTCTTGTTTGCTATTTCCTGCGGTGTTTCTAGTTTGCAATATTGGTTTTATCTTATCTTTGACTACACTTGTTTCCCTACTATGGCTCCTGTCCCCTATGAGGTCATTTATATGTATTCCTTCCTGCGTATAATTCCCGACTACCTGGACAAAATCTCCAGCTTCACCATTACTGTCTCCCAGGACAGCATCTCCAGCTTCCCCATTACTGTCTCCCAGGACAGCATCTCCAGCTTCACCATTACTGTCTCCCAGGACAGCACCTCCAGCTTCACCATTACTGTCTCCCAGGACAGCACCTCCAGCTTCACCATTACTGTCTCCCAGGACAGCACTATCAGCCCCCCATTTACTGACTACCAGGACATTATCTCCAGCCTTACAGTTTCTGACTACATGGCCAGTATCAAGGGCAGTACCATTCAGCCCAGACTTTTTATGTTCCCATCTGTTGTAGAAAGCTTCCAGGTTTTCTATGAAAGCAGCTTTGATGTTGACCTCTTTTAATACCCTTGTGATTTTAGTCCACAGATTTATCTCATTTGGGCATACCCAAAAACACTTCCCTGTTTTAATACTGCTTGTAGCTAGTTCTTGGATATCTGCACAAGGGGCGTGACACCAATTTCCACAAAAATGACAATTTATGCATGTGGAAGCCCGTTTGTTTGACTGACCACAGACTATACACAGCTTCATAATGATTTGAATGGTTGATTTACTGCAATTCTACTAGCAACCTCTTGAATATTCTATTAATAACCTGCTAGGTAGTGCACAACGAAACCGTTTGAAACCAGTTCAGGGTTCGGACCAGTCAAGGGTTCGGACCAGTCTATCTGATCTGATCAGTGGGTCACTTATTTAAACCATACTGGTCGGTGATTTGAGCTAACACATGAAGGATCTACTGGAAATTATCTACCCGAGTAATATGTGATTTGATTGATACAAAAGTATAACTTGCATGTTGAAGAGCCGGTAACTGCTGGCACTCCTACAATGACGAACGGTCGACCTCCACCCTTGTTTATCAATCGCTGTATCTAGCTTCTCTATTTTTTTTTCCGTCTCCACCACAATAAATGCTATATTATCACTATAGTTGACTGGTGCAAATTTTGGAGGAAGGACGCTTTTTCTGTAGTAATAATTGCTTCTCGTTGTGTATATTGCGACCGCTGGTAACTACAGGTTATATGAAATTCACAGTATACGTCTGGTATTTCAAGAAAAAAGAAACTAATGAAAGTCACTCCACTCCACTAAGTACCATTATAATACTGGTTAGTTGCTACTACAACACTGTATTCTGCTATTCACTGGTATCCCTAGATTATATGCGAGTACACTAGCAGGCCAGGAAGATTATTAAACCGCTGACCTGTGGTAAGTTTCTGGCGACTTCTGGCACCTGCCTCTATAGGCTTATCACTTCATTTACAAATTCACCTGTTTTCAAATGACACTTTAGCCTTTATCATCAATATACTAGGGAGCCACTGTAGTATACACTATACACTATGTATACTCAATGTTTTCAGGGAGACTTTCTTTCCTCTGACACAAAGTTCAATTATTATTATTTTTTTCACACGGGACACAGGCCTATGATTCCCCTCTTGCAGTAAACTCTGCTAGGTAGTGCACACTAATTCTCCTTTTTTGACTCAGTATATAATGTTTTCCGCCCAAGATTGGTTCCAGGCGCTAGAGGGATGTATCATATAGGATTGATGACACAAATTAAAGTTCTAGCACGTAAGAGCGACCGTGAAAACACCAGAAAACCCGTAACCCGTAACCTGTAACTGCTGAAAGTTCTGGCCAGGCTGTAAGGTGGCATACCTGAAATCCTTCCTGTAAGAATAAGTGGTTTTTTTGATATGCTTTAAGGATTGCCTTCTTCAGTAGGTTATAATTACATATGATATCCTGCGACAAAGTTGCATAGATATTCAAAGCTGTACCAGAAAATAACATTCCTAACCTTGTAGCCCAGGTGTCAGCAGGCCATCCACAGAGGGTAGCGGTATTCTCAAACCTGATAATGTATGAAGTAATGTCTTCACCCTCTGTGAAGGGAGGTAAATTAGGTGTTGGAATATGTGCACTAGCTGCATGATGTTCAATTACTCCTTCCTCTAATTGTTGTTGTGTAAAAGTTAACTTTTTATTCTCTAATTCAAGGCGAGCTTTTTCGAGCTCGCGATCCTTTTCTCTCTATTAACTCATGTTCTCTATCCTTTGCTCTTTCCTCAAGTTCTCTTAATTTAACTTGTTCCTCACGTATCTTAGCTTGTTCCTCACGTATTTTAGCTTGTTCCTCACGTTCTCTAGCTCTTTCCTCACGATCAAGTCTATCACGCTCTTTTTGGTCTTCTCGCTCTCTTTCTAACTGTCTTTCTTGGCTTTCTCTTTCAATTCTCTCTCTCTCCTTTTTCTCCTGTCTTTCAAGGTTCTCTTTCTCCTTTTTCTCTTCTCTTTCGATTCTCTCTCTCTCCTTTTCTTCTTGTCTTTCCCTTTCTAACTGTCTCTCTTCTCTCTCAATTCTCTCTTTCAATTCTTTCCTGGATCTTAGCACTAATGAAAGATTCTAAATTTTTCCCTGTTATTCCTAACTTACTTCCAGCGTTCATCCAAAACTGGTATTCCTCCATGCTTGCAAGAATAACTTAAACTATCAGGGGAAATGAAACGGGTATTAAAGAAAATGGAGGGTTCAATTCCTGCTCTGCTCAAACTGTAAATAAACCAGAGGGCTCGATCCCTACTTCAATTAAACAATATGTATTAATGAAAACGAAGGGTTCTATGCCAGCTCCGAGCAAACAGTAAGTAGAATGGGGTCACTTGACCATCCAATCTTCTCACCAACAAATCAAGAGTGTCCTACGACAGTTCCCTTGATAAAATAAAGAGCTCAATGAAACAAATTGTCACTGGAAAATCTCGGGTCCCTAGAGTCTAATCCTCTAAAGTGTTTCAAGCTCGAACAAAAAGGTGGCAGAATTAAATATTATATCCTGCCTGACTTGACTTACAATAAACTGAGATTCTCCGCCTGATAGCCTGCGCCATTTTGTGAAAATCACTCAGTGCTACCAACAGGTGCTAGCTCAACCGCCAACGTCCGTCCTCCACCAAGGCTGATTGACGAATGCAGGAGCAAGGCGCAGCACAACCTCACGGCCCTAGAGCGATGAGGTCATTGAAAATAGGGTGATAAATAGGATAGGAGGTCAAGGAATTTCTGTATTGAGAGCATTAAGTCTCGACGTGGGGGGTTGGGAGGAAAGTGTAATCAGAGCTGTGGGATACATTATGGAAGATTATATCTATATAGTCTGGGGATTGCGGGGGAAACAGGTTACTGAGGTGAAGAGGAGGGTGTTAGCGGTAACGTTCTATAAAACGGTATGTAGAAATAAGGAAATTTATGGGAGGAGGTGGGTGAGGGATTTTTCAGAGGGATATAGGCAACTTACGTTACAGGTTTTATTAGACTTGTAATATACGAGGGAGGGGAGGGTATGATTGGAAAGTGTTGCTGGAGTAAGGAAGTCATGGGTGAAAACAGGGTCGCCTCCCTGGTAATGGATGACAACAATGTTTGCGTGAGTGTTGGATGAGTGATGCGTGAGTGAATAATATGTGGACCACGGGTGCTAGCACCTGTGGAGCTGGCCAGTTTTTTTGTGTGAGATGGACTATACACTTATTATACATATTGTGTGTGGTAATATTGATTTACGGTAATGACATTGTAATTTGGAGATTTGCTATAATAATTGCATGTATTTGCTCCAACTTGGTTTCTAGGTGCCTTGCACTGCATAGTGTTGATGCTGTGATCATGCACGGTGTCCAGAGATATTCTGTGATATGTTTGTATTAATGTCTGTGCATTATTGTTCATCACTGGTGATCTGCAATTTTCAGTTTTGTTTTGAGAGTAAAGAGTTTAATGTACGTCAGATAGTGTAAATAAAGTTGGGCAACAGTGTTGTTATAGGTTTTTGTGGTTAGGTGCGTGCTAGACACAGTCTTTATGTGTTACTTATGTCATGGTTATATTTTATGTTGTATTGTACTGTTGTCAATAGCACTATGTTATGTCCATATAAGCTGTATAGAGCTTGAATGTCATAGTTGAAGCTGTGTTATTGTTTTTAACATTGGAATTGCATGTTTAAATATGTAGAAGCTTACATGTGTTGGATTTTTGAGACTAAGTTTATACCTATGGCTTTGTAGTCATTTTGTATGTCTTTGTGACTTTTCTATATCACCATTGTTGTGTAATACATATTGTTATGTAACTGAACCATTAGGACAATTACATAAATTAATGTTTTGATCATTGCTGTGTGACATTAGATTAGGTAACATTCATTGTTTATAGTATGTTAGGTTGTAAATAGTGGGGTGGTTGGATAACCACGGGGGGGGGGGGTAATATGTCTGTATAATATGTTCAGTGCAATGAATTGCATGGTCTGTAGTCGATTATTAAGTACCATTTCGAGGGATGTGTATATAAAAGTGTTGTTCATATCATGTAATTCTGTTGGGTAGCTCCAACAGGTTTGGGTTAAGTGATAGGATGAGGGAGCAGGGAGGGGGGGGGGTGTACCCACACGGAGTTGTAAGTGTGGTGTGTAATGTTAGCTGTAGGTAGGATTGTGTTAATTTATAGCCTTAAATGAGTTTTATATATTATATTTTTGTAATGTCATGTTTTAAATAAAATATAAAAAAAACCTTAACAAGAAGCCGGCAATGAAACTATCGTTACTATATCGCTACTCCTATCTATTGAACTTTTCCCTCACATTGCACTCTTGCTGAACCAGGCTTACCATTTAGAGGAGACAATGAAAAATTTAGATCTCCAAATAATGGCAATTATATAGGTCTTTTAGAACTAGTAGCAAAATCTGGTCCATTTTTACTCACTCATATCAATCCGTATGGAAATTCCAGATCAGAAAATTCCTCTTATTTGTCAAAAACTGTAAAATGATTCAACTCACGGTGAAAAAAGTTAAGGACGCATTTCTGGTTGACGTGAAAACGGCTGGATAGTTTAGGCTGTGAGTAGATTCCACCCTGACATTTCACATATTGATCAGTTGGCTTTAATTATCATATATGTATCACCTGAAGACGGTTTACCAAGTGAGAGATTTTTAACTTTCCTTGAGCTAAAAGATCACTCAGGAGGAGCCATGACTGATTTAGTGTTTATTTCACTACTGAGCCTGAAACTGATTTTAAAATAATACCGAGGACAGTGTTACGACAATGCTGCCAACATGGCTACTAGGAACAACGGTACGCAACAAAAATTCCCTTCGGCTGAGGAGTATTGCCTTCATGCAATGAACGATTTTGACATTATCAAAGAAATTTATACCTTCTTTTCACCCTCCACAGAGAGACGGGAATTCTAAAAATAATTTGTTTATGTTTAATTTTTGGACCCGTGTTCTAGGTCATTTTCACAAGGTCAGCACAGCCATTCAGACATCAGAACTGTTATTGAGTACTTGTGCATGTTTTTACTCTTTACTTCAGGATTTTTTAAGCAAAATCAGAGAAGATTTTAATGAGTTTGAGCAACAAGCAAAAGCCACCTTGCCAAATATTAATAATAGAACTGTCACAAGGAGACAAAGAATAAGGAAGCGACAAGGAAATGAGGGAAGTTCACCTGGTCCTGATGCCTTAGATGAACTCTCTTCAAGAGATAAGTTTAGGACAAAATCCTTTATTCCTATACTAGATGCCCTTGAAGCCAGTTTAAGAAGAGTTACTGTGTACAGTGATGTTGTACAAATGTTTTCCTTCTTGCTAATCTGACAGCATCTAAACAAGAAATTCAGCAAGGTGTTGAACTGTTGATGGCAGCATAATACCCAGATGTTGACCCGAAATTTACTGATGAACTTCTGCACTTTCACTTGTACCTGAGACAAAACCATAGGCCTACAGAAGAGCAGTTACTGTCTCATACAGAATTTTATCAAATTATATACAAGGAAAACATTCAGATGACCTTCCTAATGTGGAAGTAAACTTGCTGCTATTTCTTAGCTTAATGGTCACTAACTGCTCGGGAGAGAGGTCTTTTTCAAGCCTCAAGAGAATTAAAAATGAATTAAAGGCCACAGTATCTCAAGAGAAGTTGTCCGCACTGAACATTCTGTGCACTGAAAGTGACAGACTTAGACAAACAAAGTTTGATGAACTTTTGGATGATTTTGCTATGAGGAAGACTTACAAAAAAACTTTTTTTTAGTCTAATTGTATTTGATTATTGTAGTTTCTTTATTTCTTAATATGTATATTAAAAGAATATATGTATTTTAAAGAATATAAGAGTAAACTTACAATTTCATTTCCTAAAATTCCTGCTTATTCCACAAGATGTTTACAAAGTTCGGTATTACAAAAGTTTTTCACAGTGTAAATTTTAATTAACATTGTTTTTTTTAAATTATTACGGTATTTAACAATAACATCTTACATCCTTCAGAGGAGGAATTTTGAACTGCGGAATTTCAAATACCTTTCATCCTGGGCTTCACTGAATTTGGTTTAAAACATTATTCTATCTTCCTCTAGTGGTGAGGCTGGGGACTGTGAGGGGCCTCACAAACAACAACTGACAAAAGCAACACATGACAGCAACAACATATAACAACAGCACCTCCTGACAACAACACATAACAGCTACACCTAACAATATCACATGACAACAGCAACACATACCAATACTTAACAGCAACACCTGACATCATCTCCTAAGAAGAGTAACATCTAACAACAGTAACATATGACATCTAACAACAGCAACACCTAACAACAGTCACAAATAACATCTAACAACAGCACCATATGACAATAACAACACCGAACAACAGTACCACAAGACAACAGCAACACCTAACATCATTTCCTAACAACAGCAATACCTGACAAGAGTAACAAATGACAAAATTTAACAACAGCAACACCTGACATCATCTCCTGACAATAGCAATACCCGAGAACAGTAACAAGTGATAACAGTAACAAATAACATCTAACAACAGCACCATATGACATCACCTGAAAACAATAACAAATGACAACATTTAACAAAAGCAACACCTAACAGCAACATCTGATATCATTTCTTAACTCCCGTGCCGCTTGGCCTGGTGGGTAAAGCTCTCGCTTCACACGGCGAGGATCTGGGTTCGATTCCCAGCTAGGAGATTTTAACTAGAGACACCTAAAATGGAGGAATATATCAAACAATGTTTTAGCAGAGATCACCCCGGGAGGCAGCTCAGATGAAAATTCACACACACACACGAACTATTAAATCTTTGCACCAAATTCACCTTAAACCAGCAAATAGCAGAGCCTCATCTTCACTAACAACGACGATCTGATACGTAATATATCGGTATCAAATACAATACACTCAGATCACAACATAAGAGATACAAACATGTATGCACAGGGCTTCTGTGAGCAGTCATGAAGGTCTCTTCACGGAATTCAATATCAATAACAAAAACATACAATGGCATCGAGTAAATCATGTCCTAAATGAAACAAGCTGGGAAGATATCCTAAACAACACGGACCCGAACATCTGCCTTCAAAAAATGAATTCTGTAGTTCTTGAGATCTGCTCAAGACACATTCCGTTAAGAAAAAGAAAGAGAAGATGTAAACTAGAAAGAGAGAGACGCTCCCTATACAGACGAAGGCGAAGAGTCACAGAGCTGCTGAGTGGGACCAATATATCGGAAAAGCGAATATCGAACTTAAGCTGAAGGAATCTTACAGGCGACAAGAATCAGAGGAAGAACTAAAAGCTATAAAGGAAATTGAAAAAACCCAAAATACTTCTTCTCTTATGCGAAATCTAAGGGAAAAACAACATCCAGTATTGGGCCCGTGCTTAGGCGGGATGGGACATACACAGATGACAGCCAAGAAATGAGTGAGAAGCAAGATCGCCAAACATCTAGATACCCATCAGTTACACAAATCAGGGCAACACGGGTTTAGAGCAGGTCGCTCCTGCCTGTCCCAGCTATTGGACCACTATGACAAAGTCCTGGATGCTGTAGAGAATAAACAAAATACAGATGTAGTATACACAGACTTTGCAAAAGCTTTCGACAAATGTGACCATTGTGTAATAGCACACAAAATGCGTGATAAAGGAATAACAGGAAAAGTTGGTAAATGGATCTATAACTTCCTGATAAGTAGAATACAAAAAGAAATAGTAAACAGAGTAAAGTTCCAGGCAGCCACGGTAAAAAGCTTTGTTCCACAAGGCACAGTACTCGCTCCCATTCTGTTCCTTATCCTCATTTCTGACATAGACAGAGATGTAAGTCATAGCTCCGTGTCTTCCTTCGCGGATGACACCCGGATTACCATGGTAGTGACCTCCATCGAAGACACTGCGAGACTGCAAGAAGACATCAACCAAATCTTCTAATGGGCCACTCAAAACAATATGAAGTTCAACGAGAAGAAATTTCAACTATTCAGATATGGGAAACTTGAGGAAATTAAAAATGTATCAGGGTATACGACAAATTCTAACCATACAATAGAGCGGAAAAGTAATGTGAAGGACCTGGGAGTGATAATGTCAGAGGACCTCGCCTTCAAAGACCACAACAATGTATCTACCTCATCTAGGAAAATGGTAGGATGGATAATGAGAACCTTCAAAACTAGGGACGCCAAGCCCATGATGATTCTCTTCAAATCCCTTGTGCTCTCTAGGCTGGAATACTGCTATACACTAACGGCCCCCTTCAAGGCTGGCGACATTGCAGACCTGGAGAGTGTACAAAGAACTTTCACGGCACATATAAGCACCATAAGGCACCTAAATTACTGGGAACGGTTGAAGGTCCTTGATCTGTATTCCCTCGAACGCAGGCGAGAGAGATATATAATAATATACACTTGGTAGGTCCTGGAGGAATTGGTACCAAACCTCACACGAAAATCACTCCATATGAAAGAAAAGACTCGGCAGGAGATGCAGCATTTCCCCAATGAAAAGCAGGGGCGCAACGAGTACACTGAAAGACAACACAATAAGTGTCCGGGGTCCAAGGCTGTTCAACTGCCTCCCAGCTTACATAAGAGGGATTACCAGTACACCCTGTCTGTCTTCAAGAAGCCACTGGACAGGCACCTAAAGTCAGTACCTGACCAACCGGGCTGTGGTTCGTACGTCAGGTTGCGTGCGGCCAGTAGTAACAGCCTGGTTGATCAGACCCTGATCCACAGTGAGGCCTGGTCTCAGACCGAGCAGCGGGGGTGTTGACTCCCGAAACCCTCTCCAGGTAAACTCCAGGGTAGAAGCATTGGGTGTGTTTCTTTACACCGGTTGTCTATGTTCCCCATCAGTAAAATGGGTACCTGGGTGTTATTGGACTGGTGTGGGTCGCATCCTGAGAAAACTGACCTAATCTGCCCAAAATGCTGTGCATAACAAGCGGCTTTCTATATAGTAGTTTGTCATTGATGTCAGCTAGACCTTGTACATGTACTTCTAGAAATAAAGATATTATTATTATTATAACAACAGCAACACCTGACAACAGTAACAAATGACATCTAACAGTACCACATGACAACAGCAACACCTAACAGCACCATATGACATCATCTCCTAACAAAAGTAACACCTAACAACAGTAACAAATGACAACTTGGCAGCACATGACAACAGTAGCAAATGACAAATGATGGCAGCACATGACAACAGTAACAAATGACAAAACATGGCAGCACATGACAACAGCAACACATGACTATTCTGGGAATTCTTACATATATGATGGAATTAAAAAAAAGTCACGAATGCTGCTTTGCTAACTCAGTGAACACTTTCTTTATAAATCATACTCAAGCGATAATTTCTTTACTTCTTACGATAATTTTCTTGACTTCTTCATTAACAAATTGAAGGACGACCATTTAACTATAGATATAAATAAATCACGGTAACTAGCTCACACACTCCACATCAACACAACAAGTAATGCTGTCTTTCGGGAACTACCTACCTAACCTGCTTAGCGCACGGCTCCAGGGTAGCTCTCCCTGAACAGGGCAAGCCTTAGCAAGACCACATATTTAGACTGGCAACACCAGGGGTGCTTTCAGCATTTGGCTTGTAATGGACAAGCGCAAACCTGCAAAAAGACAGAGTTGCACACCATCAGTCACTACCCCTGGAACCAAAGGTGTCTTCAGGTAGTTCTTCTGACGCCAGACATCCAGAGGATGAGCCACCCAATGCTCCAGTCCAGCTGAAGGTTCACCTCATGGTCCAGTCCCCTTTGTGTTGTGCAGACCACCTCAACACTGCATTTTGGTGGAAGCAAAAGCAGAGTAACAGATGGTGACCCCTGCTATAATATCCCGCAACAAAATTTAACGAATGGGGGGGGGGGGGAATACCCGTTTTAAGTGAAATTAAGGAGGACGAGAGGAGCTGGGTTCTTAAGTCACTCAGACCATGCTAAATTGACCCAGCATCAGCCGACACTTCTGTATGAGTAGAGATAACCATCTTTGCAGTGAAAGACTAACGATCTAAGATTAGATAATAACTCAGGTAAACCAATGAGGCGACGAGCTCTTCTCTGAACTTCATTAAGAATTTTGTTAGAGGTAAACCTCCCAAGATCTGAGGGTGCTACCATGAAGATCTGCAGAAACTGTGTGTAATAACTTGTGAACCATAAGATAAGTTGCAGCATTGTCCCGAAGCTGGTGTCTCGACACCGTTGTCCCGACCCCTGTTATATGACACCATTCTTCCGACACCGTTGTTCTAACGCCTTCATCTACACCGTTGCCTCATCGCCCTTGTTCTGACACCGTACTACTCCGATACAACACCTCCTATCCAACACCGGCTTCGACTGCATCACCCTGCAACTAACAGACATTGCACCATCAACGGCCGTCTCTCTTGCTGTCACCAAGAATCGAACCGCTGCTGTCCGTGTTGTCCCAGTGGTACCAGAGACGGCGGTACTAGACAAGGAACAGGTGCGGGCGTTCTCAACGGAGTTGAGAGCTGCCTTGGACGCACCTGTTTACCTTCCCTAGGTGATAAAAACATCGCTTAGAAGCACTTCGCTACTCACCTACAATACTCCATATTTAGCAGACTAGCTGATAATATTCGTACTACAACAGCAAAAATGTAGATAGAATTCCAGTTAATTTTATCATTGCAATTGGTTTTTTTTCTGAATATTCTCAATATTCCCAATATCTTTACTGGCATTGTCACCGTTGCTGTTACTGTTATTATTGTTAATAGAATTATATTAACGACAGCAACATTATTAGCAGTAGTTGTTGATTATTAAGAGTAGTCGTTGAAATATTATTAGAATTAATTATAGTTATTAGTCTTCTTAATACTAGTGTTATCACCAGTGAGAAACTAGCATCATACAACGCCTGCGGAGTGGGACGCGATGAGGGTTTGATCCAAGGAAGGGACAGATAGTTTTAATTCTTATAGATCAAGAACCCCTTACCAGCTGGATGGAATCAGCGTTAAATAACGTTATAAAATTAAGTGGCTCTTCAGGCAGTAAATTTTGGAACCGATACAATGATTATTGAGTCCACAATTCATTATATACACAGCTATTAGATTTAATAACTAGTTCGCAATAATAATAATAAAAAAAATTGTATTGTGCCAATAGTCGCATCTGTGATGGAGTGCTGCTAGACAAGCTCTATGGACAATGAATATTCAAGAAAGTAAGAATGGTAAGATTTGTTAAAGATACCTATATACACCGAGATGTGTATGTCTCCATGTATATCGACTGAGTTTACTGTAATCACTATTTTAGGGATTAATATATTCTTGACTGGTGAAATGCAGCCTTAATGACTCTTGCGTTGTTGACAGGCTATAAACCCAGTTAACCAACGAGCCAAAGTCTGGATGCTTTTCACAGTACATAAAATTTACATAAACCATAGTTGGATTTGGGAAGTTCCTCAATGGTATTTAGAACAAATGCTTTGGAAGCTACAGATGGTACAACAAACAGTACAGACTAAGGAGCCACCACGCTCCTTAGCGTCTCTCAAATACTATCTTCTCAAAGCAACAAATATTTTTTTTACGAAACCAGATTACAATTAACAAATTTTATTCCTGTAACTCATCAACTTGTATCTTGTTTACGCAAAATCAGAATAAGCATTTCAGACTTTGCTTCTTGTAATACATGCTCCTGACTTATTATTTTGAAGTTCTACTATCATCTTTCATATATATCAGAACGATTATAAAAGTATTTAAGTTTATTTACCAGCTTACTTTCTTTGAATGGAGTTTTAAAAAGGATTCAGATTAGACAGCCTAGCTTAGATCTTCTCTCCATTACTTCAAAGTCCAGGTAGATAACTTGGCTGGTACTATGGCTTTGTTTTTGCCAAAATAAAATAGCAGCATCATTGTTTCCTTTTCTTAGTCAGAGAGAGAGAGAGAGAGAGAGAGAGAGAGAGAGAGAGAGAGAGAGAGAGAGAGAGAGAGAGAGAGAGAGAGAGAGAGAGAGAGAGAGAGAGAGTGAGAGAGAGAAAGAGTGAGAAAGAGTGAGAGAGAGAGAGAGAGAGAGAGAGAGAGAGAGAGAGAGAGAGAGAGAGAGAGAGAGAGAGAGAGAGAGAGAGAGAGAGAGAGAGAGAGAGAGAGGGAGAGAGAGAGAGAGAGAGAGAGAGAAAGAGTGAGAGAGTGAGAGAGAGAGAGAGAGAGAGAGAGAGAGAGAGAGAGAGAGAGAGAGAGAGAGAGAGAGAGAGAGAGAAGTACTTCTCTATATGTTGCTACAGGGTTCGAGTTTTGGCTTCGGGTCTCATTTCTCAACTTACCAAATTCACTCCTTTATAGCATCTTGGGCATTATCATACTGTTTCTTAAAGTTCTGTATGGAGCCTGCCTTCACCACTTCTTCACCGAGATCATTCCATTTTCTGACCACTCTATGCCTGAAGAAATACTTTTTGACATCTGTGTCTTTAGTTTCCAGCTGCGTTCCCCAAGTTCCCGGTTCTCGCCTCTCAAACAATCTGTCCCTGTACGCACTATCAATCACCCTAAGTATTTTGTATATCTTCCCTGGATCTTCTTTCCTTAAATGTTGTTGTATTCAATTACACAAGCCTCTCCTGATAACTCGTGCCCCTTAACTCAATAACAAGCATTACTGTGTGCTTCTGCCATTTCTTCAGTTTCTTAATGTTTCTTCCCTTGTTTGTTGTATACTGGTTTGCGTACTTCCAGATAGACCTGACGTAAGTTGTATAGTGCCCGGAAAGACTCTTTGTTGAGATTACTGAAGGCTACTCTAAGATTTGCCAGACGAGCATTGCCTGCAGAGATTTTTTGGACGATGTGAGCCTCCGAAGAAATGCTAGGCCGTTCTCTTTGAGTGAGGTCTGCAATCCCTGTTCCCCGAGACTACACACCGTGTCCTGTCTTTTGTCCCTTTCCTCGATCTTCATGACTTTTTATTTTCTGAGACTGAATTCAAGCATTTCCAATCTTGCAATTTGTCCAGATCCATTTCCAGCCTTTCCCTGTCCTCGTCTCTCTTATTCTTATTCAGTAAACAAGGATAAATCTGACTTAATCCCATCCGGAATATCAATCACATAAACCAGAAACAATACTGGCTCTAATACCGATCCTTGCGGCACCCTGCTTGTTACACTTCCCCGTTCTAGCGTCTCTTCACGAACTATCACTCTCTACCTCTTTCCTCCGAGGTACTCTCTGATCCACCTGAGTACGTTGCCTGTTATTCCTGGCTGCACCTCAAGTTCTTGCCTCATCTCATGTGGGCTACTGTAACACATGCTGTCTTGCAGTCTTTCACCGTAACTCATTTTTTTTTTTAACTTTTGACAGTCATTTCGTAGCTCTTTCGAAATTTTCTAACTTGTCATTTTTTTTTTGTCAAAAGTGGGCCCTACATTTTCAGTACATATATCATTTTTGGCTAAAGTTATGTCAGGACGAGTTCCCTTAGCACTTCTCCTTCCACATGTTGAACGTTATTCTATAATTTTCCAATGTGATATACAAGTTCTTCTCAACTTCATTTATATGATCTTTTTTTGTAAATAACTCTCCATCTAATACTTTCAAAATTTTGTTTCACAGCTTATAGTCTTCATGTGGCCTGATTTCGTTTCCTACCATTACCATTATATGATATTTATTTACATTAAATTCCACTATCCATTATTCCATGTGCTTAATTTATCCAGATCATCTTGTATACGAGCGCGCGCGCTCGGTGGTGTGTATGTTTGTGTACTCAACTATATATGATGGCAGGGGTCGATTCACAGCTCCTGAGTGTGTGTACGCACGTGGGTGGTTGCGTGTGCGTGCACAGACAGCTCATCATAGATATGAGGGAACGCTAGTGGAGAGGTTCAGTCAGTGGAAGGAACAACATGAAGAGAGACGTGTTACTCCTGGTGGCCACTCTTATTGTGGGGGCGCTGGTCTCGCTCTCCATGGCACAAGGTACCACTATAATACTGAGCAACACTACACGTACACTTGTTTATAATAATAATAATCTTTATTTCTATAAGTACATATACAAGGTATATAGGCCTAGCTGACATCAATGACATACTACTATATAAAAAGCCCCTTGGTATACAGAGCATTTCGAGCAAATTAGATCAGTTTTGTTCCTAGGATGCAACCCACACCAGTCGACTAACACCCAGGTACCTATTTTACTGATAGGTGAACATGGACAACAGGTGTCTTAAGGAAACACGTCCTAATATTTTCACCCGTACCGGGGATCGAACCACAAACCTCAAAGCGTGAGGTGAGTGCATTAGCAACTGAGCTACGGAACACAGGACACTTCTCACATTTGGCCAAGTAGTGTGCACCGATGATGGGAAATAATAGAGTGTGCTTAGGGAAGAAAACAATAAAAAAAATTAATAATATTATACTGCATTGGAAGCGCTAAATTCGTAGAAGTCATAATAACTGGACAATGTGATGTAATCTGATTTGATCTAGGGAAAGGTCGGGTCGCTTAAATATCCTGGATCAAGAGCCTTTCACCGGCGTCAATGTACTTCCCATTATTTAAAAATCATGGATATAATTTTTGAGACAGGTATACGGAGTTGATAGTCACAAATATTACAAATAAGTTCAACAAATTATACTGAAAACATTAAGCAAACATTAAAATAAATAGTTTTTTGAAACATTTACGTTCATATAAACTTTATTAAACTATATAAACATATCAATACACATTTGGTTGCAAAGTTTCGCTCCTGTCGATCCCCGTCCCACAAAGAGTGAAATTTAGTAACAAAACTCTTTATTTTGTACCAAAATCAACACAGTAATATGTCAAAACCTTGCCTAAGTTTAGGTTAAATAATGCAGTATAATTTACCTAACTTATCTAAGAATTTGCATAACTATATTTCGCTTTGTCTGGTAAATACAAACTTCAGATAACCAGTGATGATTTTGTAACAAAGTTGGTAGAATTACCGACAATATGTTAAGTAAAAGGACACAAGTGCAACTAATGTGACATTTTATTGTGGAAACGTTTCGCTCTCCAGGAGCTTTATCAAGCCATTAATGGCTTGATAAAGCTCCTGGAGAGCGAAACGTTGCCACAATAAAATGCCACATTAGTTGCACTTGTGTCCTTTTACTTAACAGTGATGATTTTAACTAGTGAAGGTTTTAAATAGTGATGGTTTTAACCAGAGATAGTTTTTAACTAGCGATGGTTTTAACTAGCAATGAGTTTAACCAGCGATGGTTTTAACCAGATATGGCTTTAACTACAGATGGTTTTAACCAGTGATGGTTTTAACCAGTGATGGCTTTAACTAGAGATGGTTTTAACCAGTGATGGCTTTAACCAGAGATGGTTTTAATTAGTGATGGTTTTAACCAGAGATGGATTTAACCAGAGATGGTTTTAACCACAGATGATTTTAACCAGTGATGGTTTTAACCAGAGACAGTTTTAACCAGTGATGGCTTTACCTAGCGATGGTTTTAACCAGATATATTTTTTTTTGTAAATATTGCGCATATCAACTAAATCTTCGAATGGGTCACTCAAAACAATATGAAGTTCAACGAGGAGAAATTTCATCTACTCAGATATGGAAAACTTGAAGAAATTTAAAATGTGTCAGGGTATACCACAAATTCTAACCATACAATAGAGCGGAAAAGTAATGTGAAGGACCTGGGAGTGATAATGTCAGAGGATCTCGCCTTCAAAGACCACAGCAATGTATCTACCTCATCTGCTAGGAAAATGAAAGGATGGATAATGAGAACCTTCAAGACTAGGGACGCCAAGCCCATGATGATTCTCTTCAAATCGCTTGTGCTCTCTAGGCTGGAATACTGCTGTACACTAACGGCCCCCTTCAAGGCTGACGACATTGCAGACCTGGAGAGTGTACTAAGAACTTTCACGGCACACATAAGTGCGATAAGGCACCTAAACTACTGGGAACGGTTGAAGGTCCTTGATCTGTATTCCCTCGAACGCAGGCGAGAGAGATACATGATAACATACACTTGGAAGGTCTTGGAGGGATTGGTACCAAACCTGCACACGAAAATCACTCCCTATGAAAGAAAAGACTCGGCAAGAGATGCAACATTCCCCCGATGAAAAGCAGGGGCGCCACGAGTACACTGAGAGATAACACAATAAGTGTCCGGGGCCCAAGACTGTTCAGTTGCCTCCCAGCATACATAAGGGGGATTACCAACAGACCCCTGAGTGTCTTCTAGAAGGCACTGGACAGGCACCTAAAGTCAGTACCTGACCAACTGGGCTATGGTTCGTACGTCAGCTTGCGTGCGGCCAGCAGTAACAACCTGGTTGATCAGACCCTGATCCACCATGAGGACTGGTCTCAGACGGGGCCGCGGGGCCGTTGACCCCCGAAACCCTCTCCAGGTAAACTCCAGGTAATATCCTCAAGCGTTTACTGGGTAAAATATTACATTCATGGGAAGGCGCTAAACCCGTACACATCACACAGTCCCTGGGGAATGGTAAGGAAGATCTCATTATACTCCGAGGAAGGTGAGAGGGTGTTTCTCTAATTCTTTTGATCAAGAACCCTCAGCCAGGATCAAGTCATCCCTCTTAAAGAGTCTTGTAAGAAGAAATGCGAAATATTTACAGGCTTTATCAAACTCCATTTTCTGCTACAAATCTCTGTACGACATCTGAAATTTGACATCGTTTATTTTACCGTTAAGACCTTTAATATTTGGACACCGAGTGATGTTTATATATGGATGTTGGAACTCTTAACTAGTGTTAGTTTGTCACTTATTACCGACAGATATAATACCAACATTTTGATATTGTAGATGAATGGTTCAGAGAACCGACATGTTGATAAATTAGACACATGTGCAACTCTTGGGTATCTTTATTGAGGAAACGTTTCGCCACACAGTGGCTTCATCAGTCCATACAAAGGAGAATCTTGAACAGGAGGAGAATGAGGTAATCAGTCCCTCAACCTTGAGTCTATGTGGTCAGTCCATCAATCTTGAATAGAATACAGCATATGAGCGGAGAAACAGCTTATATACCGTAGGCAGGAGAGGTGCAGCAGTCGTAGGTGGTGATATGCAAGTTATATAATTATAATAGTTATTATATATGTAAATTATATTAATTATGATCATTTTAAGAGTACTAATGATGTTAAATATGTTAACTCTAACAGCTCCAATAATAATACAACAATAATATAAGTATTATTTTTATCATTGTTAACTACTCTAACAGGTGAATTTACGTCCTATTTCTTCCATTTACAGTGTCGTGTCCTGAACCATATATCCTGATTGGTAACACAACATGCCTGTATATCCCTCTAGACCAAAACTCAACTTGGTAAGTCTGTTATGAAATATTTCATATGTACTTATAAAAAATAGTGACGGATGACTAACTAGATTAATTTAAAACTGGGTAGGACTCGAGTCCATGTGGTCGACTGCATAACTTTACCACTGGGCTGTATAGCAGCGCTGGATTTGTATGATAATAATCTTGGTAACTGATAGCGATAAAGTGTTTTAAAAAGACACATGAGCAAACACTAGGACACATTTATCAGAAAACGTTTCGGTTCTGGAACCTTAACTTTCTATTAAATTTTTACACTGGATTTGTACACACGAAGGAACACGATCGATTCCTCAGCAGTTTTACAAGAATTTACAGTCGTCCGTTGCGAATTTTTTCTGAGTACTCTTGCACCTTGGATCAAGAGCCCTTCAACATCATGGCATCCTCTTAAAGGGAATGCATCTATTCGTAAGCATTAAGACTAAGTCTTCCAGGAAGTTCGGTATGAATAAGGAACTTCATTAATGCCTTGATGCTATTCAATCATCTATAATTACTAACATGCGAAAAATATAATGATTTGTGTGTGGAAAAGAAATAAATTCACTGTCTAATATTGTTTTTCTTTCACGTACGTGTGTGTGTGTGTGCGTGCGTGTGCGTGTGCGTGCGTGTGCGTGTGCGTGTGTGTGTGTGTGTGTGCGTGCGTGTGTGTGTGTGTGTGTGTGTGTGTGTGTGTGTGTGTGTGTGTGTGTGTGTGTGTGTGTGTGTGTGTGTGTGTGTGTGTGTGTGTGTGTGTGTGTGTGTGTGTGTGTGTGTGTGTGTGTGTGTGTGTGTGTGTGTGTGTGTGTGTGTGTGTGTGTCTGTATACAGGGACGACGCCAGAGACTACTGCATAACCCACAGTCCTCCAGGTTACACGGCGGACCTAGCAGAATTTCTTGAGTGTGACGTGATGTCCAGTCTCTGGAACTACATTGCTTACAACCTGCGTGAGTGGCACAATATCACCTTCTGTTGTACTCTAAGCAACTCAGCAACGAGTACTGTTTTGTAATCTAGTAGAACAAGAACAATCATAGTGACACCTAATTACACCTTATGCTAACTGGGATCTAGAATATAATTTTGCCATTAAAATTGTTCTTCTTACTATAATTATTGGCTGTGTAATTGTCATTATCTTCCCATTAAATTAAAGTTCTAATATAGACAAGTTGATGAATATAAGACATGTACAACACCTGGGTATCTGTAATGAGAGATGGTTCAAGCCTACACACGGCTTGACAAAGCTCCTGGAGAGCGAAACGTTGCCACAATAAAAATGTCACATTAGTTGCACTAGTATCCTTTTACTTTACATATTGTCGGTAATTCTACCAACTTTATTATAAAAAGTTTTATCAATGTAATGCTGAAGTATGAGGACAAAGACTTTTATAACGGAGTCTTCTCTCCGCTGACTCCACTCCAGAAGTCTCCATCACGTGTGTATTAGATTAAAGTATAGGAGACAATACTCTGGCTGATATTAGTCACAAATAACCCACACTTAGGAGAGAAAGCTTATGACCACGTTTCGGCCCGTCCTGGCCCATTGTCAAGTCACAATTGAGAGCGGAAAAACAGAAAGGACTTGATGAGAGGTTTGAGAAAGGAGGGGGCAAGGGAGCTAATTTTACTGCTTCTGTTACAACTACTAATGCATTCCTCCCACTCTTCCCTTCCTTCAACCTGTCTTCTGGCCTTCTCTGTTTTTTTTCTCTCAGTCATGATTTGACAAAGGTCTAGGATAGACCGAAACGTTGTCATATAATTCTTCTCCTAAGTGTGGGTTATTTGTAAATCGCCTAGCGGGCGAAACGTCTCCAGATAAATCTACCCACATGTTGCACAAGTGTTTTTTTAACAATACTTATATTTCCCTCATTTATACGACAGCAGCGCTATCACAAACTCCCACAACACTAAACTACTTTACTTTTACAGACAAAAGGACGAATTACTGGATTGGAGGATCAGACAGTGCTAAGGAAGGGACGTGGAAGTGGGTCCGCTCTGGCACAGACGTGCACATGGGCGTCCCATTCTGGTTCACAGGCCAGCCAGACGGAGGGACTCTGGAGAATCGCCTCACAGTGTCCGAGAACGGATATTTTGGCGACGGACTAGAAACCCAACACTACAACTTCATCTGTAAACTCTTCGATCTCCCTGAAAATTAAGTCGGGTTTTGGTAGTGGTGCAAAGGCCGGGACACGACGACGGGTGGTGAAGACCAACCAAAGGGATGTTCAGGAGCTTGAGCACAACAAATTATTATTATTATAATAAAAAAAGAAGCGCTAAGCCACAACGGCTATACAGCATGAGCACAACAAAGCGATGCTGCTCAGGTAACGCTGGTAAACACCACACCGTCGAACACTTGCCACAATATTTCAAATCTATGATTTATCTTTACGCCCTTCCGTGTAGTATCGTCAGTAAATAAGAAGCTTACATTAAAATTAAAAGGTGCCTCCTTGTTTTTTAGCTGACCTAAATTAATAAGCGTAAATATTACACACGCGTCAGTTCCTGACAAAATTCAGAAAGGAACTAGACCTCTCGTGCATTTACCCG
The DNA here is from genome assembly GCF_038502225.1 of Cherax quadricarinatus. Taxonomy (NCBI): domain Eukaryota; kingdom Metazoa; phylum Arthropoda; class Malacostraca; order Decapoda; family Parastacidae; genus Cherax; species Cherax quadricarinatus. The sequence continues at coordinate 14,995,704 of NC_091324.1, read as the reverse complement.
CTCACCTCGAGAGGTACTGGCAAGAAATATGGCCTACTTATTTTAAAACTGGCTTGCGATGGATTCGAGCACCGCACTTTCTGTGATATGGTTGGTTGGTTAGATATTCGTTAGCAAAAAGAATCTCACATATTTTTTTTAATAATGTCATAAACAGATATTATGGATTGTGTTCTTGAAAACACATGGTCTATCAATATCGATTTATTTAATGAGGTAGAGTTCACAGCTCTTCGTTGCTGGTATAAACATATTAGGCTCTTTTAAAATTACAAAATACTAGGCAGGTGGCAGTTTTGGCTGGCTCCTGATTAGATGGTGGTGAAATAAGCAAGTGATTTCATAAGTGGCATTGTCACCTGATAGTCATTATACAATTAGGTAACACTTAGTATTGTTCTTCTGCAATTTTCAACTATTTTCTTTGATGTTGGGCAGCTCAAACTAGTGATGAATAGGTATGTGTTGACCTTTAGTCAGGTCTCTGTTAGGTGGAGGCTAGTACTATAACCACTTCATATTAATAAGTCAGATTCTGATGCATTGTTTGACTCGTTTGCCATGCAGTGTAAAAACTGCACATAAGTATATGGTGATTCGCTTTGAATAAAAGAGGTACTAAAATTATTGCTAATAACAGAAAGGATTAGATGACAGGTTAGCTAGTGAGGCTGACACAGTGGCTCACAACATACCATGTAAAACAGACAGACGCGAAGTTTCCTTAAAAGTTTAGTAAAAATGGTAACTGGCATAAAGGATCGGATCGAATCGAAGAAGACGACAAGAGCTGTCGTGAGATGGGAAGGAAGAAGGATAAGGAAGGATGGAAATAACTGGAAAAGGATGGGAAGGAGGGGAAGAGGAGGAATCAAGGCAAGTGGCCCAACCACTTTGGGACATGTGGTACCGAAGTACTAGAGGCGTAGATGGAGAGGCTTGAATGATGTCGTTACTTGGCTCTCTAGGAGAGGATGGCGAAGGCAGCAGCAGGAGCTGAGAGTGTCAGTAGGCAGCAAGCAGGATGAGTTAGTTATTCTCTTGATCCGGTTGTCAATGCTTTGAATTTTGTTCTAGAGAGTTGTGTCACACATATGGGAGAGCTGTAGAAGAGTTCGTTGGTTTGGAGTTGGTGGATTATCTGGTTGACTAAAGTAAATTTTATTTTTAGCACAACTTGATACACCAGTAATGTGCTACTTATTTATGATATATTGTGGGAACAAAGGCTAGCTAAGTTTCAGTGTCTCTAATAATTTTATATTCTTTGCTCGTAAGCATAAAAAAAGAGAGTGCCACGATAAAAAAAAACAATTTTATGAACAAAATAAACAGTTTGCTAGAAGTTTATAAGCTTCAAAATAAAGATTTGTGTTTAGAAGAATAAACATATTATATCACCCCTAAAGTATGAACCAGTTAATATAAAAGGACTATTGGGTCGTACATTTCATGATAAAGCTAAATGGAGATAATATAGATAATGGAGTACTCTCTTCATAAAAAAAATCTTCATTACCTGAAAATGTTTCTTCCTTTTCAGGTCATTAACTATATTTCAGGCAAGAAAACTTGTTAGGCTTAGCAACATGAGAACTTAGGTTCCAAATATATTTTGTAACATGGCTAACATGGTTAATATGAGAGGACTAGTATATGATGCTGAAGAATAATACTGCAAGTAACTCTTTGGTTTCCTTAGGCCTGTGTTCCTGAGAGAATAAACAAGGAATCTGACACCTGTCCATTAATAACAGCGTATTAATGCAGCCATTAGAAATTCTGAAGGGAAGGATGTGGAGGGTTAGGGACGAGGAAGTCACCATCTTGTATCACCTGATCTTCCTCACACCATGGTTCACTTGTCCTCACGTCGCTACTCTCTCCTGTCTCTTGCTGTTACTGGCTCGAACCGCTGCCATCCGTTGGTACCAGGGTTCTTACTCCTGTCATCCATTACTGTTGCAGTTACCAGGATTTGAACTGCTGCCCTCCGTGTCTCTTAAGGTTACTGCCACTCGAACCGCTGGCTGCTGTAACTACTGCATTCACCAGGACAAGAACCCCTAACGTCCATAAATTACTTTTACTCTTATCAGAACTCAAATTACTGCCGTCCTCGTGGCCCTGCAACCAAAAGGACGGGTCAGCTGCAGGTGTTCTCACTAATGTTTGGGTTACTATCTTGGACGCACGTGTTCACCTTCCCCAGGTGATAAGAGCATCGCTAATTGAAGCTCTCATACAGAGCTGCATTACTCTGTCTATTTACCTAAATGATGATAATGGCGCTGAGAACAACAAAAACTGATAGTGTTCGTGTGGATGCAGGTTCCACGACACACCAGGTAGGAGGAGAGGAACGAGGGAAGATAAGTGGGACTACGAGATGCCACAAGGTAAAAAAGGGAGAAGTGACGGGGAAAAGGGATTTGAAGACGGAAGGAGGGATGGGGAAGATGGATAGGAAAGATACAAAGTGGGTGAAGTAAGAGAAGGAGAAAGTAGAGGGGGCAGGGGAAATAGATGACTGGTGGAGAGGGAAACAGGTTGGGCGCTGGTGGAAACTGCTTATCACATGGACGGATAGATCGTTCAGCGCTCTATACATTATAAATCATACATTCCTTCACGACACACAAAACACACACTCTAAAACCAAAGCATTGAAATAAAGTCAAAAAGACTTCCTCGAAGCAATAAATAAATTTATATACAAAATTATCAACGATTAAAAATGCCATCAAACTAAGGACAATAAAAATGTCTTATAATGTCACTGAGGTCTCTACAGACAACACGGTGATTATAATGTCAGTGAGGTCTCTCCAGACAACATGGTGATTATAATGTCACTGAGGTCTCTACAGACAACATGGTGATTATAATGTCACTGAGGTCTCTACAGACAACATGGTGATTATAATGTCACTGAGGTCTCTACAGACAACATGGTGATTATAATGTCACTGAGGTCTCTACAGACAACATGGTGATTATAATGTCACTGAGGTCTCTACAGACAACATGGTGATTATAATGTCACTGAGGTCTCTACAGACAACATGGTGATTATAATGTCACTGAGGTCTCTACAGATATCACGGTAATTTTAAAACCCATGACTAAACTAGTAAAATCATAGTCACAACATACTTTAAGATGTGGTTTACAGTCAACAGCATGTTGCACGCTGCACAGTAAGGAGAAGAGTTTCCTGCAATCACACCTCTATATGTGCGCTAAGTGGGCTTTAATCTATAATCTGCAACGAATCGTCTCACAGTGACTATTCGTTCAGAAAGAGGAGAGCCAGACACCACCTCTACAGCTGTCTCCTTGTCATAGGGCCATGTGGAACCTCGGCTTTCTTATAACATAGCCATATACTTGACTTAGAAAACACTATGCCAAAAGCCTGTGTTACAGCACACTATATAGCAGCTTTTATCTTCACAACAATCCGTTCATTATGCGGGATTCAGACATAACTCAAGCAATAACAGAATCTCAGTACTTTGTGCCTAGAGTGTAGATGAGCCAACTACTCTTGAATACTTTGGTCCACGCGATTCACTGTGCACTTTGGGAGTCAGGGTAAAAAGTGATCAGGATGAGAGGAGCGAAAATAGCATGAAGTTCCATAGCGAACACAGCGGGATTCTACTGATAGCTGGGCACAATACAAATCCCTGTCGAGTGTCGCTGCAAAGTCCAACACCCATCTCACTCTTCGGCCTATCAGCAAAAATATTAATTCTTGACTCATCAGTCGAATCATGCTCGAAGAAAGGCCCCAAGTTCTTAGAGTCATCAGCTGCCCATGGGAAAGTGGCCAGGGGGAGGAAGGGGGGGGGGTAAAGGAAGAAGGAAAATTCTTTTCAGAAGTAACATGCAGGGCAACCCATGAGGGAAGGACTTATCCATACTTAGAAAGGTACAGGGAACCGCCAGCTCCCAGCCAGCGGAATATCCAAAGTCACTATATGGGAATCCTTAGATTTTAAATGGAGTGGAAAATCTAGCTTCGATAGGCCATCGGGTACACAGCACCAGGAAAACTGTGGCTACCGAACCACAGATATGTAGCGCCAGTAAGTCAGCAGTTGCTTAAAAATGGGCATACAGCGCCGGCAAGCTTAAAGAGCGAGTGGGTCATTATCTATCAAGACTCGAATAAAAAGACACTGTTAAGCAGAACAAAATACCGCCGCAGGGCCCGTCAAAAAGAGTAGTATAAACCGAACTTCCAGGTGTACTGTACCGGTGGGCGATTCTGTTTCGCGCCACAACTGTTAGTGATGCTTGAGTTTCCTCGTTCAGGTCAACATTATTACGACACAGGGGATACCCGAGATTACCTGACACCTGGTGTACATGCAAGGCCACAACCTAACTGCTTGCGTGAGACACCCGAAGATTGCGTTCGTCTCTGGCAGCGCCACTTACCAGTAGAATAGGTAAATCAAGACAAGATCATATATCACAGTTTTTCCTATATCATCTGCCATGAAATATAACTAGGAAACTCACATGTTTCAAACGCACTCCTTGCAGCTAGTTAACTCCCAGGCACATGTAATAATCTTGTAACCTGTTTCATATCTAAATCTAAGATCGTAGCAGTTGTGGCAGACTGTAATTATACCTCAGTATACAAACAAATAAATATACTAAAACGTTCGATTAAAGGCTGAGAAACCACCTGGAGTGGTAGTTTGCGCATCCCTGTGTAGTATAGTTTCTGGATCAGGAGAAAAGCCAGCTACAGCTGTAGCACAGGCCATGGCAACAAATAAACAATGCAGTGTTGTTTTGAGAAACGTAATGAAACCCAGAGAGAAGGCTTGACTCACTAGCCTCACGTACAAATTCCTGAAATTTCATCTGCTTCACATTTCCGTAAACATTTTGCGTTATAACCTTGAAAACAAGACTCCAAAGATTAAACAGGATTCACGAAATCGTAATGACACGATTGCAAACAAACTATATCACGGAGGGGTTTGAACCCGCAGTCAGAGAGTCTCAAAACTCCAGACCGTCGCGTTAGCCACTGGGCCAGCTAGCTTCAAAAAGATTCGTCCAACTAGGTTAACATAGGCACCACTGTGACCACAAATGCAAGTTTTTACAAACGAATCTCCAGCTAGCGTGGCCATGACGAACTCTAGCTCAAGTACCCTCAAAGCCGTCAACATGACTCACGAAATCGTAATGACACGATTGCAAACAAACCATACCACGGGTGGGGTTTGAACCCGCGGTTAGAGTCTCTCAAAACTCCAGACCGTCGCTTTAGGTCTGGAGTTTTGAGACTCTCTGACCGCGGGTTCAAACCCCACCCGTGGTATGGTTTATTAAACAGCAAATAATAGAGTCTACTAGACTGGAGAATACACTAGACCTCATCTTCACTAACAATGATGATCTGATACTAAATGTCACCATATCAAAAACAATATACTCAGGTCACAACATAATTGAGGTTCAGACATGTATGCGCGGAGCCCCAGACCGACATAATGAGATTAGTCACGAGGGAGCATTCGCCAAATTCAACTTCAATAACAAAAACATAAAATGGGACCAAGTAAACCAAGTCCTAAACGATATAAGCTGGGAAGATATACTAAGCAACACAGGCCCCAACTTATGCCTAGAACAGATTAACTCGGTGGCACTCGATGTATGCACAAGGCTTATTCCTCTAAGAAAAAGGAGGAGTAGATGTAAAATAGAAAAAGACAGGCGCTCCCTTTACAGGCGACGGAAAAGAATAACAGAGCGGCTAAAAGAGGTCAATATATCTGAAATGCGTAGGGAGACACTGGTCAGAAAAATAGCAAGCATCGAACTTAAGCTAAAGGAATCTTATAGGAGTCAGGAATCGCGGGAAGAACTAAAAGCCATAAATGAAATCGAAAGAAACCCAAAGTATTTCTTCTATGCGAAATCAAAGTCGAGAACAACGTCCAGTATTGGGTCCCTACTTAAACAAGATGGGTCCTACACAGATGACAGCAAGGAAATGAGTGAGCTACTCAAGTCCCAATATGACTCAGTTTTTAGCAAGCCGCTAACCAGACTGAGAGTCGAAGATCCAAATGAATTTTTTATGAGAGAACCACAGAATTTGGTTAACACAAGTCTATCTGATGTTATCCTGACGCCAAATGACTTCGAACAGGCGATAAATGACATGCCCATGCACTCTGCCCCAGGGCCAGACTCATGGAACTCCGTGTTCATCAAGAACTGCAAGAACCCCTATTACGAGCTTTTACCATCCTATGGAGAGGGAGCATGGACACGGGGGTCGTCCCACAGTTATTAAAAACAAGACATAGCCCCACTCCACAAAGGGGGCAGTAAAGCAATAGCAAAGCACTACAGACCGATAGCACTAACATCCCATACCATAAAAATCTTTGAAAGGGTCCTAAGAAGCAAGATCACCACCCATCTAGAAACATGAATTACACAACCCAGGGCAACATGGGTTTAGAACAGGCCGCTCCTGTCTGTCTCAACTATTGGATCACTACAAGGTCCTAGATGCACTAGAAGACAAAAAAAATGCAGATGTAATATATACAGACTTTGCAAAAGCCTTCGACAAGTGTGACCATGGCGTAATAGCGCACAAAATGCGTGCTAAAGGAATAACAGGAAAAGTCGGTCGATGGATCTATAATTTCCTCACTAACAGAACACAAAGAGTAGTAGTCAACAGAGTAAAGTCCGAGGCAGCTACGGTGAAATGCTCTGTTCCACAAGGCACAGTACTCGCTCCCATCTTGTTCCTCATCCTCATATCTGACATAGACAAGGATGTCAGCCACAGCACCGTGTCTTCCTTTGCAGATGACACCCGAATCTGCATGACAGTGTCTTCCATTGCAGACACTGCAAGGCTCCAGGCGGACATCAACCAAATCTTTCAGTGGGCTGCAGAAAACAATATGAAGTTCAACGATGAGAAATTTCAATTACTCAGATAGGGTAAACACGAGGAAATTAAATCTTCATCAGAGTACAAAACAAATTCTGGCCACAAAATAGAGCGAAACACCAACGTCAAAGACCTGGGAGTGATCATCTCGGAGGATCTCACCTTCAAGGACCATAACATTGTATCAATCGCATCTGCTAGAAAAATGACAGAATGGATAATGAGAACCTTCAAAACTAGGGATGCCAAGCCCATGATGACACTCTTCAGGTCACTTGTTTTATCTAGGCTGGAATATTGCTGCACACTAACAGCACCTTTCAAGGCAGGTGAAATTGCTGACCTAGAAAATGTAGAGAGAACCTTCACGGCGCGCATAACGGACATAAAACACCTCAATTACTGGGAGCGCTTGAGGTTCCTGAACCTGTATTCCCTGGAACGCAGGAGGGAGAGATACATGATTATATACACCTGGAAAATCCTAGAGGGACTAGTACCGAACCTGCACACGAAAATCCCTCACTACGAAAGCAAAAGACTTGGCAGACGATGCAACATCCCCCCAATGAAAAGCAGGGGTGTCACTAGCACGTTAAGAGACCATACAATAAGTGTCAGGGGCCCGAGACTGTTCAACTGCCTCCCAGCATACATACCTGGAGGTTATTCCGGGGATCAACGCCCCCGCGGCCCGGTCCACGACCAGGCCTCCCGATGGATCAGGGCCTGATCAACTAGGCTGTTACTGCTGGCCGCACGCAGTCCAACGTACGAGCCACAGCCCGGCTGATCCGGCACTGACTTTAGGTATCTGTCCAGCTCTCTCTTGAAGGCAGCCAGGGGTTTATTGGCAATTCCCCTAATGCTTGATGGGAGGCTGTTGAACAGTTTTGGGCCCCGGACACTTATGGTGTTTTCTCTTAGTGTACCAATGGCGCCCCTACTTTTTATTGGCGGCATTTTGCATCGCCTGCCCAGTCTTTTACTTTCGTAGGGAGTGATTTCTGTGTGCAGATTTGGGACCATTCCTTCCAAGATTTTCCAAGTGTAGATTATGATATATCTCTCCCTCCTGCGTTCCAACGAGTACAAGTCAAGTGCTTTCAAGCGTTCCCAGTAGTTAAGGTGCTTGACAGAACTTATACGTGCAGTAAAGGATCTCTGTACACTCTCTAGATCTGCGATTTCACCTGCTTTGTATGGAGATGTTAATGTACAGCAGTATTCCAGCCTAGAGAGAACAAGTGATTTGAAAAGGATCATCATGGGCTTGGCATCTCTCGTTTTGAAAGTTCTCATTATCCATCCTATCATTTTCTTTGCACGTGCGATCGTGGCACTGTTGTGATCCTTGAAAGTGAGATCCTCAGACATTACTACTCCCAGGTCCCTTACATTATTTTTCCGCTCTATTGTATGGCCGGAGTCAGTAGTATACTCTGTTCTAGTCATTATCTCCTCCAGTTTTCCATAACGGAGTAGTTGGAATTTGTCCTCATTGAACATCATATTGTTTACCGTGGCCCACTGGAAAACTTTGTTTATATCTTCTTGGAGGTTAACCGCGTCCTCAGCAGATGACAGCCTCATGCAGATCCTAGTATCATCCGCAAAGGATGATACGGTGCTGTGGTGTATATCACAACATAAGGGGGATTACCAACAGACCCCTGGCAGTCTTCAAGCTGGCACTGGACAAGCACCTGAAGTAGGTACCTGACCAGCCGGGCTGTGGCTCGTACGTTGGTTTGCGTGCAGCCAGCAGTAACAGCCTGGTTGATCAGGCTCTGATCCACCAGGATTATTATTATTATTATTATAATCAAGGGGGAAGCGCTAAACCTGGAGGATTATACAGCGCCTGGGGGGGGGATGTGGAAGGCATTCAGGCTTAATTCGGAGAACTGGAGCACAGATCCAATTCCCTAAATCAAGAGCCCCTCACCAACATCAAGGAACCTTGTTAGGTAAGACACATATGCAACAGTTAGACAACTTTATTCCGAAACGTTTCGCCTACACAGTAGGCTTCTTCAGTCGAATACAGAAAGTAGGCAGGAACAGTAGAGATGTGAAGACGATGTAATCAGTCCATCACCCTTAAAGTCGTAGAATTTGAGGTTGTCAGTCCCTCGGCCTGGAGAAGTTCAGTTCCATAGTCAGGAACTTTCTGTATTCGACTGAAGAAGCCTACTGTGTAGGCGAAACGTTTCGGAATAAAGTTGTCTAACTGTTGCATATGTGTCTTACCTAACAACCTGTCGGTATTGTATACCATTTTGATGTTCATCAAGGAACCTTCCTTGAGGGGTGATCCACCAGGAGGCCTGGTCACAGACCGGGCCGCGGGGGCGTTGACCCCCGGAACTCTCTCCAGGTAAAATACCAGCAAGGAAAAAGTCCTTTGGAGTGCGAGGCTCCTCAAGAAAGGACGAGGGGATTTTGTTTGCCAGCAGAAATGGGGAAAATATATCGAGGAAGCTGGTATCATTACCTTTATCTGCTCTGTATCTCAGGGAGATACTAAGTTCAAGTCCAGTGACAGGGTATATTTTATATGCTGACGGTAACACTTAAATTGGAGCTTGAAATGTCAAGAAGAATGATGGAAATAATTACGCTTTCCCAAATGATATTTAAGAAAAATATGAAAAAAATAGTGAATGGAATATAAAAAATAGGAATAAATTACGACTTATACCCACAGGGGTAAGAAGATCAACACAACTCATGATACAGATACTCTATGGTGCGAGATGAAAGATAATATAGACCAGACAGACTATACAACTGAAAGGGATTTAGCGATGTGACCCTGAAGATCAGACTTCATCTATACATAACGCAATGATCATTTTTCATTGAACATCTACCTAAAATAACTACACACCACTCAAGCAGCAGATGCAGAAGGAAAATCAGTAGAAGTAGGTGTAGCCTGAGCCGTGGCCTGGTGGCTAAAGCTCCCGCATTTCCTTACACCTATTGTCCTGTTCACCTAGCAGAAAACAGGTACCTGGGTATTAGTCGACTGGTGTGGGTCGCATCCTGGGGGACAAGATTGAGGACCCCAATGGAAATAATTTAGACAGTCCTCGATGACGGTCAGGAGTTTTGAGACTCTCTGACCGCGGGTTCAAATCCCGCCCGTGGTATGGTTTTTTTTACGCACTGACTTTCTTGGGTTATCCTGGGTGGCTAACCCTCCGGGGTTTGAAATCCGAACGAAATCTTATCTTAGCAGCAGTAGCAAGTAGATAAAACAGGCAGCAAGGCTGGAGATGGTCAGTTTAGAGAACACCACGATGGTGAAGGCATGTGTGACGGTGCTGGTGGTGGTGGTGGTTGGCAGTTTAGCGCAGCAAGGTGCGTTCAATATTATTCTAATTTCAGCCTCAAGTCTTATTATCATAAGTGCTTTTGAAGTTTATTATTTAAGGCTCTATTTTTTTTCGCTTCAGGTTCGTTCCACTTTATTATACTTTAAACACTGGAAGGTTTCCTGCCATCTCAGTGGCTATCCTGACCTTGGTCTTATCTTCATGACTCTCAATTCTTTAGGGTGATGGACTGATTACATCGTCTTCACATCTCTACTGTTCCTGTCTATTTTCTGTATTCGACTGAAGAAGCCTACTGTGTAGGCGAAACGTTTCGGAATAAAGTTGTCTAACTGTTGCATATGTGTCTTACCTAACAACCTGTCGGTATTGTATACCATTTTGATGTTCATCTTGTCAGACACTGCAACACATGGCATCTTGGTACAGAAAACACCTTGGACAAGCTTTTCAAGTGAGAAGTGTTGGATCTGAGAGGGACATGACCTTTCAGTGGTTACATTCTCACTACTACTACTACTACTACTCTGCACCTCTCCTTCCGACAGTATTTAAGTCTCCGCACTGTCGCTTGATCTTCAGATAGTTCCTGACTATGGAACTGAACTTCTCCAGGCCGAGGGACTGACAACCTCAAATTCTACGACTACAAGGGTGATGGACTGATTACATCGTCTTCACATCTCTACTGTTCCTGTCTATTTTCTGTATTCGACTGAAGAAGCCTACTGTGTAGGCGAAACGTTTCGGAATAAAGTTGTCTAACTGTTGCATATGTGTCTTACCTAACAACCTGTCGGTATTGTATACCATTTTGATGTTCATCTTGTCAGACACTGCAACACATGGCATCTTGGTACAGAAAACACCTTGGACAAGCTTTTCAAGTGAGAAGTGTTGGATCTGAGAGGGACATGACCTTTCAGTGGTTACATTCTCACTACTACTACTACTACTACTCTGCACCTCTCCTTCCGACAGTATTTAAGTCTCCGCACTGTCGCTTGATCTTCAGATAGTTCCTGACTATGGAACTGAACTTCTCCAGGCCGAGGGACTGACAACCTCAAATTCTACGACTACAAGGGTGATGGACTGATTACATCGTCTTCACATATCTACTGTTCCTGTCTATTTTCTGTATTCGACTGAAGAAGCCTACTGTGTAGGCGAAACGTTTCGGAATAAAGTTGTCTAACTGTTGCATATGTGTCTTACCTAACAACCTGTCGGTATTGTATACCATTTTGATGTTCAGGGTTAAACTCCTTTATCGACTTGTTTAACCAATCTCGTAGCGTGTCCAAGTTTTCCTGTAATCTGTCACCGAATCTCATGTTTTTATTCTTTTCATTAGCTTTACATCACTGGAAAATATAAACATGTAAGAGCCGATCCTTTCTGGCATGTTTTCATATAAGAACATAAGAACATAAGAACGAAGGAACACTGCAGAAGGCCTACTGGCCCATGCGAGGCAGGTCCAAGTCTCCTACCGGCTTAAGCCAATGCACCCAACCTAGTCAGGTCAGGTCACACTGACTTAAGGGAGGAACACGGCAACCGACCTGGTAGCACAAGCTATCAGGTCTAACTCACACCCACCCACATCTACTCATGTATTTATCCAACCTATTTTTAAAGCTACACAACGTTCTGGCCTCTATAACGGTACTTGGGAGTTTGTTCCACTCATCCACAACTCTATTACCAAACCAGTACTTTCCTATATCCCTCCTGAATCTGAATTTTTCCAACTTAAAACCATTGCTGCGAGTCCTGTCTAGGCTAGATATTTTCAGCACACTATTTACATCCCCTTTATTTATTCCTGTCTTCCATTTATACACCTCAATCATATCCCCCCTAATTCTACGTCTTTCTAGAGAGTGCAGTTTCAGGGCCCTTAGTCTATCCTCATAGGGAAGGTTTCTGATACATGGGATCATCTTTGTCATCCTCCTTTGTACATTTTCCAGAGAATTTATATCCATTCTGTAATACGGTGACCAAAACTGTGCAGCATAATCTAAATGAGGCCTAACCAAGGATGTATAGAGTTGAAGAACAACCTGAGGGTGGTTAGGTAAGACACATATGCAACAGTTAGGTATCTTTATTTCGAAACGTTTCGCCTACACAGTAGGCTTCTTCAGTCGAGTACAGAAAGGTTGATAGAAGCAGAAGATACTTGAAGACGATGTAATCAGTCCATCACCCTTAAAGTTTTGAGGTGGTCAGTCCCTCAGTCTGGAGAAGAGCATTGTTCCGTTGTCTGAAACAATATGAAGTTGAAGTGACAGGATGGAGCTTTATATAGTGCCAGGAGGTGAGACGTAGGTTGCTTTGGGAGGGCAGGTCCCTCTCAAACTCAGCCGTTCTCACTAGTAGAGGTTGTCGAAGTTGATGGTCTGTACCAAGATACCCTTGTGTTGCAGTGTCTGACAGAATGAACATTAAAATGGTATAAAATACCGACAGATTGTTAGGTAAGACACATATGCAACAGTTAGGTATCTTTATTTCGAAACGTTTCGCCTACACAGTAGGCTTCTTCAGTCGAGTACAGAAAGGTTGATAGAAGCAGAAGATACTTGAAGACGATGTAATCAGTCCATCACCCTTAAAGTTTTGAGGTGGTCAGTCCCTCAGTCTGGAGAAGAGCATTGTTCCGTTGTCTGAAACAATATGAACAATGCTCTTCTCCAGACTGAGGGACTGACCACCTCAAAACTTTAAGGGTGATGGACTGATTACATCGTCTTCAAGTATCTTCTGCTTCTATCATACTGCAGCTTTATACATCATTAGTAAGGCCTCACCTAGATTATGCAGCTCAATTCTGGTCTCCATATTACAGAATGGACATAAATTCGTTAGAAAACATTCAGCGTAGGATGACTAAATTAATACATAGCATTAGAAATCTTCCTTATGAAGAAAGATTGAAGACTCTTAAGTTACATTCACTTGTTAGACGAAGAATGAGGGGAGACCTGATCGAAGTGTATAAGTGGAAGATAGGTATTAATAAAGGGGATGTTAACAAGGTCTTGAGGATGTACCTTGTAGAATGTACATTCTACAAGATTGATGGACTGAACACATCGACTCCAGGTTGAGGGACTGATTACCTCATTCTCCTCCTCTCCTTACGCCTTCCTCTTTGTATTGGACTGATGAAGCCACTGTGTGGCGAAACGTTTCCTGAATAAAGATTCCCATATGCTGCATAAGTGTCTCAATCTTCAACCCAACTAGGTAGACTGTTCCACTCATCAACTACCCTATTTCCAAACCAATACTTTCCTATGTCCTTTCTAAATCTAAACTTATCTAATTTAAATCCATTACTGCGGGTTCTCTCTTGGAGAGATATCCTCAAGACCTTGTTAATATCCCCTTTATTAATACCTATCTTCCACTTATACACTTCGATCAGGTCTCCCCTCATTCTTCGTCTAACAAGTGAATGTAACTTAAGAGTCTTCAATCTTTCTTCATAAGGAAGATTTCTAATGCTATGTATTAATTTAGTCATCCTACGCTGAATGTTTTCTAACGAATTTATGTCCATTCTGTAATATGGAGACCAGAAATGAGCTGCATAATCTAGGTGAGGCCTTACTAATGATGTATAAAGCTGCAGTATGACCTCTGGACTTCTGTGGCTTACACTTCTTGATATAAATCCCAGTAATCTATTTGCCTTATTACGTACGCTTAGGCATTGCTGTCTTGGTTTAAGGTTGCTGCTTACCATAACCCCCAAGTCCTTTTCGCAATCTGTATGGCTAAGTTCTACGTCATTTAACTTATAAGTGCTAGGGTTATGGACACTCCCGAGCTTCAGAACATAAGAACATAAGAACATAAGAATGTAGGAACACTGCAGAAGGCCTACTGGCCCATACGAGGCAGGTCCTTATCAAAACGACATCTACCTAAAGCTACTCAAGAAATAACTCCCGTGGAAATAAATGGTATAAAATACCGACACAATGGCAATATAAACACAAATGCAGTATAATGTGATCCTTTATTGACTACGTTTCGCCCACACAGTGGGCTTTTTCAAGTCACAAACAGAACTGTGCAAGAAAGGTATAAAATACCGACAATATGAAAGTTAAGACACATGTGCAACATCTGGATATCTTTATTGTAGACGTTTCGCCATCCAGTGGCTTTATCAATACAGATTCTAGGACATAATAGGAAGACAGTAGAACTATATACAAAAGATGAGGTAATCAGTCCCTCGGCCTTGGAGTTAGTGTTCACAGCATCGTGGTGGAGGAGAATCTGGAGCAAAGGCAAGAAGACTGGCGTTTATATAGTCGTCAGTGGAAGGGACGGGCAGCAGACGAGGGCAGTCACTGGTAGGCGGGATTCCCCAGTGGAAGTAGGTCCTTCCCAAAGAGATGGGTTAGTTGCAGCAGCCGTGAAGAAGGTCTTGTAGATGTCCTCTGAACCAAGATTCCATGATGTTGCAGTGTCTGACAAGTTGTGCAAGAAAGGTATAAAATACCGACAATATGAAAGTTAAGACACATGTGCAACATCTGGATATCTTTATTGTAGACGTTTCGCCATCCAGTGGCTTTATCAATACAGATTCTAGGACATAATAGGAAGACAGTAGAACTATATACAAAAGATGAGGTAATCAGTCCCTCGGCCTTGGAGTTAGTGTTCACAGCATCGTGGTGGAGGAGAATCTGGAGCAAAGGCAAGAAGACTGGCGTTTATATAGTCGTCAGTGGAAGGGACGGGCAGCAGACGAGGGCAGTCACTGGTAGGCGGGATTCCCCAGTGGAAGTAGGTCCTTCCCAAAGAGATGGGTTAGTTGCAGCAGCCGTGAAGAAGGTCTTGTAGATGTCCTCTGAACCAAGATTCCATGATGTTGCAGTGTCTGACAAGTTGTGCAAGAAAGGTATAAAATACCGACAATATGAAAGTTAAGACACATGTGCAACATCTGGATATCTTTATTGTAGACGTTTCGCCATCCAGTGGCTTTATCAATACAGATTCTAGGACATAATAGGAAGACAGTAGAACTATATACAAAAGATGAGGTAATCAGTCCCTCGGCCTTGGAGTTAGTGTTCACAGCATCGTGGTGGAGGAGAATCTGGAGCAAAGGCAAGAAGACTGGCGTTTATATAGTCGTCAGTGGAAGGGACGGGCAGCAGACACTGCAACATCATGGAATCTTGGTTCAGAGGACATCTACAAGACCTTCTTCACGGCTGCTGCAACTAACCCATCTCTTTGGGAAGGACCTACTTCCACTGGGGAATCCCGCCTACCAGTGACTGCCCTCGTCTGCTGCCCGTCCCTTCCACTGACGACTATATAAACGCCAGTCTTCTTGCCTTTGCTCCAGATTCTCCTCCACCACGATGCTGTGAACACTAACTCCAAGGCCGAGGGACTGATTACCTCATCTTTTGTATATAGTTCTACTGTCTTCCTATTATGTCCTAGAATCTGTATTGATAAAGCCACTGGATGGCGAAACGTCTACAATAAAGATATCCAGATGTTGCACATGTGTCTTAACTTTCACAAACAGAACTACCTGGGGTGGAAGGAACGCGAGTATTTATAGTCCGGCTGAGGTCAGGTGAAGAATGCTGCATCTGATGATGTACCGAGTTGGGTTGTAGAGTCTAAAAACTTGGGTAGCTTGGAAAGGAGACTGGACAAGTGGCTTCTATAACATAGCTGAACCACTTGCCAAGAAACTTCTTCATCGCTATCCCACATAAGAACACTGTAGAAGGTCTGCTCACAAACTTGTCCAGTCTCCTTTCCAAGCTACCCAAGTTTTTAGACTCTACAACCCAACTCGGTACATCATCAGATGCAGCATTCTTCACCTGACCTCAGCCGGACTATAAATACTCGCGTTCCTTCCACCCCAGGTAGTTCTGTTTGTGACTTGAAAAAGCCCACTGTGTGGGCGAAACGTAGTCAATAAAGGATCACATTATACTGCATTTGTGTTTATATTGCCAAATAACTCCCGTACCCCTTGACACCAATCAAACCCAGCCCCTCCCACTCATATATTTGTCCAGTCTCTTCTTAAAGCTACCCAAGGTCCTAACCTCTATCACCCCACTGGGAAGACTGTTCCACGCATCTACAACTCTGTTAGAAAACCAGTACTTACCTATGTCCTTTCTAAATCTAAATTTATCCAACTTAAATCCATTATTCCTGGTTCTTACCTGGTTCGACACCCTCAGTACTTTATTAATGTCTCCCTTGTTTATGCCCGTCATCCACTTATACACTTCAATGATATCTCCCCTCATTCTACGCCTCTCCAGAGAGTGGAGATTTAAGGCTTTAAGTCTATCTTCATACGGGAGGTTCCTTACACAGTAAATCATTTTAGTCATTCTTCTCTGTATGTTCTCTAATGAGTCTATGTCCATCCTGTAGTAAGGGGTATGATGAATGGTTTGAAAAACCGACATGTTGAAGATTGAGACACTTATGCAGCATATGGGAATCTTTATTCAGGAAACGTTTCGCCACACAGTGGCTTCATCAGTCCAATACAAAGAGGAAGGCGTAAGGAGAGGAGGAGAATGAGGTAATCAATCCCTTAACCTGGAGTCGATGTGTTCAGTCCATCAATCTTGTAGAATGTACAGCATAGGGCCGTAGACGTGGCTTATATGCTGTAGTGAGGTGACGTGAAGCAGGTGGAGGCGGGGTCATAGTGGTACCATCCACTAGTCGAAGTAGGTCTTCGTCCAAAGGTTGAACAAGTGTTGAAGAATTCTTTGTAATAAGATCCCATGATGCTGCAGTGTCTGACAGTTATGATGAATGGTTTGAAAAACCGACATGTAAGGGGACCAAAACTGAGCAGCATAATCTAAATGAGGCCTCACTAGTGATGTATAGAGCTGTAAAATAACTTTTGGACTTCTGTTACTTATACTTCTTGAGATAAATCCAAGTAATCTGTTGGCCTTGTTGCGCACACTGAGGCACTGCTGTCTTGGCTTTAGATTTCTGCTTACCATGACTCCCAAGTCTTTTTCACATTCTGTATGACCAAGCTCTACTTCACCTAGATTATAGCTTCGAGGGTTATTTTCATTACCAAGGGCAAGTACCTTACACTTATCCACATTAAACTTCATCTGCCATTTCTCAGACCAAGACATTAATTTGTTCAAATCGTCCTGGAGTTCATTGATATCCTCCTCAGAGTGAATTATACGGCCTATCTTTGTATCATCAGCAAACTTACTCATGTCACTAGTAATCCCTTCATCAAGGTCATTAATGTAAATTATGAACAAGAGAGGGCCTAAAACTGATCCTTGTGGAACGCCACTAGTGACTAATCCCCATTCAGATTTCACTCCATTAATGGTAACTCTCTGCTTTCTATTGGTAAGCCATGCCTCAATCCATGCTAGAACTTTACCTCCTATACCATGAGCTGCCTGAACATTAAAATGGTATAAAATACCGACAGGTTGTTAGGTAAGACACATATGCAACAGTTAGGTATCTTTATTATGAAACGTTTCGCCTACACAGTAGGCTTCTTCAGTCAAGTACAGAAAAGTTGATAGAAGCAGAAGATACTTGAAGACGATGTAATCAGTCCATCACCCTTAAAGTTTTGAGGTGGTCAGTCCCTCAGTCTGGAGAAGAGCATTGTTCCATAGTATGAAACAATATGGAGATGAAGTGACAGGATGGAGCTTTTATAGCGCCAAGAGGTGAGACGTAGGCCACTAGGAGAGGTAAGAACTCAGATGTTGAAAGGTCAGGTCCCTCTCAAATCCAGCCGCTCTCACTAGTGGAAGTTGTCGAAGTTGATTGCAGGTCTGTACCAAGATACCCTTGTGTTGCAGTGTCTGACAGATTGAACATTAAAATGGTATAACTGTTGCATATGTGTCTTACCTAACAACCTGTCGGTATTTTATACCATTTTAATGTTCAATCTGTCAGACACTGCAACACAAGGGTATCTTGGTACAGACCTGCAATCAACTTCGACAACTTCCACTAGTGAGAGCGGCTGGATTTGAGAGGGACCTGACCTCTCAACATCTGAGTTCTTACCTCTCCTAGTGGCCTACGTCTCACCTCTTGGCGCTATAAAAGCTCCATCCTGACACTTCATCTCCATATCGTTTCATACTATGGAACAATGCTCTTCTCCAGACTGAGGGACTGACCACCTCAAAACTTTAAGGGGGATGGACTGATTACATCGTCTTCAAGTATCTTCTGCTTCTATCAACTTTTCTGTACTCGACTGAAGAAGCCTACTGTGTAGGCGAAACGTTTCATAATAAAGATACCTAACTGTTGCATATGTGTCTTACCTAACAACCATGAGCTGCCACTTTTCTTAAGAGTCTCTTGTGAGGTACTCTGTCGAAGGCTTTACTAAAATCCAAATAAACAATATCATATTCCTTATCACTGTCAACTGCCTCAAATGTTCTATTGAAGAACGTCAGTAAGTTTGTCAGGCAGGAACGACCTTTCGTGAATCCATGCTGAGATTCATTTATCAAGTTATGCTCTTCAAGGTGACTTCTGATAATGTCAGCTATAATTGATTCTAATAACTTGCCCACTATAGATGTCAGGCTTATTGGACGGTAATTTGAAGGAGTGGACTTATCCCCTGATTTGAATATAGGAACCACATTAGCCATCTTCCACATCTCTGGCACAACACTGGTAATGATGGACGCATTGAATACACTCGTTAATGGCTGACTAAGCTCCATCTTGCATTCCTTAAGTACCCTTGAAAACAACTCATCGGGTCCCGGGGACTTATTTTGTTTCAGTTTGTCTATCTGTTTAATAACCATGTCCCTCGTGACAGTAATATTAGTTAACTTAAATTCATCATTGAGACCTACTCTTAGAGTAGGTAATCACTGAAGAGACGTAGTGTAGAGCCAGCATTCCCTACCGCTTGATTTTTTGCCAAGAGACCCTATTGCTACTTCACAGCTGACCTTCGATTCATTGACTGGAATCTCATTTACATCTTCCTGTGTAAAAACTGACAAAAAATAGTCATTAAATAAGGAACACATTTCCAGTTCATTATCCGTCAGCTGTCCATTCCCAGATTTCAGAGGTCCTACTTTTTCCTTCACCTTCGTCCTATACACTTGAAAGAACCCCTTTGGATTAGTCTTTGATTCATTAGCAACTCTAATTTCATAGTCACGTTTAGCCTTTCTAATCGCCCTTTTTACTTCTCTTTTAAGCTGAACATATTGGTCAGTAAGGTTAACCTCTCCTCTTCTGATGCGCCTATAAATTCCCCTTTTCTCCCCTAATAGATGCTTTAGCCTCCTGTTAACCCATTTGGGATCGTTATTATTAGACCTAATTTCTCTCTGGGGAATGTATATACTCTGGGCACTGTGTACATTATTAAGAAAACAATCATAAAAGCAGATCCCTTCATATTCATAAGTATGATTATCGTCAATAAAATCATTAGCTAGATAACCCCAATCAAGATTAGACAGATGTTCCCTAAGTCCATTATAATCGGCAGAACGAAAATCGGGGATTTTTACTGTATTATCATTATTCTTGCATTCCCAATTAATGCTAAAGGTGATGGATTTGTGATCACTTGCGCCAAGCTCTTCAGTGATCTCCAGATTATTCACGAGTGTTTCCTTATTTGACAAGACTAGGTCTAGCAAATTATTACCCCTGGTAGGTTCAGTTACACTCTGTTTCAGAAAACAGTCCTGAACTGTTTCCATGAAGTCACTGGACTCGAGATTACCTGTCAAAGAATTCCAGTCAATTTGGCTAAAGTTAAAGTCCCCTACTATGACTACGTTACTGTGTCCAGAAGCCCTAACAATTTCGTCCCAAAGAAGTCTCCCTCTATCGTGATCCAAGCCTGGAGGTCGGTATATTACACCTAGAATTAGTTTTTCTTGACCCTCCACGAACTCTACCCAAACAGACTCTGTTACTGCTCCATCTATTTTTATACCTGTTTTTATGCAACAATTAATATTTTCTCGAACATACAATGCAACTCCTCCCCCCTTCCCATTACATCTATCCACATTGAATAACTTAAATCCCTGAATATTACACTCAGCAGTCGTATCCCGACTCTTTAAATCATACCACGTTTCAGTTAATGCAATGATATCAAAGTTCCCAGCACATGCTACCAAACGTAGTTCATTAATTTTATTTCTTGCACTTCGACTGTTAGTATAAAATACCATCATATGTTTTTTCTTCTGCACATTTTTTCTATTCATCTTTGTTTTTACACAATTTCTGAAATTATCATTACCCAGAGTTACTCCATGACAGTTACTATTAAGATTCTTAATATCAGAGCATAAGTCAATATATCCATACTCATTATTAATCATTTCTAAACCCATACCTCTAACTAATCCTAGTTTAAAGTCTTAACAACCCCCTCAACTGAGTTAGCAAGAAAACCCACACCTGCCCTGGATAAGTGAACCCCATCCCTGGCATACATGTCATTTCGGCCATAGAAGTTGTCCCAGTTGTCAATGAATGGTACTGCATTATCCTTACAGTGTTTATCCAGCCAACAATTAATACCAATTGCTCTGGACAACCATTCATTACCAACACCTCTTCTTGGCAAAATGCCACATATAACAGGGCGCCCCCCCTTCTTCCTAATCATGTCTATAGCTGTCCTGAACTTTCTAACTAAATCCTCACTTCTACGCTTGCCTACATCATTGCCTCCAGCACTGAGGCAAATAATAGGATTGATCCCATTACCGTTCATGATGTTGCCAAGCCGGCTAACAATGTCCTCCATCCCAGCCCCAGGAAAGCATACCCTTTGTCTCCTACTCCTGTCCTTCAAGCAGAATGCCCTATCCATGTATCTAACCTGGCTATCCCCAACAACAACAATATTCTTACCTTCCTTGTTGTCGTTCGTCGTGACGATCCCAGTAGTAGACTCACATTCGTCGGGTAGCACCGAGAATGCGTTGGAGGTTTCCACGGGAGTTTCCACAGCAGTCTCTTTCTTCTTCATCGTTTCTGGCTTTCCATTCGTCTTCTTGATCGTCAACTTCGTCGTCCCCTGCTGTCCAGCCACTGACCACGATCCCTTCTTGACCTGAGGACTCGAAACAGGAGGACTACTAAGAATCCTCTTGTTTTCCTCGGTCAATCGCCGTATCTCCATCTTCGCTGCCCTCAATTCTTCCTTAAGTTGCTGGTAAAGTTGCTCGATGGAGGGCATCTTGGTTCAGTCCACGGGAGCAAACAAGACACTTCTTCACGGAGTTAAGTACAGTCAGCACTCAAAGTACAGGTCACCACTCAAGAGCACACAAACAGGTCTTGCATTTATCTACATTGAACTGCATCTGCCACTTTTCTGACCAAGAGTAGAGTTTTTCTAAATCCTTCTGAAGTTCACTAACATCTACGTTTTAATCAATTATCCTACCTATCTTCGTGTCATCGGCGAATTTGCTCATATCACTAGTAATTCCTTCATCAAGATCATTGATATATATTATAAACAACAACGGGCCCAAGACTGATCCCTGTGGAACGCCACTTGTGATGAATGGTTTGAAAAACCGACAAGTTGAAGATTGAGACACTTATGCAGCATATGGGAATCTTTATTCAGGAAACGTTTCGCCACAGTGGCTTCATCAGTCCAATACAAAGAGGAAGGCGTAAGGAGAGTAGGAGTATGAGGTAATCAGTCCCTCAGCCTGTAATTAGCCCCATTTATGGACACACTCTGCTTCCTGTCTGTGAGCCATTATTCGATCCACGAGAGCACTCTTCCCCCAATGCCATGAGCTGCTACTTTCTTCAACAGTCTCTGGTGCAGAACTCTATCAAATGCCTTACTAAAATCTAAGTAAATAATATCAAATTCTTTATCGTGGTCAACAGCCTCAAAAGCTTTACTGAAGAAAGTTAATAAATTAGTTAGACAAGACCGGCCTCTTGTGAATCCATGCTGAGTATCATTAATCAAGCTATGCTTATCGAGATGACTTCTTATAATCTGAGCTATAATTGACTCTAGTAATTTGCCTACAATTGAGGTCAGGCTTATTGGGCGGTAATTTGACGGTAACGACTTGTCCCCTGTTTTAAAAATAGGAATTACATTAGCCATCTTCCACATATCAGACACTACACCTGTTTGAAGAGATAAATTAAAAATATTAGTTAATGGTTCACAGACTTCCATTTTGCATTCCTTAAGAACCCTTGAAAAAACCTCATCAGGACCCGGTGACTTATTTTGCTTCAGTCGGTCTATCTGCTTCACAACCATTTCACTAGTGACTGTGATGTTACATAATTTATCTTCTTCTGGCCCACTATAAAAATTAATTACCGGAATATTATTAGTGTCTTCCTGTGTAAAAACCGAGAGAAAATAATTATTTAAAATCGAGCACATTTCATTCTCTTTGTCAGTAAGATGCCCATAGTTATTTTTAAGGGGACCTATCTTATCTCTGACTTTTGTTCTATATACCTGGAAAAAACTTTTTGGGTTAGTTTTAGAATCCCTAGCAACTTTAATTTCATAGTCCCTTTTAGCTTTTCTTATCCCCTTTTTAATGTCCCTCTTAATGTCAATATACTGATTCATAAGATGACCCTCGCCTATTTTGATACGCCTATAGATTCCTTTCTTATGCCCTAGTAGATATTTCAGCCTATTATTCATCCATTTTGGGTCATTTCTATTTGATCTAATTACTTTATAAGGGATAAACGTTCTTTGAGCAGCATGTATAGTGTTCAGAAAACTGTCACCATCTTGCCATCCTGCCGCCCTTCCCCTCCCTCCATCTCTTAATCCGTCACATAATTCAAGATTTATGAAGGCAGGATTTACCTTAAATGCGTTTCATTGGTGTTATGAAACTAATCCCTCCCTGTGTATACGCTGTCCCAGCCTCGTAGTAATGAGGTTCTCTATTACTTTGAACATTCTTCATACCAATAATATTGGTCTCTCGTTAACTCCTCATTTAACATTAGCTTAGCCTTCATTCGCCCTTAGTAGCCCTCGCTTAGCATCAGTCAACTGTAAGATTCAGCTCCTCTGACATTACAAAAAATCTATGCTCTTTTTGCTATCGTAATTTAGGTTTTGTTAATATTGGATAATTTAGAATTTCCATCGTAGTTACTCACCACCACCAAGACCACAACCTAAATCATCACTAATAGCCTGACTGATCAGAAACCGGGCCACGATTAGAATAGGGAGGGTCGAGCCTTTATGGACAGAATGACCCACACGGACTTGAAGCTTTCTGAAATGCAATGCAATATACTCTTCTTCCTCTTCTTCACTAATCTGTGACATCTTTTAGACAGTTCTGGGTCTTGCCCCAGACCTGGCAGCGAGGGGTCCGAGCTTTGCCCCGGGGCAGGTGAGCAAGAGACCTTGGTCTGCCCTGACCCATACTTCCCGCTAGGAGACAGATGCTACTGGATCCCTGACGCAACAAGACAGATGTAAGTGTACAGGTGTGATGTAAAGAACTGTTCACTCGTACAACAGCACAATAATCCTAATAAATCCGAAATGAACATAACTCTTCAGGCATCGAACATTATCAAGTCGACTTGAGAATAGTACACTATATTATTACTTAGTCATTGGAACCGCAGGGGTGTGACACCTCTGAGAATGTTAGAGGATGAACCGGAATATCGCCCAAATTTTATTTCGTTTATTTGACTTTTGACATGCTCAAGTCACGCTATTTTAACTTACTCTTCATAAAATTAATAACTTTTTAAAGGGAACGTTTGTTCCGCCAGTGGTTTTATCAGTCTCTAGTGGGACAAACATTCACTTACTAAAGTCACCTAATACTGTAGAGATGGTAGATGGTAGATGCAGTTCAAAGTGACAAGCGTAAGGGCTTATTACTGGGTCAAAAATAACCTCGGCATCAATAAATTACATATAATTTATTCAAGTCGAATGCCAAAGAGATCTAGTAGTACTGGTCAGAGGCAATCTGTTGGAGTGTTGGCACTAAAGCTAATGGATTCTTTGGTTTATTATCAAAACGTAGAGGTAGCAGAAGTCTCAAGGATGAAATACTATTCCTGGTATCTACGGTAAGAGGTTATTTAGTTCACGACGCTCAGTTTTAGTCTCCATATTACACAAGAGACATTAATATATTAAGTAATATGCAAAGAAGTAATCTTCACTACAAAGATGGATTAGAAAAACTGAACATTACTTCTCTAAAGGTAAAGAAGAACGTGTCTAAAATAAGCCAAGACAAATAGAAACAATTGAAAATGGACAAAAAAACTTATAAAGATGTAGGAAAATATAAAATTAGTAATAAATTTGTAGGTGAATGGATCAAACTGTCAAACAACTTCATTAAAAGGAATACTAGATAGTTATACAATTAGGCCGGATAAATACATAACTGGTTGTGCAATAAAGGTGTAGAACTTTGGGCAGGTATCAGAAAGGTACTAAGGAGAGTAATAAATGATAAAAATAATCAAGAAAACAAGGATGACCTCTTGGATAGTCTACCAAAAATATATAAAACATGGGAGCAAGAGATAGTGCATCAAAAAATGCAGAATGTCCATACCACAACAGATGACTCGAAACTATCTAGTCACCCACATGGTGCTAAGCCAGACCCATCCCCCAGTCATAGCACTAATACCCACAGTGCTGGTGCTGGCCCAGGCTCCCCCAGTCATAGCACTAATACCCAGTGCTGGTGCTGGCCCAGGCCCAGCCGCTGGCCCAGGCTCAGCTCCCAGCCCCAGTGCTGACTCAGACCCAGCCCCCAGCCTTACTGCCAGCCCAGACGCTACCAGGGACCCTACCACAACTACCACTAAAACCATAAATATACAACCATCATTGCACAAGACCGTGACCCACAGTACAGATGTTGGAGAGGAGTCTCCTCCTTCTTCCTCTACTGAGGAAAGTAGATGGAATCCAGGACGGGGTGGCCCTGGCTTGGATACTGAGGATTATAGTGCAGTCCCAACAATTCTCAACAAAAGGTGCATTTGTGCAAATATTATGCTTGGGGCATCTGTAAGCATGGATTATCAGGAAAAAAATGGGACATGCAACTTTGAGCATCCCAAAAAATGTAGCGACCTCCTGTCTAAAGGAGTGTGTCGTTCTTCTTCCTGTACTTTCTTTCGCCCAAAAATGTGTCACTCCTAGGTCCTCCAGAAGCAGTGTTACAACATCGACTGCCCTGCATACCATCTAAAAGGGACCAGGAGGCACAGACCCCACAAGACAAACAATAGTAGCTACGACAACCCAACTCCAGGTGATTTTTTAGTGGCAGGAAACGGAAAAAGAAAATGGAAGGAAATAACAAAAATAGTCCACCACCTTGGAGCCTTGTTGGACTGGAGGCGCAGCCAGTGGCCATCCATGGTCCTCCAGAATTACAACTACTGATGCCAATAACAAAATATCCCCCCAACAAACACAGAATACAACCTCGTTCATATTTGCTAATATACAGGGCCTTAAGCCATCCACCAACAACAAAATACCTTTTATCAGTGGACTTCTAGAGGAGTCTAATGCAATGTTTGCAGCCTTCACAGAGACTCACACAAAAGATCACTTTGACAGTGAAATATGGATAAGTGGTTACAACCTTTTTAGATGCGACAGAAAGAACAGGCAACAAGGGGGGGTTGGCCTGTATGTCAAAGAGTCCCTCATCTGCACGGAGTTGCTGAATACCACAAATGAGGTAGCTGAAGTTCTATCAGTAAAGATCGAGAACCAAAACCTAGTCATTGTGGTTGTATATAAACCACCAGATGCAACCTCACAACAGTTCAAGGAACAGCTACTGAAAATTGATTACTGTTTGGAAAACCTTCCAGCTCCATCCCCAAACATCTTACTGATTGGTGATTTCAACCTAAGGTATACAAAATGGAAGAATGTAGCAAATAATGTTATAGCTGAAACAATGGAAGAATGTAGCAAATAATGTTATAGCTGAAACAATGGAAGAATGTAGCAAATAATGTTATAGCTGAAACAATCCCCAGAGGCAGCGCAGATGAAAGGTCACACACACATGAGCTACTAAGTCTCTGCAAAAAACACACCTTAAGCCAGCAGATAGTGGAGCCAACAAGACTAGGAAACACATTTGACCTTATCTTCACAAATAATGAGGACCTGATAAGAGACATAAGAATATCAAAAACAACTAATTCCGATCACAACCTAATCGAAGTCCAGACGTACATGCATAGGGGTCCTGATCAGCAGAATGCATGTACCTGTGAAGGTGTCTTCACAAAATACAACTTTAACAACAAGAACATCAACTGGGACCAGGTAAACCATGTCCTAAACGAAACATGTTGGGAAGATGTCTTAAATGACATGGATCCAAACCAGTGCCTTGAAAGGATCAACTTCCTGGCAGCCGAAGCATGTTCTAGGCATATTCCCCTAAGAAAGAAGAAGAGCAGGAGTAAACTGGAGAAAGACGCTCCCTCTACAGAAGACGACGAAGAGTCACTGAGCTCCTCAGGAGTGCTAGAATATCTGATACACGAAAGGAGGCGCTGACCAGGGAAGTGGAAACTATTGAACTTAAGTTAAATGACTCTTACAGGAACCAGGAGAGACAGGAGGAGCTTAAAGCTATTAGTGAAATTGAAAGAAATTCAAAATATTTCTTTTCATATGCCAAAAACAAGGCAAATACCACATCTAGTATCGGGCCCTTACTCAGACAGGATGGGACTTACATAGATGACGACAAGGAAATGAGTGAAATATTGAAATCCCAGTACGACTCTGTGTTTAGTGAACCACTAATCGGTCTGAGGATCGACGACCCAAATGATTTCTTCATGAATGAGCCTCAAAACTCCATAAATGTATGCCAGATTTCCGACATTACCCTAACTCCGATAGATTTCGAAAAAGCCATTGACAGCATGCCCATGCACTCAGCCCCGGGCCCAGACTCGTGGAACTCTGTTTTCATTAAGAATTGCAAGAAACCCCTCTCGTGTGCCATAAGTACACTATGGAGGAGGAGCTTGGACATGGGTGAAATTCCACAGTCACTTAAAACAACGGATATAGCCCCACTCCACAAAGGTGGCAGCAAAGCATTAGCTAAGAACTATAGACCAATAGCTCTGACGTCCCACATCATAAAAATCTTTGAGTGCTAAGAAGCAGGATTGCAAATCACCTGGATTCCCAAAATCTGCACAATCCAGGGCAACATGGGTTCAGGGCAGGTCGCTCCTGCCTCTCACAACTACTGGATCACTATGATATGGCCTTGGATGCACTGGAAGAAAATCAGAATGCAGATGTAATATACACAGACTTTGCAAAAGCATTTGACAAATGCGATCATGGTGTAATAGCCCATAAAATACGTGCTAAAGGAATAACTGGGAAAGTGGGGAGATGGATCTTCAACTTCCTAACAAATCGAACACAAAGAGTAGTGGTCAACAGTTAAATCGGAGGCTGCCATAGTGAAGAGCTCTGTTCCACAAGGCACAGTACTCGCCCCCATCTTATTCCTTGTCCTCATATCAGACATAGACAGAGATATCATCCTAGTATCATCCTTTGCGGATGATATTAGGATCTGCATGAGGCTGTCATCTGCTGAGGACGCGGTTAACCTCCAAGAAGATATAAACAAAGTTTTCCAGTGGGCAACGGTAAACAATATGATGTTCAATGAGGACAAATTCCAACTACTCCGTTATGGAAAAATGGAGGAGATAATAACTAGAACATAGTATACTACAGACTCTGGCCATACAATAGAGCGGAAAAATAATGTAAGGGACCTGGGAGTAGTAATGTCTGAGGATCTCACTTTCAAGGATCACAACAGTGCCACGATCGCACGTGCAAAGAAAATGAAAGGATGGATAATGAGAACGTTCAAAACGAGAGATGCCAAGCCAATGATGATCCTTTTCAAATCACTTGTTCTCTCTAGGCTGGAATACTGCTGTACATTAACATCTCCATTCAAAGCAGGTGAAATCGCAGATCTAGAGAGTGTACAGAGATCCTTTACTGCACGCATAAGTTCTGTCAAGCACCTTAACTACTGGGAACGCTTGGAAGCACTTGACTTGTACTCATTGGAACGCAGGAGGGAGAGATATATCATAATCTACACTTGGAAAATCTTGGAAGGAATGGTCCCGAATCTGCACACAGAAATCACTCCCTACGAAAGTAAAAGACTGGGCAGGCGATGCAAAATGCCCCCAATAAAAAGTAGGGGCGCCATTGGTACACTAAGGGAAAACACCATAAGTGTCCGGGGCCCAAGACTGTTCAACAGCCTCCCATCAAGCATTAGGGGAATTGCCAATAAACCCCTGGCTGCCTTCAAGAGAGAGCTGGACAGATACCTAAAGTCAGTGCCGGATCAGCCGGGCTGTGGCTCGTACGTTGGACTGCGTGCGGCCAGCAGTAACAGCCTAGTTGATCAGGCTCTGATCCATCGGGAGGCCTGGTCGTGGGCCGTGCCGCGGGGGCGTTGATCCCCGGAATAACCTCCAGGTAACCTCCAGGTAACATGAATGAAAATGGTTAGGTGAGAGTTGGCCCAGCATAGAGCATGGGCCAACAGGCTTAGTGTAGTGTGCAATTTATCTTATGTTGCTGTGCACTGACTCATTTGAGTTTGCGTGGAAGACAGCTCTAGCTCTTGGTCCTCACCAGGGAGGACTCGCACGTGTACTGCGCTGTGAGGGAGCCAGACGGATACACCGCTAGGCTGGCTGTGCTGGATGACTGTCCCAGCTTTGCTGCCGTAGCTGATTATGTGGCCAGCACACTCAGTAAGTGTCCCTTCCCCAACCCTAATCCCCTTCCTGCTTACATAGATAATACCTGTTTAAATAACATATGTTAAGTAGATGTCATCTTTGAATAGATAACATCCGTTTAAGAGAAAACACCTACTACTTGAATATACAACACCCGCTAAAATTAGACAGCACCAAATTAAATATATTGCACCTGCTGGATATATAATGACTGCTTAATAAGATAGCACCTGCTTGAATAGGCATTACCTACTTAAGTTTATGGCACCTTTTAGGAAGGTGATACCTGCTTGTTCCTACCCTCTCTCTATCTGCATCTTAAACGATGCATTTTATTACCTGGTTTTACTGGACACCTGTGGTGCCCAATATAAATATTTTGAAACTTTGATATTTTGAAACTTTGATTTTATGTAGTAAATTGTGTAACTTCCACCCTTACCTTCCTCAGGTTAACCCGATAACGTTAAGCAATGTTACTTCCACTAGGTTTCTGGTGTTATGTAGTTGGGGTTTTATTTTCATATAGGTGTTACTTGGTGTTACCTCGGGTAATATGTATTACTCCAGGCAAGTTTTTTTTTCGTTCTCTTTCAAACAGCGTATAAAAAACAGTCCATCTGCTGTATTTCTCACGGCGATATTATCTGCCACTGTAGATCTATCTCCCTGTCCTATATTGTTTTTCTCTCCCTCCAAACATCACTTCCTATCGCTTCCACTATCCATTTATGCATTCACTAATCATCTATGCCCCAGTAACAATCTATCAACTATCCTAGAGACGGAGACCAGCTACTGGGTAGGAGGGACCGACCTATTCGAAGAGGACCGTTGGTTCTGGATCAACAAGGCTGAGGTGGTGAGAGGAGCGCCCTTCTGGGAGACGGGCCAGCCGGATGGTGGTACCAAAGAGAACAACCTCATTCTTAACCATCGAGGTCGACTCGAAGATAGACACCCATCGGAGCTCCTACCGTTCATCTGTCAGCTCAAGTGATCTTCCGGCTCCGTTCTGGTGTATGGCTCAACAACACCATTATATTAAATCTGACAGACTTTATAATCCTCAATCCTGGTCGTCTACAATCAAGACTTTCTTTGCATTATGTGTCTTTAAACAAGCTCTGTTCTGCTTTGTGTTAGGTGTAATTACCTATTTATAATTACTTATCTGTAGCTACAGAAGCAGAGCTTTCTTCGTGGTGTCCAGTCGTCAATAATTTCTTTAATAATTCTTTTAAAATGTCCACTGTGTGTGGAGTTATGTACTATTGTTATCGCTATTCCCCTCACTATCACCATCACCCCATCTTCACTCTTCACATGTGGCAGATTTCAATAAAATACATGCCTTGAATTCAGTCATTTCCTCCAACCTTATTACAAAGTTTAATATTCAAACCACTCGACATAACCTGTATCAAATGGCATATTTTGCACGAGACAAGGGTACAAGTTTCACACGTATGAGACAAGGACATACACTGCAGAATAACCTTCTACTGGTACATTTTACTTTGTGTAAAGCTTTACACAGAGCGAAGCGTTCTTCTAACAGTTGCGTGTTTATGTTTTCCCACTCAAGATAACACTTGCTAGACCAGCTTCATAACACCTGCTAAAATTCCACGCAAGATAACACGATAACAGTTATTCCAGCCACTCATAGCACCTGCTTTAGCCACTCGGTTGTTAAGTAATGCATGAAAAGTAATGGTTTAGAAAGACACGTAAGCAAACACTATAACATATTTATTAGAAAACGTTTCGGTCCTGGGACCTTGATCACTTCTAACATACAGAGGTAGAAAGACATTATATATATAGGCGGAGAGTGAGATGTGACGCACGTGACCTGAGGAATGTCATAAGAACATAAGAATGGAGGAACACTGTAGAAGGCCTACTGGCCCATGCGAGGCAGGTCCTTATCAAAACAACCTCTGCCTATGATGAGGACGGGTAGACGATGAAATCATGTGACTCCTGTGTTGTTGGGTTGGTGCTGCTTAAGTATCATGTATGCCAATGTTTTCGAAATTTTGTAGTTTCCAGTGTTGCGTTCTATAGTGTCGGTGACGGTGATTAGTGAAGCTTCTAGGCACCGTCGGCGTCTGAGGTCTGGTTCGGTGAGAACGAGTTGTGCCTCGTTCCAGTTCATCAAATGCCCCGTGGAGTCTCTGTGGAGGACACAGGCGTACCTTACATCGTCTCTGTTAGAGGCATTTCGATGCTCATTCAGGCGGACTGCAAGATCTCTGCCTGTCTCGCCTACATATTTCTTGGGACAGAACCCACAGGGGATAGTGTAGACGCCTGCTGTAGAAGTTAGAGGTGTGGAGCTGCGTTTAGTAGTGAGGTCTTTGATAGAGGATGTGTTTATGGTGGAAACGTTGATGTTACTCATAGCAAGTGCCCGGCGAGTATTCGTGGCAACATCGCCACATGGGAGTACTATGAACTGTTTAGGGGGCTGTTCCATGGGCGGTTTGTTGAGGATAGCTTGTGCCTTGAGTCTGCAATCTCGGATGAAGAAAGATGGGAACTGAAGACGTGTAAAGGCTTGTGTTATGTAAGTGCATTCTTCTTCTAGAAAACAAGGGCTGGAGATGCGAAGAGCTCTCAAGAAGAAGCCAATGAGGACTCCTCTCTTAGTGCGGGTATCTTGGTGTGAATAAAAGTGTATAAGATCGTCCTTGTTGGTAGGTTTTCTATACACTTTGAAGAGAAGTTTGTCACTGTCGGGAGATCTGCATAGTAGAACGTCGAGGAAAGGAAGTTTGCCATCATTTTCGAGTTCAAGTGTAAACTTTATTGATGGTTCAACTGCATTGATCTTGTTGAGAAGGGCCTGGATATTGAGACGTCTCGGATAGAAAACCAATATATCATCAACGTATCTTAGCCAGGTAACGGTGTTGGGAATGAGGGTGCTGAATTTCTCTGTCTCCAAGTTTTCCATGAAGAGGTTGGCAAGCACAGCACTGAGCGAGCTGCCCATTGCCATCCCAAAGCATTGTTTGTAACAGTTGTCCTGATACTTGAAGAAGTTGAAATTAACACACAGTTCCACTAGATTGATGAAATCTAGAAGAGGTAAAGGGAGGTCGTGGTTTTCAGTGAGCCTCTGTCTCAGAATGTTGATTGCAGCGTCAGTAGGAACGTTGGTAAAGAGGGCTGTGACATCGAAGGAGGCCATGCTTTTGTTTTTGACATTCACAACCAGTCAAGAGTACTGTAAGTCTTTCAGAAGTACTCACTCTGAGTGTATTCTGTTTAATTGTGTTAGAAATGGCGATTAATGACGATTCAAGTTATCGTTCCTAAGCCTAAATAAAATCTTACTAACATACACTTCTCGGTGCATATACGCCATTATGTAAGGATAAATGGTTAGTTTGATGGTAATTTAATCATCAGGAAATAGGACAAGTGTTTCTTGACACGGGTCTTAGTCATATGATGACCCGCTAGCAGGTCATGTCTGAGGCCTTCCGCTATACGGGTGCTTGTGACTCAATTGACAAAGGCCTCACCTCACAACTGAGGGTTCGGGTTTCAGTCATCGGACGAATGTAAACGTTGGGCATATTTCCTTACCGCTGTTATCCCTGTTCACTATCCAGTAACTAGGTACCTGAGACTTACCCCAATGGAAATAAGTCACACTGACTTTTTTGGGTTATCCTAAGTTCTCTACACATATGCTGCTATGTATGATAATTCTATGTAACTGTATTTGCGTATACCTGAATAAACTTACTTACTTACTTAGTCGCATCCTGGGAGGAGAGGATTAAAAGACCCTAGTGGAAATAAGCCAGATAATCTGATGGCAGTGGCTTTTTTGGATTATCCTGGGTTATCCTTTGGGTTAATAACTCACATAAAATTATCTTTTGACAAATCAGAAGAGACTTAAAAGTTACTGAATGCATTCCAAGAATATCAAAATGAGCTATATGACGTGGATCATAGTGAACGTGCATATACCAAGAGTTGCATGAACCCTCTTCCCATTACAATAAATCATTATTGCAAAGATGAAGCCCATCGGGTGAAGCGTTCTCAAGCTATAAACGAAAGTCTTGAGAAAAAATAACGTAGTTACTTAAAGGTGCACCTTCGTAGATATTAAATCCATTAAGAAATCACAACACATGATTCTGTAGGTAATTTACTGTACAAAAATATCGTAAAAACTTAAAATTAAGTATGGAATTTCAGGAGCTTTACATCAAGTATGAAACCTCACATTATTTTATATTAATTGTGTACTTGTTGGAAATTCAACCTTAAAAAAAAAATAATATCTTTCGTTAGAATATGTAATATTTTCCACAGACATACAGTGCCCATGGTTCAATTCCTGGCCGGCTGGAAACACTGGGCGTGTTACGTTATACCTGCTGTCCCCGTTCACCTAGCAAGCAAGTAGGTAACTGAGTGTTAGTCGACTGGAGTGGGTCGCATCCTTGGGGACAAGATTGGAGGACCCCAGTGGGAATAAACAGTCCACGATGACGCACTGGTTTTCTTAGAGTTATCATGGGTAGCTAACCTCCCCCCCGGGGGGTTAAAAATCCGGACAAAATCTTAATGTTTTCTAACAAAATAAACACGGTGGCCCGGTGGCCTAAGCTCCCGCTTCACACACGGAGGGTCCGGGTTCGATTCCCGGCGGGTGGAAACATTTCGACACGTTTCCTTACACCTGTTGTCCTGTTCACCTAGCAGCAAATAGGTACCTGGGTGTTAGTCGACTGGTATGGGTCGCATCCTGGGGGCAAGATTAAGGACCCCCCTGGGTGGGTAACTCTCCGGGGTTAAAAATTCGAACGAAATCTTATCTATCTTATCTTAAATACTTAATCAAAACTATATAGTTTACCTTCCAACTTAACATTCATTTTCTTTCACTCAATATAAAAGAAAATCAGTGGGACAGACACCAGTATTTACTATCTTACTTTTATCACGTGAAATACGAGGTCTCAGGTGCCGTCATCAAACCAAAAATCTGTTGAAAGACTTAGCTGTGAAGTCTCTGGTTTTTAAATAACCAACAATGGCTAACTATTTTCTCTACGTTCAGGAAACTCTCATAATTTAAAGTAAAACTTGTTCTCTAAACTGCATTTTAAGAGGAAAATTTAGCAATTTAAAGTTATTTCTTTATTTTAAAGGTGCTTCTTTATTTTAAATTTGCTTCTTTTATTGAAGCTAATTCTTTATTTTAAAGCTGCTTCTTTATTTTAAGAACGCTTTTTTATGTCAAAGTTACTCCTATAATTTAAAGCTACTTCTTCTAACTTTTAGAAAGCTTAACAGCTTTTTATATTATTTAGCAATAATATATTTTACTGTGAGTGTTGGTACGCCAGGTTAACCCAAGCCACACGGCTTATTTTACTGTGAGTGTTGGTACGCCAGGTTAACCCAAGCCACACGGCTTATTTCCATTGGGGCCCATCGGTTCTCTTCCTCAGGGTGAGACTTAAAACAGACAACTAAGTACAGCACACAATCGACAGTACTCGGGTCGAATCCTTTACGAGGAAGGCTACTCGTGGCTCAGTGGAAACATCTTCAGCGGAAAGGGTAGGAAAAGTCAGCTGGACCACTGTGGGATGCTGAACTCTAGCAGCGGACACACACTGAGGGACCGGGGTTCGATTCTCAGACGAACGGAAACGTTGGGTAATTTTTCTTTCACCAGCTGGTCCTGTTCAGCTCGGGGGTAAGTAGGATCCTGGGTGTCCAGTTTTGGTACTGATGATGCAGATGATTTAAGCGTGAAAGTGGAAGTGTAATAAGAAGCACATGCTGTCTCATAACGTTGTACATTAAAGCTAGGAACAAGCACTTTAATAGGCAGAGATCAAGGGTCTCCTGTAGTAGTGCCAGGCAGGCTCACCTCAACACGAAAGATAAGTGATTAGACCAAGAGCTAGAGCTCACTCACTCCTTTGTAGATAAATATAAAACTTCCTCACCAGTTTCTCCTTTACTCTTCATTCAGTCTCTTACAAGTCATCAACATGCTGTCCAGGTATAGATTAAGGCTTCAGAGCAGATATATTAACGGTACAGTGGTGAATGACGTAAGTACGGAATAAACGCACGTTTACATGCAAATTACACTTGCAGCTAGCCAAAAATTATTTTCTTAACGTACTATATTCTGCTCCCTGTCAGGTACATGAGCAACAAGTAGGGCAGATTAAGAATTACGATCTACAGTAAACCTATAAAATTTGGTTCGGATTTTTAACCCTGAGGGTTAGACACCCAGAATAAAACAATAAAATCCTTGTGTCATTAAGGACTGTCTGTCTTATTTTCGTTAGGGACCTTAAATCTTCTTCCCAGGTACCTATTTACTGCGAGGTAATCCAGGTGTAAGAAAACATGCCCGATCATTCACCCATTGCTGGGGCATGACTCCAGGTCCCTCAGTGTGTAAGCTGAAGATACTATTAACTGAGCCAAGAGGGCCCACCTATCATCACGTCCAGGAATTCCAAGAAAATATAGAATACATTAACTCGTGTTTAGTGAGTGGCGAGGCGCTACGGGGTTGGCAGGAGCAAGGTGGCTTCAGACTGCCCGCCCCCCCCCCCCCTCCCCTCACAGCAGCAGCAGATTTACGCGGCAGCACACCGAAGCTTCAAAGATTTACGAAAAGAAATCCTCACTGGAGGTCGGTTACACGAAAAGATATTGAGATTATTGAAAAACCAAACAGCAGAAGTTCGCCAGAGATTTTCAGACCATCACCTCCTCTCTCACCCCTCTCCCACCTAAAAAAATACGGGTTTAATGTTTTTTCTTAATGAAACCAAGACGCATTATAGCAAGAAATACAAAAATAATGCAGCTTCTTTGACCAAATGACTTCGAACAGGCGATAAATGACATGCCCATGCACTCTGCCCCAGGGCCAGACTCATGGAACTCCGTGTTCAACAAGAACTGCAAGAAGCCCCTATCACGAGCTTTTACCATCCTATGGAGAGGGAGCGTGGACACGGGGGTCGTCCCACAGTTACTAAAAATAACAGACATAGCCCCACTCCACAAAGTGGGCAGTAAAGCAATAGCAAAGAACTACAGACCGATAACACTAACATCCTATATCATAAAAATCTTTGAAAGGTTCCTAAAAAGCAAGATCACCACCCATCTAGAAACCCATCAGTTACACAACCCAGAGCAACATGGGTTTAGAGCAGATCGCTCTTGTCTGTCTCAACTATTGGATCACTACGACAAGGTCCTAGATGCACTAGAAGACAAAAAGAATGCAGATGTAATACATACAGACTTTGCAAAAGCCTTCGACAAGTGTGACCATGGCGTAATAGCACACAAAATGCGTCCTAAAGGAATAACAGGAAAAGTTGGTAGATGGATCTATAATTTCCTCACAAACAGAACACAAAGAGTAGTAGTCAACAGAGTAAAGTCCAAGGCGGCTACGGTGAAAAGCTCTGTTCCACAAGGCACAGTACTCGTTCCCATCTTGTTCCTCATCCTCATATCTGACATAGACAAGGATGTTAGCCACAGCACAGTGTCTTCCTTTGCAGATGACACCCGAATCTGCATGACAGTGTCTTCCATTGCAGACACTGCAAGGCTCCAGGCGGACATCAACCAAATCTTTCAATGGGCTGCAGAAAACAATATGAAGTTCAACGATGAGAAATTTAAATTACTCCGATATGGTAAACACAAGGAAATTAAAACTTCATCAGAGTACAAAACAAATTCCGGCCACAAAATAGAGCGAAAAACCAACGTCAAAGACCTGGAAGTGATCATGTCGGAGGATCTCACCTTCAAGGACCATAATATTGTATCAATCGCAGCTGCTAGAAAAATGACAGGATGGATAATGAGAACCTTCAAAACTAGGGATGCCAAGCCGATGATAACACTCTTCAGGTCGCTTGTTCTATCTAGGCTGGAATATTGCTGCACACTAACAGCACCTTTCAAGGCAAATGAAATTGCTGACCTAGAAAATGTACAGAGAACCTTCACGGCGTGCATAACGGAGATAAAACACCTCAATTACTGGGAGCGCTTGAAGTTCCTGAACCTGTATTCCCTGGAACGCAGGCGGGAGAGATACATGATTATATACACCTGGAAAATCCTAGAGGGACTAGTACCGAACTTGCACACGAAAATCACTCACAACGAAAGCAAAAGACTTGGCAGACGATGCAACATCCCCCCAATGAAAAGCAGGGGTGTCACTAGCACGTTAAGAGACCATACAATAAGTGTCAGGGGCCCGAGACTGTTCAACTGCCTCCCAGCATACATAAGGGGGATTACCAATAGACCCCTGGCAGTCTTCAAGCAGGCACTGGACAAGCACCTGAAGTAGGTACCTGACCAGCCGGGCTGTGGCTCGTACGTTGGATTGCGTGCAGCCAGCAGTAACAGCCTGGTTGATCAGGCTCAGATCCACCAGGAGGCCTGGTCACAGACCGGGCCGCGGGGGCGTTGACCCCCGGAACTCTCTCCGGGTAAACTCCAGGTAAGGAGGTTATGAAGAGTGAATTCCTCGGCCTGTCCTAACGCTGATACAATAAAACCCTTTATCCACAACCCTTCATTAACTCTTCGTCCACCCTTCATTAACCCTCCATCCACAACCCTTCAACCTCAGTGTATATCTGAAGTGTTAGTGAGTACTGAAGACAATATGTGAAGTGACTATACTCGTAGCGTCTATGACGAATTTAGAATATTAGAAATACTAGAAGTCCAGGAGCTGCAGCCAGCGAGGATAATATACTGATTATCAGAATAAGAATGAATTACTTATGGTGCGAAGACATCGGTATTATAATTTTCAGGGTAACAGTTTCTCTGTTCCGCAGCAGCGCTACCACCTCCGCCACCAGCTGAGGCATATGGAAGCACAAGGGTGTTGGAGGGCGCCTGCTCCCAGAGGTCCTCTCTACCTGTTGGCTTGCCTCAACAGCATACACCACGCACGCACACACGTCAGGACTCTCCCAGCTCTCCTCTGCTGTGTTACGGGCAAGGCAATCTCCAGCCAGTCACTGAGCAGCCACGCTCCCGTCAGCACACACACAAACACGCACACTCCACCCACACAACCGCCACACACACGCACACTTAAACAACGACGCTGCGTGTACCCGGGCGGTCTGTCGTGCGTGTGTCAAGCGCTCTCTTGCGTGCAATAATCTGTCATAATTCTTGACATTTTCGTCAATAATTTCATAAACCTCTCCTGGTTCAACAGAGACTTTTAACAAGGGAACAACAGAGAGATGTCATTTCTTTAGAAACAAAAACGATGTCGACACACATGCACCCCCCTCCCCAAGACTGCTGAAACATTACTCAGAAATATTCATACTTAAGACACAAGAAAGGTCGCTAATTATGTAAGTCCAACTCATAAGCACTATCGCTAATGTCTTCTAACTTCAGCTACACGATTGATGGCGAGCGTATCTGAGCATCAATCATCTAGCGACGACAGACGTGTACACCACGGCGGTGTAGCCTACGTATGTGAAAGTACAGTTGTGTTTAGGGATCACTGTACCCCCATAAAGTGAAGTGATGCTGAATTTTACAACGTGTGTAGAGGAAAACTTTTCTGAGGCGCACCCACTGTACCTCTCCTTGAGGTACACACCCCTTGTACCTCTCCTTAAGGTATACAAACCTTGTATCTCTAATTGAGGTGCTCAACTCTTGTACCTATCTTCGAGGAGCTCACCGCCGCAAAACATTCTGTACACGAGACATTGTACAAGAATAGTGAGGAATGGACCAGCTATAGAGATCACTTGCAGTATCAGATGTTTGTTACGTATCAGCTGTTCAAAACTTTCTTCTGAATTATCTGGGTGAGTTCCTCATAACATGTAACCTCTCATATGGTACAACCTGAGTGAGTTCCTCATAGCATGCAACCTCCCAGATTGTACAACTTGGGTAAGTTCCTCATAACATGTAACCTCCCAGATGGTACAGCCTGGGCGAGTTTCTCATAACATGTAGCCTCATAGATGGTGCGACCTGTGTAAGTTATTCATTTGTAATCTCACAGATGGTAGAACCTGGGTGAGTTCCTCATAACATGTGACCTCACAGATGGAACGACCCACTCCTACAATGCATTAAAAATAGGTAATTTAATTTTTGAACTTAACTCTAAACAACAACGATCTTGGCTCAATGTTAAACCTTGCTAACAGGTATTGTTAACATAGGTATGAGAACTTCTCCGTGAAGTTAATTAAGTTTAAAGTTACAAGCAATCTCAAGTTAGGCTTCACTGAGTCTCCCGACCCAAGATGGAGCAAGCTGGTCTAGTTATATTGTTATCTAATACCTAAAGATTGTTATGAGATAACAAGCTTTAAGCGGCTGGATAACCTAAGACTCATGACTTCAATTTCGGTACAGAGTTATTATTAAATTAATACAGCTTCAAACGGTTTAGACGCGAGAGTCCCATGTCTGTTTCGTAATTATCTGACGGAGGATCCAACTTACACCACTTCTTGCTTGCGCGATGATCTACACGGATGTACCATTCACATACAACGCAAAATACATATATACATATATACATACATATATATATATATATATATATATATATATATATATATATATATATATATATATATATATATCGTGCCAAATATTTAAAACTGGTCAATTAGAAAGAACTCATTTAAAATTAAGTCTTTTTTAAAATTTTCTCTTATACGTTTAAAAATATATTTTTTTCATTTATGTTAAAGTAAAAATTAGTAATTTTGTACCAAAAGAACCTTAGAAAACTTACCTAACTTCATTATAGAAAGCGCAATTTAATTTAGCCTAATCCAACTAAATATATTTTAGATAAGTTTACAATAATTTAATAATAAACAAACATAATGAAATATATTTATTTTCTTTAGGTTCAGAATGATTTTTGCCAAATTACTGCATACACAAATTTTCGCTTGCCTTATTCGGCAAGAGCGTTGCTATTTAAGCCAAAATCGCAAGTTTTACCTATTCGGAACGACATATATATACGTATAATATTTACGTCATTGTGTGATGTATTCATTTCATTACCAATGAAACACTAATTCCATGATGTTTTGACTAATTTTCGGAAAGTTACATTCAAAGTGAGAGTTCTCTCTACGTACTTGACTGAATGAGTTGCAGAGTTTTGAGTAAAAAATGACATTTTATCTTTGAAGCTTTGTGTTCAACCCTCGTAGTTCTGCAACCACCTTTGTTGCAAACCTCTGAACTCTGTGAAGGTGCTTTTTTTCCCCTTGTGTGTGTGTGTGTGTGTGTGTGTGTGTGTGTGTGTGTGTGTGTGTGTGTGTGTGTGTGTGTGTGTGTGTGTGTGTGTGTGTGTGTGTGTATACGTGAGTTCGCGCGCGCTTGATTACCTAGTTGTAGTTAAGCAAATCAAGGTCGTGATGATAAGAAGAGAGGGTAATTAGCTTTAATTCCATAGATCAAGATCCCTTCTCTAACATCAAGGCCCCTCCCTCCGTCCTTGAAGTGCACCTGAGGAGGCAACTTGCAGAACTGTAAAGAGGAAAGGGCCTCTAAGCATATGTAAACTAACAATCTGAAGAAACCTGAGGGAGGAAGCATTTAGATAAGACTAAAGATCGGTACCTGAGTACGCGGCGCCAGCATGGAACCTTCATTTCATCTAGGTGACTGGTTTGTCTGTTTTGGCCGACGCATCTTCGTACAATGAGGAACGTGTAGTACAGTAGCTGTGAGACTGGGCACACGAGGGTGCTACAGTTCAACACAGTAAACTGCAACACCTCACAGTGTACTCTCACACACATAGGGTTCAGGGAGAGTGACCTAGTAGCGACCAGTGAAGAGGCGGGGCCAGGAGCTTGGACTCGACCCCTGCAACCTCAACTAGGTGAGTACAACTAGGTGAGTACACGATAGATCCTGTGCTTTGAGAGATGCTTTATCCTTCACCTCTAACTCTAGGGTCATGTGAAATCCTGACGCCTGTCTTCTTCAATATCCGGCCATGTGAATCTGACGCTCTGGATATTTTAGTTATATCTTTCCGCTAGTGTTGTCAATCTGCGGTGCTCACAGCTTCACCGAGCTGACTGATAATGCAGTTCCAGACAGTGCGTTGCAAGACTTCACACTCAGGATACAACAGCGTCCTTTCCCTATCTGTCTATACTTTCTATTTTGTTTACTTTTTTCGGCTGAACTGACATGTTGCATTCGTTATTATTATCTTTGTTCATGGCTATCAGTACTCTTTCCCAGAAAGGCTGATTATGGCAGCTCACACGGGAAGCCAGACACTCTGACATAGGTATACTTCCAGGATATCCCGCCAGCAAACTCGTTTAGAGACCAGGAAGTGCGTAAAAATTTTCCTGACAGCCACCATTCACTTTTGCCTGGATGCCGACACGCACCTCAGCTTAGGTAAGATTTGTCAGGAAACAGAACATGTGTTTCCTGACGTGGATCTTGGCCATATGATGATCCGAATCATAGTCATATGATGACTCGGTCATATGATGACTCGGTCATCTGACCGAGGCCTTCCGCTGGCTTACCGGTCCACCCTTTAAAAATTATGGTTATAATTGTAACCATCAGATCGTGTTACTCACCTCAGAGTATCTGATCTCCCCCCAGCCTCATCACTGTTGTCACCTTGCTCTCACCGATACACAACATTACTGTGGAAAATGGTATAAAATACCGACAAGTTGAAGATTAAGACACATGTGCAACACTTAGGTATCTTTATTGATGAAACGTTTCGCCTGCAGAGTAGGCTTTTTCAAATACAAAGGGAGTAGTAATAATGAAATAAAGATGATGTAATCAGTCCATCAACCTTGGAGAAAAAGTATTTGAGGTGGTCAGTCCCTCAGCTTGTAGGAGATTTCAGCTCCATGGTCTGGAACGATATCATTCCAGACGATTACATCAATTTTATTTCGTTACTACTGCTCCCTTTGTATTTGACTGAAGAAGACCACTGTGTAGGTGAAACGTTTCACCAACAGAGATACCCAACTGTTGCACATGTGTCTTAATCCAGAACATTACTGGCTAAATTACATCCTTCCAAAGTGCAACTGCAATAAACCATACATTGCTGTACTAACATCTGACACGAAAACAACCTGCCACATAACTTGTATATCACACAGACTGCTACATGTATGGTCCATGCTACGTGCCTCAATGTGGTACTTCCTGCCAACCTTGTTTCCCCTTTCTTGCCTAAATGGGGCTGACTCTACAAATACAAATACCACCACCTCCTCCATAAAGATAAAAAACAACCAAGGTTACCTTGGTAAAGATAAAACCCAATCACGATTATCTTGGCAACGTTAAAAACAATCACGAATGTCTTGGTAAAGATAGAAACAATCACGACTGTCTTGGTAAAGATAGAAACAATCACGACTGTCTTGGTAAAGATAGAAACAATCACGAATGTCTTGGTAAAGATAGAAATAATCACGACTGTCTTGGTAAAGATAGAAACAATCACGACTGTCTTGGTAAAGATAGAAACAATCACGACTGTCTTGGTAAAGATAGAAATAATCACGACTGTCTTGGTAAAGATAGAAACAATCACGACTGTCTTGGTAAAGATAGAAACAATCACGAATGTCTTGGTAAAGATAGAAATAATCACGACTGTCTTGGTAAAGATAGAAACAATCACGACTGTCTTGGTAAAGATAGAAACAATCACGAATGTCTTGGTAAAGATAGAAATAATCACGACTGTCTTGGTAAAGATCAAAAAACAATCACGATTGTCTTGCTATGATATAAAAACAATCACGACTGTCTTGGTAAAAAAAAACAATCACCATTGTTTCGGTAAAGATAAAAAAAAAAAAAAACAATCACGATTGTCTCGGTAACGATAGGAAAACAAAGAAATTGGAGATGAGAGCTGAAGGACGTTCCTATCCGTCACGATGCATGATCCAATACCATGATCCGTGATCCAGTACCACGTCGCGTGATCCTCATCACTTGCAACTTGATTACTATCGATTACACAACCA
Source organism: Cherax quadricarinatus (assembly GCF_038502225.1). NCBI lineage: Eukaryota > Metazoa > Arthropoda > Malacostraca > Decapoda > Parastacidae > Cherax > Cherax quadricarinatus. The sequence continues at coordinate 14,952,349 of NC_091324.1, read as the reverse complement.
AGGCTTCGTCCAGATTCCATTTTCCAATCTCTGGGTTTATTGTTTTGTGTGTGTGTGTGTGTGTGTGTGTGTGTGTGTGTGTGTGTGTGTGTGTGTGTGTGTGTGTGTGTGTGTGTGTGTGTGTGTGTGTGTGTGTTTCTTATTGCAGCCACAACGTCATGACTGATTCTCCTACGTGAAGGTTCCTTAAATGTGATGACAAACATGACGGAAACACGATGACTGATTTGTTGTTGTCGTTACCCTCAGGCAATATTCACGGCGCCATGTTCTGTACCTTCTTCAACGGCGTTTCATTCAACTATTCAATGAACAAGTTTCTTTAATACAGCCCTTTATATATATATATATATATATATATATATATATATATATATATATATATATATATATATATATATATATATATATATATATATATATATATGCAATAAGATCACAGTAAACAGGTGATTTCAGAATATGCAAAACAACCACTCTGAAAGAATAGAGAAATTCCAAGCGCTTTCGTGACTACTCACATTATCAAGGAACTATGAAAGTAAAGCATCCAAGGAAGCTATACAAGGGGTCTGGCCAGCACCTCACTATCAGATCCCACAACGGTTAAACACCTGACGCTGGTGCTGGCCGACCCCTTATATAGCTTCCTTGGATGCTTTACTTTCATAGTTCCTTGATAATGTGAGTAGTCACGAAAGCGCTTGGAATTTCTCTATTCTTTCAGAGTGGTTGTTTTGCATATTCTGAAATCACCTGTTTACTGTGATCTTATTGCATATATATATATATATATATATATATATATATATATATATATATATATATATATATATATATATATATATATATATATATATATATATATATATATATATATATTACATAGTGTCGTGCCGAAAAGGTAAAACTGGTCAATTAGCAAGAATTCATTTAAAATTAAGTTCTCTCTAAAAAATTTCTCTTATACATTTAAATATTTTTTTTCTCGTTTATATTAGTATAAAAAACTTACCTAACCTTATAATAAGAGCAATTTAATTTAGCCTAATCCAACTAAATACATTTTTTATAGGTTTATTATAATTTAATAATAAACACAATGAAATATATCTTTTCTCGCTAGGTTCAGAATGATTCATCGACACCATGCCCAGCCCTTCTAGGGTAGGGTAGGTGCCTGAGCCCGAGCTTTCAGCTCACAAGCCTGCCATTCCCATTAGCCCACTTGGGGCTGGGATGGCAGACCAGAGAGGCCTAGCTTCTCCCTATGAGCCCTGGGAGGGCGGGGAATGTGGCTAGGCCTGGGGACAGTTGGTCCCAAAGATGACGGGGTACTTGTGCCTCCTCCCATGGGAGACTTAGGTCTCAGACACTATACACAAATAACCCGCACATCGAAGAGAGGAGCTTACGACGACGTTTCGGTCCAGCTTGGACCATTTACAAAGTCACACTAACTTGAAGTAGAGCAGGACGGGTATATATAGGCAGGAATATTCAAACGGCTTCAGGAAGAAATCCAAATATTCATCCTTGAAGCCTTTTTATCCACTTTTCCGAGGTTATGGGTCCCACAATTTACACCAGAGGTGGACCCCATCTTATATATATATATATATATATATATATATATATATATATATATATATATATATATATATATATATATATTATTTATATATAGTATATATATTTATATAATATATATATGCAATAAGATCACAGTAAACAGGTGATTTCAAAATATGCAAAACAACCACTCTGAAAGAATAGAGAAATTCCAAGCGCTTTCGTGACTACTCACATTATCAAGGAACTATGAAAGTGAAGCATCCAAGGAAGCTATATAAGGGGTCGGCCAGCACCTCACTATCAGATCCCACAACGGTTAAACAGGTGATGCGCGGCGAGCCAACTTGGATAGGTCCTTTGCAAAACTCACCCCCAAGCTATTTATTTGTCCAGTGTATTATTAAATTCTTCCCAAATTCTATTAATTATAAATGGATCTAATTTATATAAACCAAAGGAAATATTCATATTATTGTCAAAACTGCTTTTTATGAAACAAGATTCAATTATATTCCTGTCGACCATGGACTTGCTTGATACTACTTTCTCAACTTTTTGAAAATCAATTGGATGGTTAAAATCTCTTACATGAATAAATAGAGCATTGGAATCTTGTCCAGTTCTAATGCTATATTTATGTTGTTTTAATCTTAGTTCGAGATTTTTACCAGTTTGACCGTAATAAACTTTATCGCAAATTTTACAAGGAATCTTATAGACACATCCATCAGCATTTTGGGGGGAATTCTTAATCAAAAGTTTTTTTTACTGTATCAAGATTTTTGAATACAACTTTAATATTAAAAGTCTTAAGAAGAGAAGGCATATCAACCAAGTTTTCATGGTAAGGGAGAACCAACATATTTTTAGTTGAATAAGGCTGGTTGCCCTTTTTTGGATTATAAAAAGTGTTCCTAGCAACTTTAAAAGATTTATCAATTACATTTCTTGGGTATTTTAAATCATAACCTATTTCATATATATATATTTCATATATATATATATATATATATATATATATATATATATATATATATATATATATATATATATATATATATATATATGTGTGTGTGTGTGTGTTTATGTCAGTGTTGCGGTGCTGTCTTACACCTTAGATAAGTTCAACTCTGCTAATTCTAATCTAGGTAGAGCTTAGAATAAGCTAAGCAGAGAATAATAATAATAATAATAATAATAATAATAATAATAATAAATATCATTATCAACATCATCTAAGCTCAGAGGAAGGTACAAGCGCCATTAATCTCCCATTTCCTGCTTTCCATAAATATTCATATTTTTTGCCCATTAAGTAATTTTTGGCTGGTGTGTTGAGCCATAATATTCAAAGTTTTAATTGGTCGGTTACCACCTCCCTCCCGTCCCTTCAAGGTGGCGACCTTAATGCTGAAGATGGACTTTTGATCTGAGCCTTTATATATATATATATATATATATATATATATATATATATATATATATATATATATATATATATATATATATATATATGTGTGTGTGTGTGTGTGTGTGTGTGTGTGTGTGTGTGTGTGTGTGTGTGTGTGTGTGAACAGTATTTAGATAAAGGTAGGGAAGTTTTTATTGAATTTATAGATTTAGAAAAGGCATATGATAGAGTGGATAGGGGAGCAATGTGGCAGATGTTGGAAGTATATGGAATAGGTGGTAAGTTACTAAATGTTGTAAAGAGTTTTTATGAGGATAGTGAGGCTCAGGTTAGGGTGTGTAGAAGAGAGGGAGAATACTTCCCAGTAAAAGTAGGTCTTAGACAGGGATGTGTAATGTCCCCATGGTTGTTTAATATATTTATAGATGGGGTTGTAAAAAAAGTAAATGCTAGGGTGTTCGGGAGAGGGGTGGGATTAAATTATGAGGAATCAAATACAAAATGGGAATTGACACTGTTACTTTTTGCTGATGATACTGTGTTTATGGGAGATTCTAAAGAAAAACTGCAAAGGTTAGTGGACGAGTTTGGGAGTGTGTGTAAAGGTAGAAAGTTGAAAGTGAACATAGAAAAGAGTAAGGTGATGAGGATGTCAAATGATTTAGATAAAGAAAAATTGGATATCATATTGGAGAGGAGGAATATGGAAGATGTGAATGTTTTCAGATACTTGGGAGTTGACGTGTCAGCGGATGGCTTTATGAAGGATGAGGTTAATCATAGAATTTATGAAGGAAAAAAGGCGAGTGGTGCGTTGAGGCAAATGTGGAGACAAAGAACGTTATCTATGGAGGGAATGTATGAAAGTATAGTAGTACCAACACTCTTATGTTGGTGTGAAGCTTGGGTTGTAAATGCAGCAGCGAGGAGACGGTTGGAGGCGGTGGAGATGTCCTGTCTAAGGGCAATGTGTGGTGTAAATATTATACAGAAAATTCGGAGTGTGGAAATTAGGAGAAGGTGTGGAGTTAATGTAAGTATTAGTCAGAGGACTGAAGAGGGATTGTTGAGGTGGTTTGGTCATTTAGAGAGAATGGATCAAAGTAGAATGGAAAGCGCATAAATCTATAAGGGAAGGAAGGCGGGGTAGGGGTCGTCCTCGAAAGGGTGGGAGGGAGGGGTTAAGGAGGCTATGTGGGCGAGGGGCTTGGACTTCCAGCAAGCGTGCGTGAGCGTGTTAGATAGGAGTGAATGGAGACGAATGGTTTTTGGGACCTGACGAGCTGTTGGAGTGTGAGCAGGGTAATATTTAGTGAAGGGATTCAGGGAAACCGGTTATTTTTATATAGCCGGACTTAAGATAAGGTAAGATTTCGTTCGGATTTTTAACCCCGGAGGGTTAGCCACCCAGGATAACCCAAGAAAGTCAGTGCGTCATCGAGGATTGTCTAACTTAATTCCATTGGGGTCCTTAATCTTGTCCCCCAGGATGCGACCCACACCAGTCGACTAACACCCAGGTACCTATTTGCTGCTAGGTGAACAGGACAACAAGTGTAAGGAAACGTGTCGAAATGTTTCCACCCGCCGGGAATCGAACCCGGGCCCTCCGTGTGCGAAGCGGGAGCTTTAGCCACCAGGCCACCGGACTTGAGTTCTGGAAATGGAAACGTACAATGCCTGAACTTTAATTAATGGAGGGGTTTGGGATATTGGCAGTTTGGGGGGATATGTTGTGTATCTTTATACGTATATGCTTCTAAACTGTTATGTTCTGAGCACCTCTGCAAAAACAGTGATTATGTGTGAGTGAGGTGAAAGTGTTGAATGATAATGAAAGTATTTTCTTTTTAGGGATTTTCTTTCTTTTTGGGTCATCCTGCCTCGGTGGGAGACGGCCGACTTGTTAATATATATATATATATATATATATATATATATATATATATATATATATATATATATATATATATATATATATATATATATATATATATATATATATATTATTTATAAGGCACAAACGTGAATAGAGTAGTACACTATATCAAAGATTATAAATCTCCTCCAGTTCCTCTGAAGCTGGACACGAGCTAACTATGCAGCAAGCATTTCCCCTCTGGATGGCCACGCTGAGGCGATGGAAAATGAAAGTGGCCACTTTTGGGGTCCCTGGAGGTGTCAGTGAGGCTGGAACTCAATTCTTTGAAGAAATATGTGGCATTCTTCCCCCAGGATCCCAAGGTCTCTGATTCCACTGGGACAAATTGCTACTGATAATATAAATAATAATAATAATATCTTTATTTACTACAAGTACATGTACAAGGTAACAGGCCTAGCTGACATCAATGACATACTACTGTATAGAAAGCCGCTTGTTATGCAGAGCATTTCGGGCAAATTAGGCCAGTTTTGTCTCAGGCTGCGACCCACACCAGTCGACTAACACCCACGTATCTATCTTACTGATGGGTGAACACAGACAACCAGTGTTTCCACCCCTTAGCCGGGAATCGAACCTGAATGGTTCATGTCTCTGCATTTCCTAATCTGTACTTGTGATCCGCAGCACCTCCCTATTGCCCAACACTGTGACGAAGATAGGTGACAGCCAACGTCGACACGCAGGTATCGTCCCATGCTAAAAGCTCACCATTCTTCCAAGGATTGATGGTGATCCTGTCGGGGCGGTTTGCGGGAAAGTAAGTTTTGCTGGAGGCTAGGGATCGGGGCTCTCAGTCGGGCACCCAGATTTAGAAAGGCTCCTCCTTATGAATTTGTTGACTTCACTGTGTTTTGCGTGCCAGCCCTTGGTTTTGGAGCGGTTTAGACCATGTAGACCATATTGGTCGGCTTGCGCATCGCCACAAATACACATATATTCCCTGTGAATTAGGGCAGTGAGGCTGAGAACCACTGTGGATCGAGGCGCATTCCCACTGCCAAACTGGGAACTATTTGGAGGAAATCCCAAAAATGAGGTATGCTCACAGCTTGCAGATGGGCAGTCTCCCTATTGACTGTTGCAGCGTTGAGCATGTTGTCATGCACCTGGACTGTTTGTAAGCCAGTCCTGCACTAGGTACTGTTGCTGGAGCAGCGAGAGTTTCCCATTCGGTAACGGCACTGGTGCAGCTAGGATCCTCTATTCCTGCTAAGATACCAAGGTTGTCCGGAAAAATTTGTTTTATTAACTCATCTGATGCTATGGAGGAGGATAAGAAAGCTGGTAGGACAATCTGGGAGGATTTGCGTACTCCGAGCCCCACAAGCCTGACTGCAAGTGAGGCTTGCAACCACTGTCCATCGTCAAGGGAAATATTCAATACACTCAATAGCATGATCTTTAGGAGGAAGTCGTACTCCCTGAGTTTCGGACTGCTGAAGCCTAGGGAACATCTCAAGAAGTAGGTAAGTTCTGGGATGGACAGGAACATGGTGAGTAGGTAGAAGGCATCATGTGAATCAATGCCTTTCAACCTGCCTTACATCGTGTACACACACACACACACACACACACACACACACACACACACACACACACACGTGTCCAGACCACAACTTTGAAGTATCAGTTTTATACATTACTTTTGACCTTAAAGTTCATTAGTATAAAGAAAAGTGCTCAAAGTGGACAAGAAATTATGTTAATGGTGATGAAGCTTGTCTGTAACTGTGTCGGCAACTTTGTCTGAAAATGTGTTTGTAACTGTGTATGAGTGACACCGTGGGACATTTAATGAAGTGGAAAGAAGCCCAACTGGTCATCAGGAAGCCAGATCTAAGAAGATACCAGTGCTCAGCAACATCCCTGATTGTAACAACGCATACAGTAGAGAAAAAAGCAGAACTTTATACTATTTATTTGTCGCCACACTGACACATGCTTCCCGTACGCGCATCTCCCAGTCTACCTACCCCACACCCTTTAGTAGATACATATAAAGCAGTAATGCAGTGGGTCTACTGACCCATGCTAAGTAGGACTTCTTTCTTAAAATATTGTGTGTGTGTGTGGACTCACCTAGTTGAGGTTGCAGGGGTCGAGTCCAAGCTCCTGGCCCCGCCTCTTCACTGGTCGCTACTAGGTCACTCTCCCTGAACCATGAGCTTTATCGTACCTCTGCTTAAAGCTATGTATGGATCCTACCTCCACTACATCGTTTCCTAAACTATTCCACTTCCAGACTACTCTGTGGCTGAAGAAATACTTCCTAACATCCCTGTGATTCATCTGTGTCTTCAGCTTCCAACTGTGTCCCCGTGTTGCTGTGTCCAGTCTCTGGAACATCTTGTCTTTGTCCACCTTGTCAATTCCTCTCAGTATTTTGTAAGTCGTTATCATGTCCCCCCTATCTCTCCTGTCCTCCAGTGTCGTCAGGTTGATTTCCCTTAACCTCTCCTCGTAGGACATACCTCTTAGCTTTGGGACTAGTCTGGTTGCAAACCTTTGCACTTTCACTAGTTTCTTTACATGCTTGGCTAGGTGTGGGTTCCAAACTGGTGCCGCATACTCCAATATGGGCCTGACATACACGGTGTACAGGGTCCTGAACGATTCCTTATTAAGATGTCGGAATGCTGTTCTGAGGTTTGCCAGGCGCCCATATGCTGCAACAGTTATTTGGTTGATGTGCGCTTCAGGAGATGTACCTGGTGTTATACTCACCCCAAGATCTTTTTCCTTGAGTGAGGTTTGTAGTCTCTGGCCCCCTAGACTGTACTCCGTCTGGGGTCTTCTTCGCCCTTCCCCAATCTTCATGACTTTGCACTTGGTGGGATTGAACTCCAGGAGCCAATTGCTGGACCAGGTCTGCAGCCTGTCCAGATCCCTTTGTAGTTCTGCCTGGTCTTCGATCGAATGAATTCTTCTCATCAACTTCACGTCATCTGCAAACAGGGACACCTCGGAGTTTATTCCTTCCGTCATGTCGTTCACAAATACCAGAAACAGCACTGGTCCTAGGACTGACCCCTGTGGGACCCCGCTGGTCACAGGTGCCCCCTCTGACACCTCGCCACGTACCAATACTCGCTGCTGTCTTCCTGACAAGTATTTCTTGATCCATTGTAGTGCCTTCCCTGTTATCCCTGCTTGGTTCGCCAGTTTTTGCACTAATCTCTTGTGTGGTACTGTGTCAAACGCCTTCTTGCAGTCCAAGAAGATGCAATCCACCCACCCCTCCCTCCCTTGTCTTACTGCTGTCACCTTGTCATAGAACTCCAGTAGGTTTGTGACACAGGATTTCCCGTCCCTGAAACCATGTTGGCTGCTGTTGATGAGATCACTCCTTTCTAGGTGTTCTACCACTCTTCTCCTGACAATCTTCCCCATGACTTTGCATACTATACATGTCAGTGACACTGGTCTGTAGTTTAGTCCTTCATGTCTGTCTCCTTTTTTAAAGTGTGTGTGTGTGTTAGTTAGTTACCATTTTGTCCTAGGCACATGTCGATTAGACACTAGGCCTGTTGTATATGCGCGCGCGCGCGTGCGTGTGTGTGTGTATGTGTGTGTGTGTGTGTGTGTGTGTGTGTGTGTGTGTGTGTGTGTGTGTGTGTGCGTGCGTGTGCGTGTTCATGTGTGCGTGTTCATGTGTGTGTGTTCATGTGTGTGTTCATGTGTGTGTGTGTGTGTGTGTGTGTGTGTGTATACTCACCTAATTGTACTCACCTAATTGTGGTTGCAGGGGTTGAGACTCAGCTCCTGGCCCCGCCTCTCCACTGATCGTTACTGGGTCCTTTCTCTCTGCTTCCTGAGCTGTAACATACCTCTTCTTAAAACTATGTATGGTTCCTGCCTCCACTACTTCACTTGCTAGGCTATTCCACTTGCTGACAACTCTATGACTGAAGAAATACTTCCTAACGTCGCTGTGACTCGTCTGAGTCTTCAGCTTCCAGTTGTGACCCCTTGTCCCTGTGTCCCCTCTCTGGAACATCCTATCTCTGTCCACCTTGTCTATTCCCCGCAGTATCTTGTATGTCGTTATCATGTCTCCCCTGACCCTTCTGTCCTCCAGTGTCATCAGTCCGATTTCCCTTAACCTTTCCTCGTACGACATTCCCTTGAGCTCTGGGACTAGCCTTGTTGCAAACCTTTGTACTTTCTCTAACTTCCTGACGTGCTTGACCAGGTGTGGGTTCCAGACTGGTGCTGCATACTCCAGTATGGGCCTAACATACAGTGTACAGTGTCTTGAACGATTCCTTATTAAGGTATCGGAACGCTATTCTCAGGTTTGCCAGGCGCCCGTATGCTGCAGCGGTTATTTGGTTGATGTGTGCCTCCGGTGATGTGCTCGGTGTTATGGTCACCCCAAGGTCTTTCTCCCTGAGTGAAGTCTGTAGTCTTTGTCCACCTAGCCTATACTCTGTCTGCGGTCTTCTTTGCCCCTCCCCAATCTTCATGACTTTGCATTTGGCTGGATTGAATTCGAGAAGCCAGTTACCGGACTACATGTCCAGCCTGTCCAGGTCTCTTTGCAGTCCTTGCCTCATCCTCGTCCGATTTAATTCTTCTCATCAACTTCACGTCATCTGCGAACAGGGACACTTCAGAGTCTATTCCTTCCATCATGTCGTTCACATATATCAAAAATAGCACTGGTCCTAGAACTGACCCCTGTGGGACCCCGCTCGTAACAGGCGCCCACTGTGATACCTCTTCACGTACCATGACTCGTTGCTGCCTCCCTGCCAGGTATTCCGTTCTCCATTGCAGTGCCCTCCCTTTTACATGCGCCTGATCCTCCAGCTTCTGCACTAATCTCTTGTGGGGGAACTGTGTCAAAGGCCTTCCTGCAGTCTAGGAAAACGCAATCTACCCACCCCTCTCTCTCGTGTCTTACTTCTGTTACCTTGTCATAAAACTCCAGGAGGTTTGTGATACAAGATTTGCCTTCCATGAACCCATGCTGGTTTTCATTTATAATCTTGTTCCTTTCCAGGTGTTCGACCACTCTCCTCCTGATAATCTTCTCCATGACTTTGCACGCAATACATGTCAGAGACACAGGTCTGTAGTTTAGTGCCTCGTTTTTGTTTCCTTTCTTAAATATGGGGACTACATTAGCTGTCTTCCATTTCTCAGGTAGTTGCCCAGTTTCAAGGGATGTGTTGAAGATTGTGGTTAGAGGCACGCACAGCATCTGTGTGTGTTAGTTAGTTAGTTACCATTTTGTCCTAGGCACATGTCGATTAGACACTAGGCCTGTTGTATATGCGTGCTTGTATGTGTGCATGTGTGCATGTGTGTGTTTGTGTGTGTGTGTGTGTGTGTGTGTGTGTGTGTGTGTGTGTGTGTGTGTGTGTGTGTGTGTGTGTGTGTGATGTAGCGAGTTGTCCTCGCCGAATTATGTCTGCTAGGGGTCGAGTCATCGTCTTCAGCCCCATCTCAAAATATGCCTTCGATCAAATCTGACTCTATTCTAGTCCCCGGCTCAGTTACCCCTACTGGTTTACCTCCCCTCATTACAATAATGTCTTAAATGCACACGGAAATCCAAGCACGGCCCGGTCCCAGACGACGCCCCCTGGCTGACGGTCTGTCAAACAGGCTGTTGGTGCTACCAGTATCCAGACCAACTTGAGTACCACCGCCCCATCTGTGTAATGTTTATCTAGAGCACAGAGTTGTCTTACAAGGAGGTACTAAGACGTGGTGAGGGTGTGGTGAGTGCTGGTAAACAATCCTTATATCATATTCTCACCACAAACACAAACAACATAAATTAAGAAGGTCTACAACCCCTCACACACCACACCACAATGCTGTGTGTGTGTGTGTGTGTGTGTGTGTGTGTGTGTGTGTGTGTTCATGTATGTGCATGTGTGTGTGTAACACAACATACACATATACATGCACAAACACAATTCCACAAACACTGATTAGGCCCATTAATTTCCAGGAGCTGTCATTCTGAGTGGTAATGTGACCCCCACTCTCACTTAATGAGTTATTATAGTGGCTAATTACCAGAGAGAAGAGGAGGAGGAGGAAGAGGAGGAGGAGGAGGAGGAGGGGGGGGAGGAGGAGGAGGAGGAGGAGGAGGAGGAGGAGGAGGAGGAGGAGGAGGAGGAGGAGGAGGAGGAGGAGGAGGAGGAGGAGGAGAGAAGAGAAAAGGCAAAAAAGGAGCAAAAAGAGGAAGAAAATTAGGATAAAGAGTAAAGGGTATGAGGAAGAGTGAAAAAATGAGATAGTGAGGTGAGAATGGAAAAGGGAGAACGAAAATGAAGAGGAAGAGTAGTGGAAAATGAAGAGAAGATTGAACAATAAGAAAATTATGAAAAAAATATAAAAGGGAAAAATACGATGGTGAAAAAAAGATGACAGGGAAAGGAAGATTGAAAACGAAAAGATAAGGTGGACCATAATGAATCCTGCATCTGTATAATAATAATAATAATAATAATAATAATAATAATAATAATGGAAGGATACTGAGAGTACTGTGAAGGATGCCAACACATTCCCTCCCTTCCTCCCCTTCTTTCGTCCCATATCTTCCTTCCATTCCTTCTTTCCCGTCTCTCCCCTTCTTTACTTATCTCAACATTCTATCTTCCGTCTTTCTTTCTCTCCACCCTCTATTCCGTCTTTCTCTTTCTTCCTCCCCTGCCATCCTTTCCTTCTTTCCTCCCTATTCTTCCTCATCTCCACCCTTCCCTCTCTAAGGGTGAACACTACCAGGGTTGTGTGACTACCACACAAGAGAGTCAAGATACTTGTATACTGAATGCAAGTACGAGGTTGTAAGATATACCAGCCATCTCACATGCTTGTAAGACACACGGATAGGATTAGCAGTCTTGCCAGGGTGCAAAACATTTAACAGGCTTCCACTGCGCACTAATATGATGTAATAAAGTTTGGGAGTGGATGGTGCATTTTTTCAATATATACATGGAAGGGGAAGGTATCTCGGGATTGGCAGGGAGTATGTTTAGTTCCTTTACATAAGGGAAAAGGGGATAAAAGAGAGTGTAATATTTAATGGGACTGAGTTTGAGTACACCAGGCAAAGTGTATGGTAGAGTTATTATTGAAAGAATCAAAGGTAAGAGAGAGTAGGATGGCAGGTGAAGGAGGTTGTTTTACGAGAAGTAGAGGATGTGTGGAACAAGTGTTCTCACTGAAGCATATATATGAATTATTATAAGACAGAGGTAACGAGCTTTTGTTATATTTATGGATTTAGAGACATATGATAGAGTGGACAGGAGAGCACTGTGACAGATGATACAAATATGTAGATTAGGTGTAGGTTACTTAAAGCAGTGAATAGCGAGCGGATAGCGAGGCGCAAGTAAGAAAGATGAAGTGAGGGGTCTATTTCTCAGTAAAAGTAAGCCTTAGATAGGGATATGTGATGTCACCTTGGTTAACATATTTACAGATGTGGACTGCAAAATAAGTGAACGTTAGGGTGTAGGGAAGAAGAGCATGGTTAAAAGATAACGAATCTGATGCAAAGTGAGAGTTAGCCGATGACAAAGTTCTTGTGGGAGATTCTGAAGAAAGCTTGCAATGATTGGTAGATATATTTGGGAAGGAATGTAAAAGACGGAAACTAAAAGTGAACACAGGAAAGAGCAAAGTGATGAGAGCGTCAAAAAATCTAGGCAATGGAAGACTGGATATCGGACAGAAGGGAAGAAGTATGGAAGAAAATGTATTCAGATATGTGAGAGTGGATCTGTCGGCAGATGGTTCTATGAAAGCTGAGGTGAATCAGAGATGACGACAGGAGAAAGGTGGGGGGAGGGGGTCATTGAGGAATCTGTGAAGACAACAAAAATACTTATTCCTGGAGGCCAATGGAGAACTACACCAGAGTATAGGGTACGAACACTGGTAAGGGTGTGAAGCACAGGTTTTCAATATCGTAGCAAGGAGGAGGAGAAGGCTGGAGGCAGTAGATGTCGTGTTTCAGGGCAATGTGTGGTATGAATATTATGAAGGAGAATTCGCAGCTTGGAGATCACGAGATGTAGAGTTACCGAAAGGATAATTCAGAGGGCTGAGGAAGAGTTGTTGAGGTGGTCTGGGCATTTAGAGAGGATGGAGCAAAATAGGATGACTAGGAGACCACACAAGATTTTGGGTGGGGAAAGGATGGGTAGGGTCGCCCCAAGAAAGGTTGGAGGGAAGGGCAAAGAAGACCGCAGACACAATATAGTCTAGATGACCAAAGACTGCAAACCTCATTCAAGGAAAAAGATCTGGGGGTGAGTATAACACCGAGCACATCTCCTGAGGCGCACATCAATCAGATAACTGCTGCAGCATACGGGCGCCAGGCAAACCTACGGATAGCGTTCCGATACCTCAGTAAGGAATCGTTCAAGACTCTGTGTACCATTTACGTCAGGCCCATACTGGAGTATGCAGCACCAATTTGGAATCCACACCTGGTCAAGCAGGTCAAGAAATTAGAGAAAGTGCAAAGGTTTGCAACAAGACTAGTCCCAGAGCTAAGGAGATTGTCCTACGAAGAAAGGTTGAGGGAAATCGGCCTGACGACACTGGAGGACAGAAGGGTCAGGGGAGACATGATAACGACATATAAAATACTGCGCGGAACAGACAAGGTGGACAAAGACGGGATGTTCCAGAGAAGGGACACAGAAACAAGAGGTCACAATTGGAAGTTGAAGACTCAGATGAATCAAAGGGATGTTAGGAAGTATTTCTTTAGCCATAGAGTAGTCAGGCCGTGGAATAGCCTAGAAAGTGACGTAGTGGAGGCGGGAACCATACATACTTTTAAGGCGAGGTATGATAAAGCTCATGGAGTAGGGAGATTATTATTATTATTATAATCAAGGGGAAGCGCTAAACCCGTAGGATTATACAGCGCCTGGGGGGGGGGAATGTGGAAGGCATTCAGGCTTAATTCGGGGAACTGGAGCACAGATCCAATTCCCTAAATCAAGAGCCTGGAGCAGGGAGAGAGAGGACCTAGTAGCAATCAGTGAAGAGGCGGGGCCAGGAGCTATGATCCGACCCCTGCAACCACAAATAGGTGAGTACACACTATGAGGAGAGGTTAAGGGAAATCGGCCTGACGACACTGGAGGACAGGAGAGATAGGGGGGACATGATAACGACATATAAAATACTGAGAGGAATTGACAAGGTGGACAGAGACAGAATGTTCCAGAGATGGGACTCTGGAAATTGAAGACACAGATGAATCACAGGGATGTTAGGAAGCATTTCTTCAGTCACAGAGTAGTCAGGAAGTGGAATAGTTTGGGAAGCGATGTAGTGGAGGTAGGATCCATACATAGCTTTAAGCAGAGGTATGATAAAGCTCATGGTGACCCAGTAGCGGCTAGTGAAGAGGCGGGGCCAGGAGGTATGAGTCGACCCCTGCAACCACAACTAGGTGAGTACAACTAGGTGAGTACGCACGCACACACACACACACACACACATATAATATATATATATATATATGGTGGAATGATGATGTAAAGATAGTAGTAAGGGAGAAAAAGTTAGCATATGAGAAGTTTTTACAAAGTAGAAGTGATGCAAGGAGGGAAGAGTATATGGAGAAAAAGAGAGAGGTTAAGAGAGTGGTGAAGCAATGTAAAAAGAGAGCAAATGAGAGAGTGGGTGAGATGTTATCAACAAATTTTGTTGAAAATAAGAAAAAGTTTTGGAGTGAGATTAACAAGTTAAGAAAGCCTATAGAACAAATGGATTTGTCAGTTAAAAATAGGAGAGGAGAGTTATTAAATGGAGAGTTAGAGGTATTGGGAAGATGGAGGGAATATTTTGAGGAATTGTTAAATGTTGATGAAGATAGGGAAGCTGTGATTTCGTGTATAGGACAAGGAGGAATAACATCTTGTAGGAGTGAGGAAGAGCCAGTTGTGAGTGTGGGGGGAGTTCGTGAGGCAGTAGGTAAAATGAGAGGGGGCAAGGCAGCCGGGATTGATGGGATAAAGATAGAAATGTTAAAAGCAGGTGGGGATATAGTTTTGCAGTGGTTGGTGCAATTATTTAATAAATGTATGGAAGAGGGTAAGGTACCTAGGGATTGGCAGAGAGCATGCATAGTTCCTTTGTACAAAGGCAAAGGGGATAAAAGAGAGTGCAAAAATTATAGGGGGATAAGTCTGCTGAGTATACCTGGTAAAGTGTATGGTAGAGTTATTATTGAAAGAATTAAGAGTAAGACGGAGAATAGGATAGCAGATGAACAAGGAGGCTTTAGGAAAGGTAGGGGGTGTGTGGACCAGGTGTTTACAGTGAAACATATAAGTGAACAGTATTTAGATAAGGCTAAAGAGGTCTTTGTGGCATTTATGGATTTGGAAAAGGCGTATGACAGGGTGGATAGGGGGGCAATGTGGCAGATGTTGCAAGTGAATGGTGTAGGAGGTAGGTTACTGAAAGCAGTGAAGAGTTTTTACGAGGATAGTGAGGCTCAAGTTAGAGTATGTAGGAAAGAGGGAAATTATTTCCCAGTAAAAGTAGGCATTAGACAGGGATGTGTGATGTCACCGTGGTTGTTTAATATGTTTATAGATGGGGTTGTAAGAGAAGTAAATGCGAGGGTCTTGGCGAGAGGCGTGGAGTTAAAAGATAAAGAATCACACACAAAGTGGGAGTTGTCACAGCTGCTCTTTGCTGATGACACTGTGCTCTTAGGAGATTCTGAAGAGAAGTTGCAGAGATTGGTGGATGAATTTGGTAGGGTGTGCAAAAGAAGAAAATTAAAGGTGAATACAGGAAAGAGTAAGGTTATGAGGATAACAAAAAGATTAGGTGATGAAAGATTGAATATCAGATTGGAGGGAGAGAGTATGGAGGAGGTGAATGTATTCAGATATTTGGGAGTGGACGTGTCAGCGGATGGGTCTATGAAAGATGAGGTGAATCATAGAATTGATGAGGGGAAAAGAGTGAGTGGTGCACTTAGGAGTCTGTGGAGACAAAGAACTTTGTCCTTGGAGGCAAAGAGGGGAATGTATGAGAGTATAGTTTTACCAACGCTCTTATATGGGTGTGAAGCATGGGTGATGAATGTTGCAGCGAGGAGAAGGCTGGAGGCAGTGGAGATGTCATGTCTGAGGGCAATGTGTGGTGTGAATATAATGAAGAGAATTCGTAGTTTGGAAGTTAGGAGGAGGTGCGGGATTACCAAAACTGTTGTCAAGAGGGCTGAGGAAGGGTTGTTGAGGTATTTCGGACATGTAGAGAGAATGGAGCGAAACAGAATGACTTCAAGAGTGTATCAGTCTGTAGTGGAAGGAAGGCGGGGTAGGGGTCGGCCTAGGAAAGGTTGGAGAGAGGGGGTGAAGGAGGTTTTGTGTGCGAGGGGCTTGGACTTCCAGCAGGCATGCGTGAGCGTGTTTGATAGGAGTGAATGGAGACAAATGGTTTTTAATACTTGACGTGCTGTTGGAGTGTGAGCAAAGTAACATTTATGAAGGGGTTCAGGGAAACCGGCAGGCCGGACTTGAGTCCTGGAGATGGGAAGTACAGTGCCTGCACTCTGAAGGAGGGGTGTTAATGTTGCAGTTTAAAAACTGTAGTGTAAAGCACCCTTCTGGCAAGACAGTGATGGAGTGAATGATGGTGAAAGTTTTTCTTTTTCGGGCCACCCTGCCTTGGTGGGAATCGGCCAGTGTGATAATAAATAAATAAATAAATATATATATATATATATATATATATATATATATATATATATATATATATATATATATATATATATATATATATAGGCTTAAATAGCAACGCTCATCTTCCCGAATAAGACAAGCGAAAATTTGTGTATGCAATGATTTCGCAAAAATGATTTTTAACGTAATGAAAAAAAAATTTCATTGTGTTTGTTTATTATTAAATTATTGTAAACTTACCTAAAAAATATTTAGTTGGATTAGGCAAAACTAAATAGCGCTTGTTATAATAAGGTTAGGTAAGTTTTCTAAGGTGCTTTTGGTACAAAATTATTAATTTTTACATTAACATAACTGAAAAAAATATATATCCTTAAACGTATAAGAGAAAATTTTAGAAAGTATTTAATTTTAAATGAATTCTTGCTAATTGACTAGTTTTACCTATTAGGCACGGCATATATATATATATATATATATATATATATATATATATATATATATATATATATATACATATTTATACATACATACATACATACACACATATATATTTATATATATATATATATATATATATATATATATATATATATATTATTGTAACCACGAACGAGTGGTATTTAATCAGTAACAACACTGCGACTAGCCAAAGACTCGAACCCATGTCGTTTTGGCTCGCCTCATGGTGAGCGAAAATCACCTGACGCCCTAACCCACAGGACCACGAAATCATACAAGAATCGAGCACCCAGCAGAGTTAGGTGTTTTACCTTGATCCGAGGACATACGGTGGTGTGAGTGCCTCTGAGCTAATTTCATTCTACTCCCCGTTTGGTGTACTAGCCTCCACGAGCAGTATTTATAGTATTGTAACCACGAACGAGTGGTATTTAATCAATAACAACACTGCGACTAGCCAAGGACTCGAACCCATGTCGTTTCAGCCCGTCTCATGGTGAGTGATTTTCGCTCCCCATGAGGCGGGCCAAAACGACATGGATTCCAGCCCTAGGTTAGTCGCAGTGCTGTTATTGATTATATATATATATATATATATATATATATATATATATATGTATATATATATATAATTATATATATGTCGTGCCGAATATGTAAAACTGGTCAATTAGCAAGAACTCATTTAAAATTAAGCCCTTTCTGAAATTTTCTCTTATACGTTTAAAGATATATTTTTTTCATTAATGTTAATGAAAATGTTTTTAATTTTGCACCAAAAGAATCTTAGAGAACTTACCTAACCTTATTATAACAAGAGCAATTTATTTTAGCCTAACCCAACTAAATATATTTTAAATACGTTTACAATAATTTAGTACTAAACAAACACAATCAAATATATTTTTTTCGTTTGGTTCAGAATGATTTTGGCGAAGTTATTGCATACACAAATTTTCACTTGTCCTATATGGCAAGATGAGCGTTGCTATTTAAGCCAAGATCGCAAGTTTTGCCTATTCGGCACGACATATATATGTATATATATATGTATATATATATATATATGTATATATATGTATATATATATGTATATATATATATATATATATACATATGAATAAATTATGGAGGCACATCATGGGAAAAATGAGTTCATGGGTATAATGGTGGCATGAAGTGCAGCTTAAGAAAAGATCTGGATATTAATGGCCCGAGTGCGACTCAGCTGAGAGAGCTTCCAATAATCAGCACCTGGGTCTTGGGACCCACCTGGGAGCTTTTCCACCAATCAGAAGCCAGGGCTTGGAACCGACCTGAGAAAATTTCAGCCAATGAGCACCCTAGTCTTGTAAGAATGGAAGTGGCCAGGCGCAACTGCAAATAAAATATATATATATATATATATATATATATATATATATATATATATATATATATATATATATATATATATATATATGCAAAACAACCACTCTGAAAGAATAGAGAAATTCCAAGCGCTTTCGTGACTACTCACATTATCAAGGAACTATGAAAGTAAAGCATCCAAGGAAGCTATATAAGGGGTCTGGCCAGCACCTCACTATCAGATCCCACAACGGTTAAACACCTGACGCGCGCCGACCCAACTTGGATAGGTCCTTTGCACAACTCACCCATAAACTATTCTACCCAGGAAATTTTAAAAATTATTTGTCCAGTGTATTATTAAATTCTTCCCAAATTCTATTAATTATAAATGGATCTAATTTATATAAACCAAAGGAAATATTCATATTATTGTCAAAACTGCTTTTTATGAAACAAGATTCAATTATATTCCTGTCGACCATGGACTTGCTTGATACTACTTTCTCAACTTTTTGAAAATCAATTGGATGGTTAAAATCTCTTACATGAATAAATAGAGCATTGGAATCTTGTCCAGTTCTAATGCTATATTTATGTTGTTTTAATCTTAGTTCGAGATTTTTATCAGTTTCACCGTAATAAACTTTATCGCAAATTTTACAAGGAATCTTATAGACACATCCATCAGCATTTTGGGGGGAATTCTTTATCAAAAGTTTTTTTTACTGTATCAAGATTTTTGAATACAACTTTAATATTAAAAGTCTTAAGAAGAGAAGGCATATCAACCAAGTTTTCATGGTAAGGGAGAACCAACATATTTTTAGTTGAATAAGGCTGGTTGTCCCTTTTTGGATTGTAAAAAGTATTTCTAGCAACTTTAAAAGATTTATCAATTACATTTCTTGGGTATTTTAAATCATTACCTGTTTCATAAATTTTGGATATTTCCTCATCTATGAACTCAGGACTACAAATTCGTAAAGCTCTCAAAAACATTGATGAGAAAACAGACAGTTTGACTCTATCTTGATGCGAGGAATAATAGTGGACACAGTGGACATACAATAATATATATGTCGTGCCGAATATGTAAAACTGGTCAATTAGCAAGAAATCATTTAAAATTAAGTCCTTTCTTAAATTTTCTCTTATACGTTTAAAGATATATTTTTTTCATTAATGTTAATGTAAAAATTTTTTATTTTGCACCAAAAGAATCTTAGAAAATTTACCTAACCTTATTATAACAAGAACAATTTATTTTAGCCTAACTCAGCTAAATATATTTTAGATTTGTTTACAATAATTTAATATTAAACAAACACAGTGAAATGTATTTTTTTCGTCAGGTTCAAAATGATTTTGGCGAAATTATTGCAAACACAAATTTTCACTTGTCCTATATGGCAAGATGAGCGTTGCTATTTAAGCCAAGATCGCAAGTTCTGCCTATTCGGCACGACATATATATATGTATATATGTATATATGTATATATATGTATATATGTATATATATGTATATATATATATATATATATATATATATATATATATATATATATATATATATATATATATATATATATATATATATAATATATATATATATCGTGCCGAATAGGCAGAACTTGCGATCTTGGCTTAAATAGCAACGCTCATCTTGCCATATAAGACAAGTGAAAATTTGTGTATGCAATAATTTCGCCAAAATCATTCTGAACCTAACGAAAAAATATATTTCATTGTATTTGTTTAGTATTAAATTACTGTAAACAAATCTAAAATATATTTAGTTGGGTTAGGCTAAAATAAATTGTTCTTGTTATAATAAAGTTAGGTAAGTTTTCTAATTTTATTCTGGTACAAAATTAAAAAAATTTACATTAACATTAATGAAAAAATATATCTTTAAACGTATAAGAGAAAATTTTGGAAAGCACTTAATTTTAAATGAGTTCTTGCTAATTGACCAGTTTTACATATTCGGCACGACACACACACACACACACATATATACATATATACATATTTATATATATATATATATATATATATATATATATATATATATATATATATATATATATATATGTCGTGCCGAATAGGCAGAACTTGCGATTTTGGCTTAAATAGCAACGCTCATCTTGCCATATAGGACAAGTGAAAATTTGTGTATGCAATAATTTCGCAAAATCATTCTGAACCTGACGAAAAAAATATATTTGATTGTGTTTGTTTAGTGCTAAATTATTGTAAACGTATTTAAAATATATTTAGTTGGGTTAGGTTAAAATAAATTACTCTTGTTATAATAAGGTTAGGTAAGTTTTCTAAGATTCTTTTATTGCAAAATTAACAAATTTTACATTAACATTAATGAAAAAAATATATCTTTAAACGTATAAGAGAAAATTTCAGAAAAGACTTAATTTTAAATGAGTTCTTGCTAATTGACTAGTTTTACATATTCGGCACGACACACACACACACACACACACATATATATATATATATATATATATATATATATATATATATATATATATATATATTCTGAAGAGATTCTGAAGAGAAGCTGGTGGATGAATTTGGTAGGGTCTGTAAAAGAAGAAAATTAAAAGTGAATGTAGGAAAGAGTAAGGTTATGAGGATAACAAAAAGATTAGGTGACGAAAGATTGGATATCAGACTGGTGGGAGTGAGTATGGAGGAGGTGAATGTATTCAGATATTTAGGAGTGGACGTGTCAGCAGATGGGTCTATGAAGGATGAGGTGAATCATAGAATTGATGAGGGGAAAAGGGTGAGTAGTGCACTTAGGAGTCTGTGGAGACAAAGAGCTTTGTCCGTGGAAGCAAAGAGGGATATGTATGAGAGTATGGTTGTACGAACACTCTTGTATGGGTGTGAAGCATGGGTGATGAATGTTGCAGCGAGGAGAAGGCTGGAGGCAGTGGAGATGTCACGTCTGAGGGCAATGTGTGGTGTGAATATAATGCAGAGAATTCGTAGTTTGGAAATTAGGAGGAGGTGTGGGATTACCAAAACTATTATCCAGAGGGTTGAGGAGGGGTTGTTGAGGTGGTTCGGACATGTAGAGAGAATGGAACAAAACAGAATGACTTCGAGAGTGTATAAATCTATAGTGGAGGGAAGGCGGGATAGGGGTCGGCCTAGAAAGGGTTGGAGGGAGGGGGTAAAGGAGGTTTTGTGTGCGAGAGGCTTGGACTTCCAGTAAGCGTGCGTGAGCGTATTTGACAGGAGTGAATGGAGACAAATAGTTTTTAATACTTGATGTGCTGTTGGAGTGTGAGCCAAGTAACATTTATGAAGGGATTCAGGGAAACCGGCAGGCCGGACTTAAGTCCTGGAGATGGGAAGTACAGTGCCTGCACTCTGAAGAGGGGTGTTAATGCTGCAGTTTTATAACTGTAGTGCAAAGCAGCCCTCTGGCAAGACAGTGATGGAGTGAATGATGAAAGATTTTCTTTTTCGGGCCACCCTGCCTTGGTGGGAATCGGCTGATGTGTTAATAAATAAATAATATATATATATATATATATATATATATATATATATATATATATATATATATATATATGTCAACACTGCGCTAGCCAAGGATTCGAACTCATGTTGTACTAGCCCGCCATTGTGAGGGAGAACCACATGACGCTTTAACCCACAGGACCACCCAATCCTACAAGAACCAAGCACCCAGCCAAGGTAGGCGTGTTACTCTTTGTCAGAAAACATACGGAAGTGTGGGAGCTTGCAAGCTAAGTTCATTCCCATCTCTGTTTGGTGTACTAGCCTACGAGCAGCATATATATATTATTGTAACCACGAAAGAGTGGTATTAATCAATAACAACACTGGTTTAGAATGACACGTAAGCAAACACTATGACATATTTATTAGAAAACGTTTCGGTTCTGGGACCTTGACAAAGACAGTGCACTAGCCAAGGATTTGAACGCATGTTGTCCTCGGACCAAGAGTAACACACCTAGCTTGGCTGGGTGCTTAGTTCTTGTAGGATTGGGTGGTCCTGTGGGTTAAGGCGTCATATGGTTCTCGCTCACAATGGCGGGCCAGTACATGGGTTCGAATCCTTGGCTAGCACAGTGTTGTTAGTGATCAATACCACCCGTTCGTGGTTAGAATAATATATATATATATATATATATATATATATATATATATATATATATATATATATATATATATATATATATATATATATATATATATATATCGTGCCGAATAGGCAGAACTTGCTATCTTAGCTTAAACAGCAACGCTCATCTTGCCATATAAGACAAGTGAAAATTTGTGTATGAAATAATTTCGCCAAAATCATTCTGAATCTAACGAAAAAAATATATTTCACTGTGTTTGTTTAGTATTAAATTATTGTAAACAAATCTAAAATATATTTAGTTGGGTTAGGCTAAAATAAATTGTTCTTGTTATAATAAGGTTAGGTAAGTTTTCTAAGTCCCTTTTCTTGCAAAATTAGAAATTTTTACATCAACATTAATGAAAAAAATATATCTTTAAACGTATAAGAGAAAATTTTAGAAAGAACTTAATTTTAAATGAGTTCTTACTAATTGACCAGTTTTACATATTCGGCACGACATTATATATATATATATATATATATATATATATATATATATATATATATATATATATATATATATATATATATATATATATATATGTATACATACAAACATATATGTAATGTAAGTGTGTTGTTTCACCTAAAGAAAAAACAGAGTATATACAGCCTCACGCTGCGTGGCCTCGCTTATATTGAGGAAAAAAATCGCCGGTAACAAATTAGAGCGTTGTTTTTCAATTAACAGAAGCCTTAGTTTTATGATGCTACATGAGTGGGGGGAGTGGGAGTGGGGTGTGGGGGGAGTGGGAGTAGGGAGTGTGGGGAGTGGGAAGCATGGAGGTTGGAGGTCATGGCGGGAGGGAGAGTATGAGAGTTAAGCTGAAAGAAGGAATGGTATAGTAGTAGTAGGAACAGGATGATTAGAAGAGGGAAAAAAGGGAGAGGAGGAAGTGAAACTATATGATACCTCAATCTTATTATTATTGGTGGTGGTGATGGTTGTGATGGTGGTGGTGGTGGTGGTGATGACGGTTGTGATGGTGGTGGTGGTGGTGGTGATGACGGTTGTGATGGTGGTGGTGATGATGATAATGGTTGTGATGGTGGTGGTGATGATGGTTTGATGGCGGTGATGATGATGACGGTTATGATGGCGGTGATGGTTGTGATGGTGGTGGTGATGATTGTTGTGATGGTGGTGGTGATTATGATGGTTGTTATCGTGGTGATGGTGATGATGGTTGTTATGGTGAAGATGGTTGTGGTGGTGGTGGTGATGATGGTTGTGATGGTGATAATAATGGTTGTTATGGTGGTGGTGGTGATGATGGTTGTTATGGTGGTGGTGGTGAAGATGGTTGTGATGGTGGTGATGGTGATGATGACGGTTATGATGGTGGTGGTGATGACGGTTATGATGGTGGTGATGACGGTTGTGATGTAAGTGGTCGTGATGGTGGTGATAATGATGGCTGTTATGGTGGTGGTGGTGATGATGGTTGTTATGGTGGTGGTGGAGATGATGATGGTTGTGATGGTGGTGAGGTGGTGGTGATGGTGGTGGTGGAGGCAGCTTAATTTAAGTACTTTCAAGGGTAACGGTGGTAAAGGTGCAGAAATAACAGTAGTCGTAGTAATGGTGGTAGATGCACTAATGGGGGAAGTTGTAGTAATGAAGGTAGTTGCAGCAAAGCAGAAACAAAACAGCGGGGGCGAAGCAGAAACAAAACAGCGGGGGCGAAGCAGAAACAAAACAGCCGGGGCGAAGCAGAAACAAAACAGCGGGGGCGAAGTAGAAACAAAACAGCGGGGGCGAAGCAGAAACAAAACAGCGGGGGCGAAGAAGAAACAAAACAGCGGGGGCAAAGCAGAAACAAAACAGCGGGGGCGAAGTAGAAACAAAACAGCGGGGGCGAAGCAGAAACAAAACAGCGGGGGCGAAGTAGAAACAAAACAGCGGGGGCGAAGCAGAAACAAAACAGCGGGGGCGAAGTAGAAACAAAACAGCGGGGGCGAAGCAGAAACAAAACAGCGGGGGCGAAGCAGAAACAAAACAGCGGGGGCAAAGCAGAAACAAAACAGCGGGGGCGAAGTAGAAACAAAACAGCGGGGGCGAAGCAGAAACAAAACAGCGGGGGCGAAGTAGAAACAAAACAGCGGGGGCGAAGCAGAAACAAAACAGCGGGGGCGAAGTAGAAACAAAACAGCGGGGGCGAAGTAGAAACAAAACAGCGGGGGCGAAGCAGAAACAAAACAGCGGGAGCGAAGCAGAAACAAAACAGCGGGGGAGAAGCAGAAAAAAGGGCCGTTTGACCTTAGAGAAGACGAAAATGAAGACAAACAGAGGTTAGATTTACAGCAAAACACTGACACCACACACACGCACACAAGGATCAGTCCTAGAGCCGGTGCTGTTTCTTGTGTATGTGAATGACTTGACAAAATGAAGAGTCAGAGGTAAGTTTATTTAGGCACAGGTACACACAAGTACAATTATTATGCATAGTTTAACATATGTGTAAATTACCTGTACAGTGATAATCTTAGTATTCAATACTGTACAATGATAATCTTAGTATTTAATACTGTACAGCTATAATCTTAGTATTCAATACTGTACAGTGATAATCTTAGTATTCAATACTGTACAGTGATAATCTTAGTATTCAATACTGTACAGTGATAATCTTAGTATTCATTACTGTAGTGATAATCTTAGGCTACAGTTTCTCGAGGGACGTGACAAATTAATTTTGGGTGTGATTTATAGGCCCCCAAACCTTGATAGGGAGTGCAGTAAGCTGTTATGGGACAAAATTCATAAGGCATCTAGATATGAAAATGTTGTGATAATGGGAGATTTTAACTTTAGACAAATTGATTAGAACAATATGATAGGAAATCTTGAGTTTAATGACTTTCTTGATACGGTTCAGGATTGCTTGTTAGAACAGGTTGTGACAGAACCAACTAGAGGAAACAATCTGCTTGACTTGGTTCTTGCCAACAAAAATTCACTAATTAATAATCTTGAAGTTAATGATGAGCTTGGGGAAAGTGATCACAAATCACTTAGTTTCAATATATCATGGAATTACCCAGATAACTGCAATCAAATCTGTCCCAGATTTTCGCTTGGCCGACTTCATGGGACTGAAAAATTACCTGGGTGGGCTAAATTGGGATGTCCTGACTATAGGTCAGGTAGGTGATCTTGGTTGCCAATATGACGTTTTTCAGAGCATAGTTCTAGCTGCCCAGACAACTTTTGTTCCGAGTAGGGAAATTAGATCTAACAAAAATGATCCCAAATGGATGAACAATAGATTAAAACATTTCATTGGTCAAAAGAGAGGCATATATAGGCGTATCAAAAGAGGCAGTTAAGAAATCAATATATTCAATTAAAGAGAGAAATAAAGAAAAGAATAAGAAAAGCAAAAAAGGATTATGAGGCTAAGGTCGCAAGGGATTCAAAGACTAACCCAAAAGGGTTCTTTCAGGTATACAGAAGTAAGATTAGGGACAAGATTGGCCCACTTAAGAGTAACTCTGGTCAGATCACTGACAGTGATAAGGATATGTGTGATATTCTCAATACCTACTTCCTCTCAGTTTTCACCCAGGAAAATACTAGCGATATTCCTGAAATAATAGACGATAATAAACTATGCACGACTGCGGTAACTAGTGACATGGTCCTAAGGCAAACAGAGAAACTAAAACCTAACAAATCCCCAGGCCCTGATGAACTGTTTGAAAGGGTGTTAAAGGAATGTAAAGAGGAACTTAGCATACCTTTGGCTAATCTTTTTAACCTATCACTACAAACTGGCATAGTGGCATAAGTGGAAAATGGCAAATGTAATACCTATTTACAAGGCAGGAGACAGGTCCTTGGCTTCGAATAAGCCTTACCTCCAGTGGGAAAATTTATGGAATCAATAATTGCCGAAGCAATTCGTAGCCATCTTGATAGGCACAGATTGATCAATGAATCTCAACACGGTTTTACAAAGGGGCATTCCTGCCTTACGAATTTACTAACTCTTTTCACTAAGGTGTTTGAGGAGGCAGATCATGGTAATGAATCTGATACTGTGTATATGGACTTCAGTAAGGCTTTCGATAGAGTTCCACACCAGAGGCTATTGAGGAAACTTAGGGCACATGGAATAGGAGAAATTTTTTTCCTGGGTAGAGGCATGGCTGACAATTAGGCAGCAGAGAGTTTGCATAAATGGGGGGAAATCAGAATGGGGGCACGTCACAAGCGGTGTTCCTCAGGGGTCAGTGTTGGGCCCGTTGTTGTTCACAATTTACATACACGACATAGATGAGGGAATAAATAGCGACATAAGCAAATTTGCTGATGACACCAAAATAGGCCGTCCAATTCATTCTATTGAGGACACTAAAGCACTCCAGGATGATTTGAATAGACTGATGCAATGGTCGGAGGAGTGGCAGATGCAGTTTAATATTGACAAATGCAAAGTTCTAAATGTTGGACAGGTAAATAACCATGCCACATATAAACTAAATAATGTAGATCTTAATACTACTGATTGCGAAAAGGATTTAGGAGTTCTGGTTAGCAGTAATCTAAAACCAAGACAACAGTGCATTAGTGTTCGCAATAAAGCTAACAGAATTCTTGGCTTCATATCTAGAAGTGTAAATAATAGAAGTCCTCAGGTTGTTCTTCAAGTCTATATCGTTGGTTAGGCCTCATTTAGACTATGCTGCTCAGTTCTGGTCACCGTATTACAGAATGGATATAAATGCTCTGGAAAACGTACAGAGGAGGATGACAAAGATGATCCCATGTATCAGAAATCTTCCCTATGAGGATAGACTGAGGGCCCTGAATCTGCACTCTCTCGAAAGGCGTAGAATTGGGGGGATATGATCGAGGTGTATAAGTGGAAAACAGGAATAAATAAAGGGGATATATAAGCACTGGTTTGGTAATAGAGTTGTGGATAAGTGGAACAAACTCCCGAGTACAGTTATTCAGGCTAAAACGTTGTGTAGTTTTAAAAATAGGTTAGATAAATACATGAGTGGGTGTGGGTGGGTGTGAGTTGGACCTGACTAGCTTGTGCTGCTGGGTCTGGTGCCGTGCTCCTTCCTTGAGTGGAGGTGACCAAACTTGGTGGGTCATTGAGCTAATCCGGGGGGGGGTAATTGGGCTAATCCGGGGGGGGGGGTAATTAGGCTAATCCGGGAGGGGGGACATGGACCTGCTCCGCATGGGTCAGTAGGCCTGTTGCAGTGTTCCTTCTTTCTTATGTTCTTATGTTCTTAGTATTCAATACTGTACAATGATAATCTTAGTATTCAATACTGTACAATGATAATCTTAGTATTCAATACTGTACAGTGATAACCTTAGTATTCAATACTGTACAGCTATAATCTTAGTATTCAATACTGTACAGCTATAATCTTAGTATTCAATACTGTACAGCTATAATCTTAGTATTCAATACTGTACAGTGATAACCTTAGTATTCAATACTGTACAGCTATAACCTTAGTATTCAATACTGTACAGTGATAACCTTAGTATTTAATACTGTACAGCTATAATCTTAGTATTCAATACTGTACAGCTATAATCTTAGTATTCAATACTGTACAGCTATAATCTTAGTATTCAATACTGTACAGCTATAATCTTAGTATTCAATACTGTACAGTGATAACCTTAGTATTCAATACTGTACAGCTATAACCTTAGTATTCAATACTGTACAGTGATAACCTTAGTATTTAATACTGTACAGCTATAATCTTAGTATTCAATACTGTACAGCTATAATCTTAGTATTCAATACTGTACAGCTATAATCTTAGTATTCAATACTGTACAAAGATAATCTTAGTATTCAATAGTGTACAATGATAATCTTAGTATTCAATACTGTACAGTGATAACCTTAGTATTCAATACTGTACAGCTGTAATCTTAGTATTCAATACTGTACAAAGATAATCTTAGTATTCAATAGTGTACAATGATAATCTTAGTATTCAATACTGTACAGCTATAATCTTAGTATTCAATACTGTACAGCTATAATCTTAGTATTCAATACTGTACAGCTATAATCTTAGTATTCAATACTGTACAGCTATAATCTTAGTATTCAATACTGTACAGCTATAATCTTAGTATTCAATACTGTACAGCTATAACCTTAGTATTCAATACTGTACAGCTATAATCTTAGTATTCAATACTGTACAGCTATAATCTTAGTATTCAATACTGTACAGCTATAATCTTAGTATTCAATACTGTACAGAGAGTTCTGAATGGATTAGTGGCGTAAATCGTGCAGGGCAACCGATGTTTAACCAGTTAGTAGGTTAAAATTAGGTTGAAACCCGCGAGAGAAGACACTGTAGAGGCTTTCCTGCCGAACACGACACCAATAACAGTTTTTCAAAAGTGGGACACAGGACCACAAATTCTTATATTAAGGGTCGTTTGAATTTCTCTATTTATAACAATATTTAAGTATAGCCTGTAATTAAGAAAAAAAATGTGTTGTCGAAAATAGTATAAAATACGGACAAATTGAAGATTATGGCACATGTGCAGCTGTTGCACATGTATCTAGTCTTTGGCAGTAATAGTTAAAAAAAAATGTATAATAAATTTTATATGAGAAGTAGTAGAGTTGTAGGATGGTGTTAGCGTTTGATCATGTTGATTAAGACACAAGTGCAACAGTTGGGTATCTTTACTGTTGAAACGTTATGCCTTCACAATATGCTTCTTCAGAGACATACAGATGCAACAGGTAAAGTAGCGAAATAAAGATAATGTAATCAGTCCAGCAACCGTGGATAAATTGTACTTGAGGTGGTTAATTTCTCAACCTGGCTGAGGGACTGACCACCTCAAATACAATTTCTTCAAGGTTGATGGATTGATTACATCATCTTCGTTTCACTTCTTTACCTGCTGCCTCTGTATTTGACTGAAGAAGCCTACTGTGTAGGCGAAATGTTTCAACAATAAAGATACCCAACTGTTGTACATGTGTCTTTAACTTGTAGGTATTGTATACCATTTTCAATATAGTGAGTAATCATGGTGAAGGCTGTGACAATACTGGTATTTACCAGTATTTGACAAGATCAGTGGTGTGTACTTAGGGAACATCTCAGTATCTGACAAGATCAGTGGTGTGTACTTAGGGAACATCTCAGTACCTGACTCCAGACTCACTACACAGTACTGTCGAGCAGTTGGTAGAGCCCCTACTGGCCTAGTACCTCATGTCTGCTGGTTAACTGGGTAAACTAAGTGATTGAAAATCTCAGATGTGCCGCACTCCGCAGTAAAGTGGACCGCATATGGCCCAAGAGTCACATTTGGGGCACTCCTGCTGCAGAGATGTTTTTTTTTTAAATTATTCTCTGATCCACTCTCGCATTAAACATTCTTATTGTGTCCTTGCATTTTTCTGGAGTATTGTGTATGCTGTGATCAAGTCTCCTCTGAGCATTTTATCCATCTTCCAGAATCGTGAGAAGTTACTGGCTCACTCAGCCTCTGAACGTTCTCGGCACTGGTTAGGAACTTGAAAAGAGAGAGAGAGAGAGAGAGAGAGAGAGAGAGAGAGAGAGAGAGAGAGAGAGAGAGAGAGAGAGAGAGAGAGAGAGAGAGAGAGAGAGACAGACAGAGAGAGACAGACAGAGAGAGAGTTCTCACCTAAGTGTGGTTGCAGGGGTCGAGATTCAGCTCCTGGTCCCGCCTCTTCACTGATCGCTACTAGGTCCTCTCTCTCTGCTTCCTGAGCTTTGTCATACCTCGTCTTAAAGCTATGTATGGTTCTTGCCTCCACTACATCACTTGCTAGGCTATTCCACTTCCTGACGACTCTCTGACTGAAGAAGTACTTCCTAACATCCCTGTGACTCGTCTGAGTCTTCAGCTTCCAATTGTGACCCTTGTTTCTGTGTCCCCTCTCTGGAGCATCCTGTCTCTATCCACCTTGTCTATTCCACGCAGTATTTAGTATGTTGTTATCACGTCTCCCCTGACCCTCCTGTCCTCCAGTGTCGTCAGTCCGATTTCCCTCAACCTTTCTTCGTAGGACATTTCCCTGAGCTCCGGTACTTGCCTTGTTGCAAACCTTTGTACTTTCTCTAATTTCCTGACGTGCTTGACCAGGTGCGGGTTCCAAACTGGTGCTGCATACTCCAGTATCGGCCTGATGTACACAGTGTACAGTGTCTTGAACGATTCCTTACTAAGGTGTCGGAACGCTATTCTCAGGTTTGCCAGGCGCACATATGCTGCAGTAGTTATCTGGTTGATGTGTGCTTCCGGAGATGTGCTCGGTGTTATGGTCACTCCAAGATCTTTCTCCTTGAGTGAGGTTTGCAGCCTTTGTCCACCTAGCCTATACTCTGTCTGCGGTCTTCTTTGCCCTTCCCCAATCTTCATGACTTTGCATTTGGCAGCGTTGAATTCGAGAAGCTAGTTGCTGGACCACGTGTCCAGCCTGTCCAGGTCTCTTTGTAGTCCTGCCTGGTCCTCATCCGATTTAATCCTTCTCATTAACTTCATATCATCTGCTAACAGGGACACTTTAGAGTCTATCCCTTCCATCATGTCATTCACATATATCAAAAATGGCGCCCACTGTGATATCTCATCACGTACCATGACTCGTTGTTGCCTCCCTGTCAGGTATTCTCTGATCCATTGCAGTGCCCTTCCTATTATACGCGCCTGATCCTCCAGCTTGTGCACTAATCTCTTGTGAGGAACTGTGTCGAAGGCCTTCCTGCAGTCCAGGAAAATGCAATCAGTGTGTGTGTGTGTGTGTGTGTGTGTGTGTGTGTGTGTGTGTGTGTGTGTGTGTGTGTGTGTGTGTGTGTGTCTGTGTTTGTTTGTGTGTGTGTGTGTGTGTGTGTGTGTGTGTGTGTGTGTGTGTGTGTGTGTGTCTGTGTGTTAGTTACCATTTTGTCCTAGGCACATGTCGATTATACACTAGACCTGTTGAATATGCGTGCGTGTGTGTGTGTGTGTGTGTGTGTGTGTGTGTGTGTGTGTGTGTGTGTGTGTGTGTGTGTGTGTGTGTGTGTGGTGTGTACTCACCTAGTTGTACTCACCTAGTTGAGGTTGCAGGGGTCGAGTCCAAGCTCCTGGCCCCGCCTCTTCACTGGTCGCTACTAGGTCACTCTCCCTGAACCATGAGCTTTATCGTACCTCTGCTTAAAGCTATGTATGGATCCTGACTCCACTACATCGCTTCCCAAACTATTCCACTTCCTGACTACTCTGTGGCTGAAGAAATACTTCCTAACATCCCTTTGATTCATCTGTGTCTTCAACTTCCAACTGTGTCCAGTCTCTGGAACATCCTGTCTTTGTCCACCTTGTCAATTCCTCTCAGTATTTTGTAAGTCGTTATCATGTCCCCCCTATCTCTCCTGTCCTCCAGTGTCGTCAGGTTGATTTCCCTTAACCTCTCCTCATAGGACATACCTCTTAGCTCTGGGACTAGTTTTGTTGAAAACCTTTAAGATGTCGGAATGCTGTTCTGAGGTTTGCCAGGCGCCCATATGCTGCAGCAGTTATTTGGTTGATGTGCGCTTCAGGAGATGTGCCTGGTGTTATACTCACCCCAAGATCTTTTTCCTTGAGTGAGGTTTGTAGTCTCTGGCCCCCTAGACTGTACTCCGATTGCGGTCTTCTTTGCCCTTCCCCAATCTTCATGACTTTGCACTTGGTGGGATTGAACTCCAGGAGCCAATTGCTGGACCAGGTCTGCAGCCTGTCCAGATCCCTTTGTAGTTCTGCCTGGTCTTCGATCGAATGAATTCTTCTCATCAACTTCACGTCATCTGCAAACAGTGACACCTCAGAGTTTATTCCTTCCGTCATGTCGTTCACAAATACCAGAAACAGCACTGGTCCTAGGACTGACCCCTGTGGGACCCCGCTGGTCACAGGTGCCCACTCTGACACCTCTCCTCGTACCATTACTCGCTGCTGTCTTCCTGACAAGTATTCCCTGATCCATTGCAGTGCCTTCCCTGTTATTCCTGCTTGGTCCTCCAGTTTTTGCACTAATCTCTTGTGTGGTACTGTGTCAAACGCCTTCTTGCAGTCTAAGAAAATGCAATCCACCCACCCTTCTCTCTCTTGTCTTACTGCTGTCACCATGTCATAGAACTCCAGTAGGTTTGTGACACAGGATTTCCCGTCTCTGAAACCATGTTGTCTGCTGGTGATGAGATCATTCCTTTCTAGATGTTCCACCATTCTTCTCCTGACAATTTTTTCCATGATTTTGCATGCTATACATGTCAGTGACACTGGTCTGTAGTTTAGTGCTTCATGTCTGTCTCCTTTTTTAAAGATTGGTACCACATTTGCTGTCTTCCATGCCTCAGGCAATCTCCCTGTTTCGATAGATGTATTGAATATTGTTGTTAGGGGTACACATAGCGCCTCTGCCCCCTCTCTCAGGACCCATGGAGAGATGTTATGTGGCCCCATTGCCTTTGAGGTATCTAGCTCACTCAGAAGCCTCTTCACTTCTTCCTCTGTTGTGTGTACTGTGTCCAGCACATGGTGGTGTACCCCACCTCTCCGTCTTTCTGGAGCCCCTTCTGTCTCCTCTGAGAACACTTCTTTGAATCTCTTGTTGAGTTCCTCACATACTTCACTGTCATTTCTTGTTGTCTCTCCTCCTTCCTTCCTTAGCCTTGTGTGTGTGTGTGTGTGTGTGTGTGTGTGTGTGTGTGTGTGTGTGTGTGTGTGTGTGTGTGTGTGTGTGTGTGTGTGTCTTTGTGTGTGTGTCTTTGTGTGTGTCTGTGTGTGTGTGTGTGTGTGTGTGTGTGTGTGTACTCACCTAGTTGAGGTTGCAGGGGTCGAGTCCAAGCTCCTGGCCCCGCCTCTTCACTGGTCGCCACTAGGTCACTCTCCCTGAACCATGAGCTTTATCGTACCTCTGCTTAAAGCTATGTATGGATCCTGCCTCCACTACATCTCTTCCCAAACTATTCCACTTCCTGACTACTCTGTGGCTGAAGAAATATTTCCTAACATCCCTGTGATTCATCTGTGTCTTCAGCTTCCAACTGTGTCCCCTTGTTGTTGTGTCCAGTCTCTGGAACATCCTGTCTTTGTCCACCTTGTCAATTCCTCTCAGTATTTTGTAAGTCGTTATCATGTCTCCCCTATCTCTCCTGTCCTCCAGTGTCGTCAGGTTGATTTCCTTTAACCTCTCCTCGTAGGACATAC
Organism: Cherax quadricarinatus; assembly: GCF_038502225.1. Classification (NCBI taxonomy): domain Eukaryota; kingdom Metazoa; phylum Arthropoda; class Malacostraca; order Decapoda; family Parastacidae; genus Cherax; species Cherax quadricarinatus. The sequence continues at coordinate 14,918,484 of NC_091324.1, read as the reverse complement.
CTCTTAGCTCTGGGACTAGTCTTGTGGCAAACCTTTGCACTTTCTCTAGTTTCTTTACATGCTTGGGTAGGTATGGGTTCCAAACTGGTGCCGCATACTCCAATATGGGCCTAACGTACACGGTGTACAGGGTCCTGAACGACTCCTTATTAAGATGTCGGAATGCTGTTCTGAGGTTTGCCAATCGCCCATATGCTGCAGCAGTTATTTGGTTGATGTGCGCTTCAGGAGATGTGCCTGGTGTTATACTCACCCCAAGATCTTTTTCCTTGAGTGAGGTTTGTAGTCTCTGGCCCCCTAGACTGTACTCCGATTGCGGTCTTCTTTGCCCTTCCCCAATCTTCATGACTTTGCACTTGGTGGGATTGAACTCCAGGAGCCAATTGCTGGACCAGGTCTGCAGCCTGTCCAGATCCCTTTGTAGTTCTGTCTGGTCTTCGATCGAATGAATTCTTCTCATCAACTTCACGTCATCTGCAAACACTGACACCTCAGAGTTTATTCCTTCTGTCATGTCGTTCACAAATACCAGAAACAGCACTGGTCCTAGGACTGACCCCTGTGGGACCCCGCTGGTCACAGGTGCCCACTCGGACACCTCGCCACGTACCACTACTCGCTGCTGTCTTCCTGACAAATATTCCCTGATCCTTCATAGTGCCTTCCCTGTTATCCCTGCTTGGTCCTCCAGTTTTTGCACTAATCTGTTGTGTGGTACTGTGTCAAACACCTTCTTGCAGTCCAAGAAAATGCAATCCACCCACTCCTCTCTCTCTTGTCTTACTGCTGTTACCTTGTCATAGAACTCCAGTAGGTTTGTGACACAGGATTTCCCGTCCCTGAAACCATGTTGGGTGCTGTTGATGAGATCATTCCTTTCTAGGCGTTCCACCACTCTTCTCCTGACAATCTTCTCCATGACTTTGCATACTATACATGTCAGTGACACTGGTCTGTAGTTTAGTGCTTCATGTCTGTCCATGCCTCAGGCAATCTCCCTGTTTCGATAGATGTATTGAATATTGTTGTTAAGGGTACACATAGCGCCTCTGCTCCCTCTCTCAGGACCCATGGAGAGATGTTATCTGGCCCCATTGCCTTTGAGGTATCTAGCTCACTCAGAAGCCTCTTCACTTCTTCCTCGGTTGTGTGTACCGTGTCCAGCACCTGGTGATGTGCCACACCTCTCCGTACCTCTGGAGCCCCTTCTGTCTCCTCTGTGAACACTTCTTTGAATCTCTTGTTGAGTTCCTCACATACTTCACGGTCATTTCTTGTTGTCTCTCCTCCTTCCTTCCTTAGCCTGATTACCTGGTCCTTGACTGTTGTTTTCCTCCTGATGTGGCTGTATAACAGTTTCGGGTCAGATTTGGCTTTCGCTGCTATGTCGTTTTCATATTGTCGTTGGGCCTCCCTTCTTATCTGTGCATATTCGTTTCTGGCTCTACGACTGCTCTCCTTATTCTCCTGGGTCCTTTGCCTTCTAGATTTTTTACATTCCCTAGCACACTTGGTTTTTGCCTCCTTGCACCTTTGGGTGAACCATGGGCTCATCCTGGCTTTTTCATTATTCCTGTTTCCCATGGGTACAAACCTCTCCTCAGCCGCCTTGCACATTGTTGCTACATATTCCATCATCTCATTAACTGGCTTCCCTGCCAGTTCTCTGTCCCACTGAACCTCGTTCAGGAAGTTCCTTCCCTGTTATCCCTGCTTGGTCCTCCAGTTTTTGCACTAATCTCTTGTGTGGTACTGTGTCAAACGCCTTCTTACAGTCCAAGAAAATGCAATCCACCCACCCCTCTCTCTCTTGTCTTACTGTTGTCACCTTGTCATAGAACTCCAGTAGGTTTGTGACACAGGATTTCCCGTCCCTGAAACCATGTTGGCTGCTGTTGATGAGATCATTCCTTTCTAGGTGTTCCACCATTCTTCTCCTGACAATCTTCTCCATGACTTTGCATACTATACATGTCAGTGACACTGGTCTGTAGTTTAGTCCTTCATGTCTGTCTCCTTTAAAGATTGGGACTAAATTTGCTGTCTTCCATGCCTCAGGCAATCTCCCTGTTTCGATAGATGTATTGAATATTGTTGTTAGGGGTACACATAGTGCCTCTGCTCCCTCTCTCAGGACCCATGGAGAGATGTTAACTGGCCCCATTGCCTTTGAGGTATCTAGCTCACTCAGAAGCCTCTTCACTTCTTCCTCGGTTGTGTGTACTGTGTCCAGCACCTGGTGGTGTGCCCCACCTCTCCGTCTTTCTGGAGCCCCTTCTGTCTCCTCTGTGAACACTTCTTTGAATCTCTTGTTGAGCTCCTCACATACTTCACGGTCATTTCTTGTTGTCTCTCCTCCTTCCTTACTTAGCCTGATTACCTGGTCCTTGACTGTTGTTTTCCTCCTGATGTGGCTGTATAACAGCTTCGGGTCAGATTTGGCTTTCGCTGTTATGTCGTTTTCATATCGTCGTTGGGCCTCCCTTCTTATCTGTGCATATTCGTTTCTGGCTCTACGACTGCTCTCCTTATTCTCCTGGGTCCTTTGCCTTCTATATTTCTTCCATTCCCTAGCACACTTGGTTTTTGCCTCCTTGCACCTTTGGGTGAACCATGGGCTCATCCTGGCTTTTTCATTATTCCTGTTTCCCTTGGGTACAAACCTCTCCTCAGCCTCCTTGCACATTGTTGCTACATATTCCATCATCTCATTAACTGGCTTCCCTGCCAGTTCTCTGTCCCACTGAACCTCGTTCAGGAAGTTCGTCATTCCTGTATAGTCCCCTTTCCTGTAGTTTGGTTTCATTTGTCCTGGCCTTCCTGCTTTCCCCTCCGCTTGTAGCTCTACTGTGTATTCGAAGCTCAAAACCACATGATCGCTGGCCCCAAGGGGTCTTTCATATGTGATGTCGTCAATATTTGCACTACTCAAGGTGAATACTAAGTCCAGTCTTGCTGGTTCATCCTCTCCTCTCTCTCTTGTAGTGTCCCTTACGTGTTGGTACATGAAGTTTTCCAGTACCACCTCCATCATCTTAGCCCTCCATGTATCTTGGCCCCCATGTGGCTCCAAGTTCTCCCAGTCGATCTCCTTGTGGTTAAAGTCACCCATGATCAGGAGTTTTGCCCTGCATGCATGAGCTCTTCTGGCCACTGCAGCCAGTGTGTCAACCATCGCTCTATTGCTCACGTCATACTCTTGCCCTGGCCTCCTGCTGTTCTGTGGTGGGTTATACATCACTGCAATTACCACCTTGGGACCTCCAGAGTGAAGCGTTCCCGCTATGTAATCACCTTCTCCGCTGTCTCCTCTCTCCAGCTCATCAAAATTCCATCGGTGTTTGATCAGCAGTGCCACTCCTCCACCCCCCCCTGTTCCTTCTGTCTTTCCTCAGGATCTGGTATCCCGTTGGAAAGATGGCATCTGTTATCATACCTGTAAGCTTGGTTTCTGTGAGCGCTAAGATGTCCGGTGATGCCTCTTTGACTCTTTCGTGCCACTCCTCCCACTTGTTTGTTATTCCATCAGCGTTTGTGTACCATACCTTCAGTTTCCTTTCCAACACTGTGGTTTGGGGGGCCTGTGGGGGTGGGAGACCTGGTAGCATACTGTGGGATTCTATGGTTGGGGGTTGGGTGGAAGCTGTGGGTATGGATTGCAGTGTGTGTTGGGATGGTGTGATAGGTTGTGGGGTTCTGAGGATAGTTGTGTGTGTGCTTGCCCTTGCTGCTCTGTTCTGCTCTGACTGACCTCTGCTGGTTCCATCCTTGTCTCCTTTCCTAGCTCCTTTCGCCTTTTTGTCCTCTCCCTCAGCTGCTGTCGCTCTGTTTGTGTTCTGTCTCTGTCTAAGAACACCTTCTTGTACTCTTCCGAGTTTTTCAACCGTGGTTTCTCTTGGAGGATCCTGTTCCGCACTGTTCTGTCCTGAGAATCAGCTTGATCGGTCGGTTTCTCCCCTTCAAGTACCCCCCTATTCTCTGAAAGTTTACAATCTCGTCCATGTCTTCTCCCCCTATTTCCGTGATGATTTTCTCAATCTCATTTCTTTCTTCCTGCCGTCTTTCAGTGTGTGTCCTTTCCTCTCTCTCCCGAAGCCCATGGATAAACGCTGATTTTGCTCTTTCCTCCTCCCATTGCCTGTCCCTTTGTGACTCTGGTTCCTGTCTGTATGTGGTCGTTTCCTCCCTTGATTTTTCCAGTGGCTCTTGGTAGCATGGTTGTCCCTCAGCATTCGACCTGTCTCCCTCTCCATCTGCACCCAGCTGCTCTTCCCTTTCACTCCCTGGCCCTTTTTTGCAGGCTGATATGACCTTAGCATAACTCATATCTCCTTCCTGTTCAGCCTCTCAGCTTCATATGCTGTGTCTTCTCTGGTCACTGCCCCTGAGGCTTGCTTCAGCCTGTTTACCTCAAATTCTAGGACCCTTACCCTGGCTACTGCAGTTTTGACTTGTGCCTCCCAATTCGTCGTCCTTCTCCAACCTCTTTTCCCATTTCACAGAGAGCTCTTTCTCCATTTTTTTTCAGAAAGCTCTCCTAATTTTCTCTCCCATTCTTGCTCCATCCTTTTCCACTGCTCCTCCATCCATTCCTCCCTACCAGTACCATTGTCATCTGATCCCTGATTCCTGCGAGTCCCAACCATTTTTTTTTAGTGAAAGAGAGAAAGTGAGAGAGAGGGAGAAAGAGAGAAAAGGGGAGGGTAGGAGAGAGGGGGAGAGAAGGGAAAAGGGGAGAGAAAGAGAAAGAGAGAGAGAGAGAGAGAGAGAGAGAGAGAGAGAGAGAGGAAAGGTGAGAGAGAGAGAGAGGGGGAGAGAAGGAAAAAACTGGGAGAGAAAGAGTGAGAGAGAGAGGGGGAGAGGGAGAGAAGGGAAAGATAGGAGAGAGGGAGAGAGAGAGAGAGAGAGAGAGAGAGAGAGAGAGAGAGAGAGAGAGAGAGAGAGAGAGAGAAAGAGAAAGAAAGAGAGAGGCAGAGAGAGGAAGAGAGAGAGGAAGTGTGTGTGTGTGTGTGTGTGTGTGTGTGTGTGTGTGTGTGTGTGTGTGTGTGTGTGTGTGTGTGTGTGTGTGTGTGTGTGTGTGTGTGTGTGTGTGTGTGTGTGTGTATTTCACCCCATCATTATATTAAAAAATTGTGTATCGCCATCACTTAATTAAGTTTCCATTACTAATTTTGCAGATCCAGTGATCATTTCCCACATTTTTTAACCCCTCATAAAATGTTCAGATATATTTTGATTTTTTTTATTGAAAAACTGAGATTTTTTTTTATCACCTTCAAAATCTTATTGGGGGGGGGCGGAACGACGTCATCTGCTGTCAATATTTTTCTTAACCTACATTTTAAAATTTAAAAGAAACACGGTCATCCCGTCTAATTACCGAGCCGTTATTCTTTTTAGAAGAGGAGTTAATTAGCTTGTTTGTTCCTTAATTTGATCAGTTAGATTTAGAGGTTAATAATAATATGAAGCGAGGAGAATTACCTCCTCCAGTGTTATTATCAACTATTTTTACTAACCTGAGAAGATAATTATAGTTATGCAACCTCTTGGTTAGGTGTCTGTTAAATGGTCAAGTTCTCCGTTACGTGGACAGGTACCTATATCTGTCAGGTGTTCAGGTACAACAATGTCTTTCCTGGTCAGGTACAACAATGTCTTACCTGGTCAGGTACAACACTGTCTTACCTGGTCAGGTACAACATTGTCTTACCTGGTCAGGTACAACATTGTCTTATCTGGTCAGGTACAACAATGCCTTACCTGGTCAGGTACAACAATGTCTTACCTGGTCAGGTACAACAATGTCTTACCTGGTCAGGTACAACAATGTATTACCTGGTCAGGTACAACAGTCTTACCTGATCAGGTACAATAATGTCTTACCTGGTCAGGTACAACAATGTCTTACCTGGTCTGTTGCAACAATGTCTTACCTGGTCAGGTACAACAATGTCTTACCTGGTCAGGTACAACACTGATTTACCTGGTCAGGTACAACACTGATTTACCTGGTCAGGTACAACAATGTCTTACCTGGTCAGGTACAACAATGTCTTACCTGGTCAGGTACAACAATGTCTTACCTGGTCAGGTACAACAATGTCTTACCTGGACAGGTGCAGCTATCTACTGAATACGTTTCTTCTCAAATCTGACACACCTTTAATTAAAACTGACTAACAAACAGTGCACCCGAGACCTCAAGTGATTGTTAAGTTCAACTCCCCGTCCAATGTGAATTTGAATACCACAGCTAAATAAATATAGCTAGATTAATATAGGTAGATAAATTCGTATATGAAACAACGAAAAACACACACACACACACACACATTATATATATATTATATATTATATTATATATATATTATATATATATGGGTGACGGCCGACTTGTTGAATATATATATATATATATATATATATATATATATATATATATATATATATATATATATATATATATATATATATATATTCATCATCTTCACTTTCTCACTCTTTATTTGTTTATTATTAATAATAAAGTGACTTCAAAAGAGAACGTTGTAACTTGTTTATGGAGCAGCGACTCGTTGAGACGTGTTCTGACGTGAGTGGCTCAGACCAGACGTAATTGCCACTCATAGGAGGGAATATGATGGGAGTGAGGGAGAGACGAAAGAAAGGAAGAAAGTGTAAAAGGAAGAGGGAAGGAAGAAAGTGCAAAAGGAAGAGGGAAGGAAGAAAGTGTAAAAGGAAGAGGGAAGGAAGAAAGTGTAAAAGGAAGAAGGAAGAAAGTGCAAAAGGAAGAGGGAAGGAAGAAAGTGTAAAAGGAAGAGGGAAGGAAGAAAGGGTAAAATGAAGAGGGAAGGAAGAAAGTGTAAAAGGAAGAAGGAAGAAAGTGCGAAAGGAAGAGGGAAGGAAGAAAGTGTAAAAGGAAGAGGGAAGGAAGAAAGTGTAAAAGGAAGAGGGAAGGAAGAAAGTGTAAAAGGAAGAAGGAAGAAAGTGCAAAAGGAAGAGGGAAGGAAGAAAGTGTAAAAGGAAGAGGGAAGGAAGAAAGGGTAAAATGAAGAGGGAAGGAAGAAAGTGTAAAAGTAAGAAGGAAGAAAGTGCAAAAGGAAGAGGGAAGGAAGAAAGTGTAAAAGGAAGAGGGAAGGAAGAAAGTGTAAAAGGAAGAAGGAAGAAGGTGCAAAAGGAAGAGGGAAGGAAGAAAGTGTAAAAGGAAGAGGGAAGGAAGAAAGTGTAAAAGGAAGAAATGGTAAAAGGAAAACGGAAGAAGGAAAGGGTAAAATGAAGAGGGAAGGAAGAAAAGATAAAAGGAAGAGGGAATGGGCGAGGAAGTAATGAGCTTGGGTAGAAAGTAAAGCGGAAGGGAAGAGAAAATTGAGGGCGGGAAGGGTGGAAAGGGAGAAAGTAAAGAAGCGTTTAATGAGAAAAGGGAGGGAGGGAACAGGGGAGGGAGAAATGAAAGGGAGGGAAGGAGGGAGCGAAGAGAGGAGGGAGGAATGAGAGGAAGGGAGGAAGGGAAGGAGGGAGGGAGGGAGGGAGAGAAGAGAGGAGAGAGGAAAAAGGGTGCTATTCAGAAAATAGAGGAATAAGAGAGCTTCTGAGGAATGTAAGAGCAGCTATTGGGGGAATATGAGAGCTACTGGAGATATGTGCGGCCTCCTGGGAAATATAAGAGCTCCTGGGGAATTATGAGAGCTCCTGGGGAAATATGAGAGCTCCTGGGGGAATATAAGAGCTCCTGGGGAAATATGAGAGCTCCTGGGAGATTATAAGAACTCATGGGAAAATATAAGAGGTCCTGGGGAAATATAAGAGCTCCAGGGAAAATATGAGTTCTGAGGAAAATATAAGAGCTCCTGGGGAAATATAAGAGCTCCTGGGGAAATATGAAAGCTCCTGGGGAAATATGAGAACTTCAGGGAGAATATGAGAGCTCCTGGGAGAATATGAGAGCTCCTGGGAGAATATGAACGCTCCTGGGAGATTATGAACGCTCCTGGGAGAATATGAGAGCCCCTGGGAGAATATAAGAGCTCCAGGGGAGAATATGAGAGCTCCGCGGGGAGGGGGGAATATAAGAGCTCAAATGGGAAAATATGAGAACTCCTGGGGGAATTACATAACGGCAAAATAACTAAGGGAGGGAGAAATCGAGGCTGATGGAGAGATTTAGTAGAAAGGGAGACAGGGAGAGATGGAGAGAGAGGTGTGGGGGGGTATAGGGAAGGAAGCTTGCTAGGTTGATCAATTCTCCAGATGGCGGAGTGAGAGAGAGAGAGAGAGAGAGAGAGAGAGAGAGAGAGAGAGAGAGAGAGAGAGAGAGAGAGAGAGAGAGAGAGAGAGAGAGAGAGAGAGAGAGAGAGAGAGAGAGAGAGAGAGAGAGAGAGAGAGAGAGAGAGAGAGAGAGAGAGAGAGAGAGAGAGAGAGAGAGAGAGAGAGAGAGAGAGAGAGAGAGAGAGAGAGAGAGAGAAAATTCATTTATATGTGATTGCTGTGGTCGATTCAGGTTCCTGCGTGGGTGCGCACGCGCGCGTCAGCGAGTATAAATATATTTTTAGTGTAAGCACTCACGACCACCATATAGGGTTCGATCCGACGTCTCTGGGACAACCCGGTCAACTACCCAACACCGCAGTGAGAATGCTCGACCTTCAGCCCGAAAATATTCGCGGCAGAGCTTTTAAGGTGGAGATGAGCCTCGCCTTTGAGAGAAGCTTCACATTTCTCAACTGGGCGTCTCTCTGGTGTTTGTGAATGGTCTCATTAACACCAAGCTGGACGCTAACCCACGGCTCAGGGGTCACGGACATACCTTGTCACTGGTGACCTCAGTGTCCTTGTAAGAGACGAGATGGTCATAAATGGGGGATGTCATTGAATCTTTTAATTAATAACCGGGCTTGCACCTCAGAACTGAATGCTTGCCGTAGTTTTTGTATAGACTAATGTGAATTGACTCCCTCTCCTCGTTACTTGTTATAGACAACCTGAGGTTTGCATGTAGCATGCTGGTGAATGAAGCTTAGCACCGAGATACAAAAATTATTAGGAAGAGAGATTAGAATGAGGGTTTTCTGGATTCCTTCTCGTATAGAAGTCCAGGAGCTTGACAAAACTGATGACTTACTTAAACTAGACTTACATAGAGATGGTAGAGTATAATTTTGGGTTCTCAAGTAAAAATCTACACGAAAATGTCAGGAAAGAACTAGCAAATTAGTTTGAACAGAACAGTGCAGACAGAAACCGCTGTTGCAGATCAATCGTTCATCATAATGAAATACCTTGACATATCCACACATTGACACCTCCGCACACACCTTGACACATCTACACACACCTTGACACCTCCACACACACCTTGACACATCTACACACACCTTGACACATGATTTCAAGCAGCTTCTCTTTCTTTGGGATTGTTCTTTTTCCTCACCATTTTTCCCTTCTTTCTAGGTACTCCTCTTCTTATCACCACCTTATGTTCATTTCTTCCTATCACCACTTTCTTCATCTTCCTCTCCTCTTCCTTCATCTTCCTCTCCTCTTCCCTTTACCACTCACCCTGTTGCATTTTATTCCTCCTCACATACATAAAACTTAACAAAAAACAAGATTCTCATTAATCCAAATTTCTTAACTAAACTCTTCCCATTTTGTATCAAACTTTCGGTGATTGAGTTTTGGTATTTGTTCGTATTTCTATATATTTTTCTCTATCAATCTATCTTATATATATATATATATATATATATATATATATATATATATATATATATATATATATATATATAATATATATATATATATATATAATATATATATATATAATATATATATATATATATATATATAATATATATATATATATATATATATATATATATATATATATATATATATATATATATATATATATATATATATATATATATATATATATATATCAATGAAATCACGAAACTGCGTGATTTCATTGCTATATTTCGTGGTTTCGTGATTTCACTGCTATATAGACTGCTTGTTGAGGTGGGTATTCAAACAGGACGAGGCTGAAATTAATCCTCGAGATACCACTGCCACGAGTGTCCTCGGACCAAGGTAAAAAACACAGGTCTGTGCTGTGGGCTTGGTTCTTGTAGGATCAGTGCCTGAGTGGTAAAGGTAATGAGTACAACGTTCGTAGGGTCGAGTCCTGGCCTGCTGCAGTTTGGTAAATATATATATATATATATATATATATATATATATATTATATATATATACACATGCAGAACAACCACTGTGAAAAAATAGTGAAATGCCAAGCTCTTATTATATATATATATATATATATATATATATATATATATATATATATATATATATATATATATATATATATATATATATATATATATATATATATATATATAATATATATATATATATATATATATATATATATATATATATATATATATATATATATATATATATATATATATATTTGGTATACCTGTACACCTAGTCGTTAATGCAAATATCTAATTAACCAATCACGTGGAGTGGCAGTACCTCAGTGTTTGAAAGCATACACCTCTGGTCAAGAGGTTCAGTTGATGTTCAGCCCAAACATCAGAATGGAAATCTTATCTAAGGGACTTTGTAAGTCGAATGATAGTTGGTGGCACAAGGGGTGGTTTGAGTATCTGTGATTTTTAACACACATTCGCTCGCTTTTACAGAGAATGGTGTGAAAAGCACAGATCATCCAGTGAGCGACAGTTCTCTGGGTAAAAAAGGCCTTGACAATGAGAGAGGTTAGAGGAGAATGGTAAGACTGGTTCAAGCTAATAGGAAGGTGACAGTAACTCAAATCTCCATGCGCTACTACAGTGGTATGAAGATGAGCACCTCTGAATGCACAACACATTGAACCTTAAACCACACAGGGTCCCACTCATGTTGGCTAAGAACGGGAAACTGAGGCTACAGTGGCACTGGCAACAACAACTGGACAGTTGAAGATTGGAAAAATTGCCTGGTGTGATGAATAGAGATTTTTATTGCGAAAACTTTTAGGAGGTGGTGGATAGGGAGCTTGGCAGCATGAATGTGCGATAACAAATCTCCAGTAACTTCGTGATGCTACCATATAAACATGAACCAAGATCTCTAAGGAATGTTTCAAGCACATTGTTGTATAGATACCACTAAGAATTCAGGCTCTTATGGGGCAAAGCAGAACCCTACCCGGTACCAGAAGGGTGTTCCTAATAAAGTGCTTCACGAGCTGGAGGTTGGAGCTCTTTGTGTGTGTACTCACCTAATTGTACCCACCTAATTGTGGTTGCAGGGGTCGAGACTCAGCTCCTGGCCCCGCCTCTTCACTGATCGCTACTAGGTCCTCTCCCTCTCTGCGTCCAGAGCTTTATCATACCTCTTCTTAAAACTATGTATGGTTCCTGCCTCCACTACTTCACTTGCTAGGCTATTCCACTTCCTGACGACTCTATGACTGAAGAAATACTTCATAACGTCCCTGTGACTCGTCTGAGTCTTCAGCTTCCAGTTGTGGCCCCTTGTTTCTGTGTCCCCTCTCTGGAACATCCTATCTCTGTCCACCTTGTCTATTCCCCGCAGTATCTTGTATGTCGTTATCATGTCTCCCCTGACCCTTCTGTCCTCCAGTGTTGTCAGTCCGATTTCCCTCAACCATTCCTCGTACGACATTCCCCTGAGCTCTGGGACTAGCCTTGTTGCAAACCTTTGTACTTTCTCTAACTTCTTGACGTGCTTGACCAGGTGTGGGTTCCAGACTGGTGCTGCATATACCAGTATGGGCCTAACATACACAGTGTACAGTGTCTTGAACGATTCCTTATTAAGGTATCTAAACGCTATTCTCAGGTTTGCCAGGCGCCCGTATGCTGCAGCAGTTATTTGGTTGATGTGTGCCTCCGGTGACGTGCTCGGTGTTATGGTCACCCCAAGGTCTTTCTCCCTGAGTGAGGTCTGTAGTCTTTGTCCATCTAGCCTATACTGTCTGCGGTCTTCTTTGCCCCTCCCCAATCTTCATGACTTTGCATTTGGCAGGGTTGAATTCGAGAAGCCAGTTTCTGGGCCTCATGTCCAGCCTGTCCAGGTCTCTTTGCAGTCCTGCCTCATCCTCATCCGATTTAATTCTTCTCTTCCCGTACCATGACTCGTTGTTGCCTCCCTGTCAGGTATTCCCTGATCCATTGCAGTGCCCTCCCTGTTATATGCGCCTGATCCTCCAGCTTCTGCACTAATCTCTTGTGGGGAACTGTGTCAAAGGCCTTCCTGCAGTCAAGGAAAATGCAATCAACCCACCCCTCTCGTGTCTTACTTCTGTTACCTTGTCATAAAACTCCAGAAGGTTTGTGTCACAGGATTTGCCTTCCATGAACCCATGCTGGTTTTCATTTATAATCTTGTTTCGTTCCAGGTGTTCCACCACTCTCCTGATAATCTTCTCCATGACTTTGCACACAATACATGTCAGAGACACAGGTCTGTAGTTTAGTGCCTCATTTCTGTTTCCTTTCTTAAATATGGGGACTACATTTGCTGTCTTCCATTTCTCAGGTAGTTGCCCAGTTTCAAGGGATGTGTTGAAGATTGTGGTTAGGGGCACGCACAGCATCTCTGTTCCTTCTCTAAGGACCCACGGGGAGATGTCCGGTCCCATCGCCTTTGAGGTATCAAGGTCGCTTAGCAGCTTCTGCACCTCCTCCTCGGTTGTTCGTATGTCATCCAACACTTGTTGGTATATTCCC
>NC_091324.1:14828208-14900708 GCF_038502225.1 Cherax quadricarinatus | reverse complement strand
CTTTTGCACGCCCTACCAAATTCATCCACCAATCTCTGCAACTTCTCTTCAGAATCTCCCAAGAGCACAGTGTCATCAGCAAAGAGCAACTGTGGCAACTCCCACTTTATGTTTGATTTTTTATCTTTTAACTCCACGCCTCTTGCCAAGACCCTCGCATTTACTTCTCTTACAACCCCATCTATAAATATATTAAACAACAACGGTGACATCACACATCCTTGTCTAAGGCCTACTTTTACTGGGAAATAATTTCCCTCTTTCCTACACACTCTAACTTGAGCCTCACTATCCTCGTAAAAACTCTTCACTGCTTTCAGTAACCTACCTCCTACACCATACACCTGCAACATCTGCCACATTGCCCCTCTATCCACCCTGTCATACGCCTTTTCCAAATCTATAAATGCCACAAAGACCTCTTTAGCCTTATCTAAATACTGTTCACTTATATGTTTCACTGTAAACACCTGGTCCACACACCCCCTACCTTTCCTAAAGCCTCCTTTTTTCATCTGCTATCCTATTCTCCGCCTTACTCTTAATTCTTTCAATAATAACTCTACCATACACTTTACCAGGTATACTCAACAGCCTTATCCCCCTATAATTTTTGCACTCTCTTTTGTCCCCTTTGCCTTTATATAAAGGAACTATGCATGCTCTCTGCCAATCCCTAGGTACCTTACCCTCTTCCATGCATTTATTAAATAATTGCACCAACCACTCCAAAACTATATCCCCACCTGCTTTTAACATTTCTATCTTTATCCCGTCAATCCCGGCTGCCTTACCCCCTTTCATTATACCTACTGCCTCACGAACTTCCCCCACACTCACAACTGGCTCTTCCTCACTCCTACAAGATGTTATTCCTCCTTGCCCTATACACGAAATCACAGCTTCCCTATCTTCAACAACATTTAACAATTCCTCAAAATATTCCCTCCATCTTCCCAATACCTCTAACTCTCCATTTAATAACTCTCCTCTCCTATTTTTAACTGACAAATCCATTTGTTCTCTAGGCTTCCTTAACTTGTTAATCTCACTCCAAAACTTTTTCTTATTTTCAACAAAATTTGTTGATAACATCTCACCCACTCTCTCATTTGCTCTCTTTTTACATTGCTTCACCACTCTCTTAACCTCTCTCTTTTTCTCCATATACTCTTCTCTCCTTGCATCACTTCTACTTTGTAAAAACTTCTCATATGCTAACTTTTTCTCCCTAACTACTCTCTTTACATCATCATTCCACCAATCGCTCCTCTTCCCTCCCGCACCCACTTTCCTGTAACCACAAACTTCTGCTGAACACTCTAACACTACATTTTTAAACCTACCCCATACCTCTTCGACCCCATTGCCTATGCTTTCATTAGCCCATCTATCCTCCAATAGCTGTTTATATCTTACCCTAACTGCCTCCTCTTTTAGTTTATAAACCTTCACCTCTCTCTTCCCTGATGCTTCTATTCTCCTTGTATCCCATCTACCTTTTACTCTCAGTGTAGCTACAACTAGAAAGTGATCTGACATATCTGTGGCCCCTCTATAAACATGTACATACTGAAGTCTACTCAACAGTCTTTTATCTACCAATACATAATCCAACAAACTACTCTCATTTCGCCCTACATCATATCTTGTATACTTATCCTCTTTTTCTTAAAATATGTATTACCTATAACTAAACCCCTTTCTATACAAAGTTCAATCAAAGGGCTCCCATTATCATTTACACCTGGCACCCCAAACTTACCTACCACACCCTCTCTAAAAGTTTCTCCTACTTTAGCATTCAGATCCCCTACCACAATTACTCTCTCACTTGGTTTAAAGGCTCCTATACATTCACTTAACATCTCCCAAAATCTCTCTCTCTCCTCTACCTTCCTCTCTTCTCCAGGTGCATACACGCTTATTATGACCCACTTTTCGCATCCAACCTTTACTTTAATCCACATAATTCTTGAATTTACACATTCATATTCTCTTTTCTCCTTCCATAACTGATCCTTCAACATTACTGCTACCCCTTCCTTTGCTCTAACTCTCTCAGATACTCCAGATTTAATCCCATTTATTTCCCCCCACCGAAACTCCCCTACCCCCTTCAGATTGAACATTAAAATGGTATAAAATACCGACAGGTTGTTAGGTGAGACACATATGCAACAGTTAGGTATCTTTATTGTGAAACGTTTCGCCTACACAGTAGGCTTCTTCAGTCAAGTACAGAAAAGTTGATAGAAGCAGAAGATACTTGAAGACGATGTAATCAGTCCATCACCCTTAAAGTTTTGAGGTGGTCAGTCCCTCAGTCTGGAGGGACTGACCACCTCAAAACTTTAAGGGTGATGGACTGATTACATCGTCTTCAAGTATCTTCTGCTTCTATCAACTTTTCTGTACTTGACTGAAGAAGCCTACTGTGTAGGCGAAACGTTTCACAATAAAGATACCTAACTGTTGCATATGTGTCTCACCTAACTAACCCCTTCAGCTTTGTTTCGCTTAGGGCCAGGACATCCAACTTCTTTTCATTCATAACATCAGCAATCATCTGTTTCTTGTCATCCGCACTACATCCACGTACAATCAAGCATCCCAGTTTTATAAAGTTTTTCTTCTCTTTTTTAGTAAATGTCTACAGGAGAAGGGGTTACTAGCCCATTGCTCCCGGCATTTTAGTCGCCTCATACGACACGCATGACTTACGGAGGAAAGATTCTTTTCCACTTCCCCATGGACAATAGAAGAAATAAAGAAGAACAAGAGCTATTTAGAAAAAGGAGAAAAACCTAGATGTATGTATATATATATGCATGTACGTGTCTGTGAAGTGTGACCAAAGTGTAGGTAGGAGTAGCAAGATATCCCTGTTATCTAGTGTGTTTATGAGACAGAAAAAGAAACCAGCAATCCTATCATCATGCAAAACAGTTACAGGTTTCTGTTTCACAGTCATCTGGCAGGACGGTAGTACTTCCCTGGGTGGTTGCTGTCTACCAACCAACTACCTTTATTTATATATATATATATATATATATATATATATATATATATATATATATATATATATATATATATATATATATATACTATTGTTTATGTATTCCATCAAGAGTGAGAGCCACAATTTAGAATAAATTTCTGGCCAGGTAATCACCTCCGGCAGCTGGTTACGTAGCTAAGGGTGTTAACAGGCACGTTCATTTAAGACTTTCGACCACCACCGCCTCATCTCATTCCCCGAGATCTTTTGGGGGCAACAACATGGTATCAAAAGAGAGTGAGATTAGATTGGTTTTCCTGGTGTTTTCCTCGAGAATGTGGATCTTATGTGTCGGAAGGTACTGGGCTGCCTTGCCCGAGATGAAATATTCCGCCTCGTTACCAGACAACATTTTATTAATCTCTGGATTGGGGTGCAAGATTGGGGAGGGGGAAGGGAAGAGTGGGGTAGAAAAGGGGTTTGGAAGGTAGGGGAAAGGATTGCTCGTGTACGTAGGAAGATAGGAGAAAGATTCAGGGGTAGACGATGGAGGGGAAAGAAACGAGAAAAGGGGTAGCACAGAAGAAAGAGAAAAACGAGGGAGGGAAAGGAAGGGAATAAGAGGGGAGAGGAAGGAAGGGAATAAGAGGGGAGGGGAAGGAAGGGAATAAGAGGGGAGGGGAAGGAAGGGAATAAGAGGGGAGGGGAAGGAAGGGAATGAGGGAGGGGAAGGAAGGGAATAAGAGGGGAGGGGAAGGAAGGGAATAAGCGGGGAGGGGAAGGTAGGTAATAAGAGGGGAGGGGAAGGAAGGGAATAAGAGGGGAGGGGAAGGGAGGAAATAAGAGGGGAGGGGAAGGGAGGAAATAAGAGGGGAGGGGAAGGGATGGAATAAGAGGGGAGGGGAAGGGAAGGAATAAGAGGGGAGGGGAAGGGAGGGAATAAGAGGGGAGGGAGAGAAGGGAAGACTCATTTGCTTAAAAGCCTCATTTTACTTCACCCTATCATTACTTGATTAATGAGAAAGAAATACTCTCGTCTTGCCATGTTGAGGAGGTATGTACTTATGTTTCCTTGTATTTGTTGTCCTTGTTGATTTCCTTGGTTGGTTTATTGTTACCTTTCTTGGTTTCCCTGTCTTCGGTCAGAGATAGTATCAAATACCGATAAGTATGGGAAGAGCTCACATTATCAACACCCTTTAGGAGTTAAAAGCTTTTAGCATGGTTTTTATATTTCATCACCGTAGTATGGGAACTCAAACATGAACATTAGTCTTGGCATTATAAACTACAGCTGTGGGCAACAGTGAGTTCCAGAAATGTTTCATTCGGGGACTCACCGTTGCTACCATGACTGATCCTCCCTTTCTGTTGTCGCCCGGCGTCACATCACTGCTTTGAATGACCTGGCCAAAGCAGACAGTATGGTGATTACACCTGCAGACAAGGGAGGAGGAGAAGTAGTCCTGAACAGAATCTTCCCTTTGACCAAAACACCTACGTACCCTTAACTACAAAGTAGAGTAATTCACCAGTTCATTACTTACTAGTTTCCGACAGATTCTTAACTGGACTGAAGAGGCAAAAAATTTCATCTTATTCCCAGCAACCCTAGACCTGTAGATGAATGGTTCAAAAAACTGACAAGTTGATAAATTAGACACATGTGCAGCACTTGGGTATCTTTAATGAGGAAACGTTTCGCCACACAGTGGCATCATCAGTACATACAAAGGAGAACGGTGAAGAACAAGAGTTTGAGGTAATCAGTCCCTCAGCCTTCAGTCGATGTAATCAGTCCATCAATCTTGAAAATCTTTTCAAGATTGATGGACTGATTACTTCGACATGTCAGACACTGCAACATCATGGGATCTTGGTACAAAGACTTCAACGCTTGTCCAACCTTTGGACGATGACCTACTTACACTAGTGGCAGGTCCCACTGTGATCCCGCCTCCTCCTGCTTCCACTCATCTGAGTCGAAGTTGCACTTCCTACAAGAGTGATGGACTGAACACATCGATTCCAGGTCGAGGGACTGATTACCTCAAACTACTTCTCTCCTTACCCATTTCTACTTTGTATTGGACTGATGAAGCCACTGTGTGGCGAAACGTTTCTTCAATAAAGATTTCCATGTGTTGCATAAGTGTCTCAATTCTTTAACTTGTCGGCTTTCAAAACCATTCATCACACATACACTTACACACCTACTATACGCTTGTACTTATGAGCACACCTCATCATAACAACGTACCAGATAGTATATATTTATAAGAGTATTACAGTGTACTGCATATTATCTGAAGTGCCCATAGTACTATACATGCTCTCTCTCTCATTTATTCATTTTATCTCGTTTACTCCCCTCTGACCCTACATTAAGACTATAAATATTTTAAGGTAAGTAATGAGTGAACTGTATATGCATATCACTCTGGGACGCTTTAAATGTCATAGAATATTATGTGTAGGTGAGGTGGCCTGGTACTGTAGGTATGGTAGCCTGGGTGGCTACCATACATACCACACTTGATTTCTTACAATAAATACTACTCATCTCACCTTACATTAAGACTACAAATATTTTAAGGTAACTAATGATTGCACTAAATGTGTATTTTACCTTTTAATTGTTTTTTAATGCTTAGTTCTATTGCTAACTTAATATACGTTAGTGGTATTTATAAGTGGATAAAAAGGGCGTTCCACTTTACGGCGGTAGCCTGGAACCTAACCTGCCATATAAGTGGGGTCCTAATGTATATACATAAAGTACAGAATAAGTATGATACATACGTTTAATAAGTTCTACTCCATGATCTGTGTAAAAGCTTATTTCCTTAATTATTCAGTTTACATTAACTGTAAATATTACCACCTGAACACCTTTGTTATTAAAGATCTCAACTTTCATTTAGTTGGTTTGCATTTATTCAGTTACAATCCAAAAGCGTTAATGAGAAGCAACCTAATTTTACGGGATAACTGGACTAGAATACACTCTGACCAGAGTCTAGATAATAAAGGGGGATCAATAAGTTGACCTAGTATTCTCTGGTGATATCTTCACTTAACTGATGTCATATTTTGTAAAAATGGATCAGCTAGAGGCAGAAAGCTTTGTGTCAGTTACACCATGTGGATGACGTTCGATCACTGTCACCTGAGTAAGGTTCCCTGATGCTGGTGAGGGGCTCTTGATGTAGGGTATTGGATCTGTGCTCCAGTTCCCTGAATTAAGACTGAATACTTTCCACATCCCCCCCCCCCAGGCGCTGTATAATCCTACGGGTATAGCTCTTCCCCCTTGATTATTACAATAATAATCTGATCGCTGTACCCAGGAGGCTCGACCAAGTGGCCCTTCTCTCCAGGCTCAACAACGTGGAATATTCTATCAGATTTACCATGGAGGAACACGATGACACGCTCCCCTTCCTGAATGTACTATTTTACAGATCAGGAAACAAGCTTACATGTTCAAGTTTATCGTAAGTCGATCAACAAAATAAAAGTGATGAGTAAATGCATAACTAATCAAGACTATGTGAGTAAAAGTGTAACTACTCAAGACTGTGAGTAAAAGTGTAACAAATCAAGACGATCTGTTACATTTTTACTCAAATCATAACTGTAGATTGCCACCTTAAATACAGTTGTTCAGAACATGTCCGGAAACTTGGCTAAATTATAATTACCCTTTCAAAACACGTCAATTAGGTGACCTCATTTCGTGACATCTCTCTCCTGACTAGGACCATCTACTCCACATTTGACCTTATCCCAGCTATATGTATTCTGCTCAGTCTTTGTATTGGGTTGACAGAGATCCAAGTGAGCGAAACGTTTCCTAGCGATGCATTTTGTTTGTATGGATGGTGGCTTTCTCGGTTTCCTTGCTGTGACTCACTGCTCTATGTTGTCTTTGTGTTAGTTTTGTTGTTTTGGTTTATTTGTTGCATTTATTGGCTTCATTACTGTCTTTGTTGAATTTCCTTGCTATCTTTTGTTTATATGCTGAAAAAAGTACACCGTTCGGCGCCAATATACTAAGAGATGCCCCCCTCTCGGTGTATATATACATATACTGACAGAACTATTGTATATACCCTAAACGATACCCATCTAATGGTGCATATGCACTTGCAAACATAATCTCTCGGTGTATACCCACTGAGAGATACACAAATCTCGGTATATATACACTGAAACATGTTCACCTCTCGATGTATATACACACTTAAACGTGTTTAACTCTCGATGCATATACATTTACTCCGAATTCGTGTATATAGTGAGCAATGACACTGACGCTATATATATTATATATATATATATATATATATATATATATATATATATATATATATATATATATATATATATATATATATATATATATATATATAAGTATATATATATATATATTGTGAGTGATTGATAAGTGCCGGCGCAGGGGGAGCAAAGGTAGTCAATGACCTGTAAAATCCTCAGTCGTGTGTCGTAAGCCGTGTCAAGAATTCCTGAGCGTCAACATGCACCCCGCCCCCCCTCTCTCTCTCTCTCTCTCTCTCTCTCTCTCTCTCTCGCTATTTACAGGTTAAGGATTCCTAACTTTATTGGCAAGCTAAGGGCTGTTACCTAAATCAGCTCATTTGAAAGCATTTTTATTGTTAAGAGACATGCAAGTAGGGAACAGGATGAAGTTGGAGCCATCTGTGGGCCAGCATTTTCATTTGATCAACTGACTTTATCTCGCTGACATCATTATGCTGTACGAATGTGTTCCATACTCGAGTCATCCTGGGTATGTATGATCTCAGATGGAGTGATGTTCTGGAGAAGGGTACAGCCAGAGTGAAGTTGCTGCTTTCTGCCCGTCTTGTGGCATAAAAGCTTATTTCACGCTGTCCTCGAAGTGGATCCAAGTGTGGTATTTTGACAATATTGGCCTTGTACATAACAGTAAGGCCACCCACATCCCTCCTATGTTGAAGGCTCTGCTGAAATGACAGATCTATCCAGGATGGGTCCAGGAGAGAGATGAGACGTCTTGCTCTGTTCTCTACTCTGTCAAGCAGTCGCAGATGAGAGGGCGGGCAGGCAAACCAAGAAAGTGGAGCATACTCAAGGTGTGAGCGTACTTGCGCCTCGTACAGGATCTTGCAACCCCTACTGTCAAGCAGATGCGAGATACGGCGAAGTGCTGTAAGCTTCCTGGCTGCCTTGTTTGCAAGATTTACAACATGGTTCTTCATGGTTAGTTTGGAGTCAAATTTCACCCCAAGGATATCAACTTCTTCTCCAGGTGCCAACACCCTCCCATTCATCCTTACTACTGCACCAGCATTACCATCATGGTGCCTAGAGACGATCATCATCTGCGTTTTCTCAGGTGCAAATGTTACTTGCCATCTATTTCCCCAAGCTGATATAGTTCTCAGCTGGTGATTGATGTAGCTTAGAGCAGCTGGCATTTCTTCTCCTGGATAAGTGAATGTCAGTGTACAGTCGTCTGCATATGCATTTGATTCTGGGATGAGATGAAGAAGGTCGTTGAAGTAGACATTCCATAACAATGGACCCAGCACGCTTCCTCGTGGAACACTTGCCCCAATAGGATGTCTTGCTGATTCCGTTCCATTGAGAACTACACTTAGAGATCTACCATGAAGGTAATCACTGAGGAGACATAGCGTAGAGCCTGCAATTCCCAGTGCTTGAAGTTTTGCTAAGAGGCCCTGGTGCCACACCCGGTCGAAAGCGCCAGCAATGTCCAGTGCTACCACACAGCTGACTTTGGATTCATCCAATGACTGGTGCCACTTAGTGGAGAGGTTTAACAACAGATCAGCAGCAGAGTAACCTTTCCTGAAGCCATATTGACGATCACAAAGTAGTGAGTGATAGTCAAAAAACTCTTGTCATTTGTCTTGAGATTATTGTCTCAAGGATCTTACCAGTGATTGACAGGAGTGACACTGGTCTGTAGTTGCTGATTTCTGCTCTGCTCTTCTTTTTGTGAACAGGGACTACATTTGCCTCTTTCCATAGAGAGGGCCATTTACACTGTACTAGGCAGTGCTGAAAGATGCGAGTTAGAGGTGCTGCTAGCTGGTCTGCACATCTTCTCAACAATCTTGGGCTCAACTTGTCTGGGCCCACAGCCTTTTCTTGGTCAAGCGATTTAAGAAGGAAATGCACCTCCTCCTGCCTTATTGTCACCACTGACAGTTTTGACACAGTTCTTGCAGCTAGCCAAGGAGGGTCCCTTGCTGGATCAGGAACTTGCATTTTGGTAGCAAAGTGTTCAGCAAAGAGGTCCGCCTTCTCTTGACTACTAGTAGAGGTGGTCCCATCCTGTCGATTTAGAGGTGGAATGAGCTCATCAGGCAGATAACCTTGTCTGTCCTTGACCAGGGACCACCAGGTTTTGGAGCCTACCCTACCTGATGCTAGCTTTCTTTTAGTGTCCACCTCCCATTTAGCAATGGCCCACTTTTGAACGTCACCCATATGCCTACAGGCTTGCGTGTGCAAGTTCCTGTTATAGGTGGTAGGATGTCTCTTATACCTTCGCCGTGCTTTGTACTTAGCAGTAGCAGCCTCTCTACAACGAAAGCCAAACCAAGGCTGATCTGTAGGCTTTGTCACATATTGCAGAAAACAATATGAAGTTCAACGATGAGAAATTTCAATTACTCAGATATGGTAAACATGAGGAAATTAAATCTTCATCAGAGTACAAAACAAATTCTGGCCACAAAATAGAGCGAAACACCAACGTCAAAGACCTGGGAGTGATCATGTCGGAGGATCTCACCTTCAAGGACCATAACATTGTATCAATCGCATCTGCTAGAAAAATGACAGGATGGATAATGAGAACCTTCAAAACTAGGGAGGCCAAGCCCATGATGACACTCTTCAGGTCACTTGTTCTATCTAGGCTGGAATATTGCTGCACACTAACAGCACCTTTCAAGGCAGGTGAAATTGCCGACCTAGAAAATGTACAGAGAACTTTCACGGCGCGCATAACGGAGATAAAACACCTCAATTATTGGGAGCGCTTGAGGTTCCTAAACCTGTATTCCCTGGAACGCAGGAGGGAGAGATACATGATTATATACACCTGGAAAATCCTAGAGGGACTAGTACCGAACTTGCACACGAAAATCACTCACTACGAAAGCAAAAGACTTGGCAGACGATGCACCATCCCCCCAATGAAAAGCAGGGGTGTCACTAGCACGTTAAGAGACCATACAATAAGTGTCAGGGGCCCGAGACTGTTCAACTGCCTCCCAGCACACATAAGGGGGATTACTAACAGACCCCTGGCAGTCTTCAAGCTGGCACTGGACAAGCACCTAAAGTCAGTTCCGGATCAGCCGGGCTGTGGCTCGTATGTTGGTTTGCGTGCAGCCAGCAGCAACAGCCTGGTTGATCAGGCTCTGATCCACCAGGAGGCCTGGTCTCAGACCGGGCCGCGGGGGCGTTGACCCCCGGAACTCTCTCCAGGTAAACTCCAGGTATTGCCGGTGAGGAATGTGTTCTTGTTGTAGATTAAGGATGTGTCCAGTGAAGGCTTTCACTTGGTTGTCAACATCCCCTTGGAGAAGAGCATTCCAATCGGTGGTGGCGAGCTCAAAGCGAAGGGCTGGCCAATTACCTCTTTCCCATAGCCAGGTTGTGCGTGTGGACTCCTCACCTCGTTCTGTTGGGATCTTAAGTGTCGTAAAAACAGCCTTGTGGTCAGACGATCCAACGTAGCCGAGGGGTTGACAAGTGACTATGCCTTCTGCCAGATCACTCACTACTGGGTCAAGGGAGGAGTCAGAGATATGAGTAGGGAAATCAACAAAGTTTCTCATGTCAAACACTGCAAGAAGGTCATCAAAGTCCCTCTGTATAAGGTGCTGGTTGAGGTCACCAACAATTATAATATGTTGACAGTTGTGTTGTAGCAGAAGGGAGTCAATATTTTCCATTAGGAAGTTGATGGGGTCTGCATGTTTCCACTGAGGTCTCTCTCTCTCTCTCTATATATATATATATATATATATATATATATATATATATATATATATATATATATATATATATATATATATATATATATATATATATATATATATATATATATATATATATATATATATTCTCTTTTGAGTGCTCGTCAAGAGGACAGAGGCGCCAGCTACCAGCATCTTGTACTCCTGTTACCTTCAGAATGCCACGCAGCCAGGGAGTGTCAATGCCATGAGAGAATGGCACTCTCCAGTTGAGATGCCTTAGTCTACTCTGCTATAAAAGTTTAGCCATATCTTGAGCATTTATAGCATAGACTAGTGATCGTAAACCTGTGCATGTTAACCAGTAAAAACGGAATGTTTGTCCGAAGTGGTTTAGTGGGGAAATATAATGCCCCACGTGTGGTTTACGCGGGAAATAGAAATTCGCTATTTTGTCTTTTAACGCAGTTCTGATATCCGAGTTTGGTAAAAAAAAAAAAATGGGAAAAACTTGTGCTTTTGAACACTATAACGTCGATTCTGAGATTTATAAGTATACTGAACCAAATATTTCAATTTATTTCAATAGCACCCCAGATTCCTTCTGACACTTTCAAATATACGGGGAAATATTGTCCCCTAAAGGTGGTTCAGCTGGTAAATATTCGTCCCTAGAGCTGGTTTATTGGGAAATATTTCGTACCTAGAGGTAGTTTATGGGGAAATATATCGTACCTAGAGGTATTTTATGGGGAAATATTTCGTCCCTAGAAGTGGTTTACAGAGAAATATTTCGTCCCTAGGTGTGGTTTAGCGGGGAAATATTTCGTCCTTAGAATATCATGATGGTTTGTGAAACGGAATAGAAAGAATGAAAGAATATAAAACATTGCAGCAACTAACTGGTGTCAGTTAAGGGGAACATAAATAATATATATAAATAATGAATGGCCGCTGTCACCAAATTCTAATGAATGAACTTTTGAGAAAAGGAAGAACGAACAAATTGCTACAAATGCTTCTAAGAAATATATCATTAAATGTAATACATAAACGTTTGAGAAAAGATATATGGCACCATATGTCCTAAAACAGTGTCATAAAGAAACAGTGAACTGATAAATATAAATGTAAAGTCATGAATAATGTCAATCTGAAATTTCGTTAACAATAATAATTTGCCATAATACCTGAGAAATGAAAACCCAAGTCAAAATTTCTTAAATTATAATCCCACAGAGACACTACATTATAAGTTATTCGCGACATTAAATTAACTTTTTTTAGAAATATAATGCTGTATAGTCCATGTGGTTTAGCGCTTCTTTTTTATTATAATAATAATAATAAAAATGGTCTAATAATTGCACTAGTAGACCATATACTTACTAGCAAATTATAATCACCCAAGGCAAGGAACAACATAACTAACCCCCCCCCCCCCTTCCTTACACTACTGCAATCACAGCATACTCATCTGACAGCCTACAGCTTCCTTTTCTTTGTCTGATGTTTAACTGCCTCTCACACACCTTCAGGGCTAATACCCACACTGTTAACGTCATCCAAATGATATTCAAACTGGAGCACAATGAGCGATACCCTTCCACTACGATGCCTGAAGGCACACTGCTCAAAATAATGATCTGCTGTACTTATAACCTCCTCCCAAACATCCTACCCTATACAAAAATTTACAAATAACAGCAAACCAGATAATTAATCTCTCCCTAACCATCAATAAAATATCAAGAATATTTTTGTCATCTTTAGTAAATATTAATGTAAACTAATCATGTAAGAAGCAATAAAAAAAATTGGTTCCAGCAAATTAATACCCACATTACAAATATCCTAAATAAACCTCTAACCCTACATTATAATAATCAGAATTTTACTGACCACCATACGATGAGCATCAGAGAGTCCTACTAGTATATAATTATTCTATGAAAACAACTACCACTTTCAAAAATCAGCAAAGAAAACCAATGTTACTTTCCCTGCCAAAACTTACAAATCTCTTATTTAAAACCCCAAATACTCATTAAAAAATTAATCTA
Organism: Cherax quadricarinatus; assembly: GCF_038502225.1. Taxonomy (NCBI): domain Eukaryota; kingdom Metazoa; phylum Arthropoda; class Malacostraca; order Decapoda; family Parastacidae; genus Cherax; species Cherax quadricarinatus. The sequence goes on along the minus strand of NC_091324.1, from coordinate 14,887,620 downwards.
CAGTCACTAATTATCTTTAACAAGATTCCCTGGTCTCCATAGCACAACCTAGCCAAAAAATAATCCGATTTTATAACCCCTACCTATGAATATTATTATAATTATAAAATGTAAACAAAGTAGACGACAGAAACTAAGTATCCTACATAATATACATCAGATGCTCTCCATACTAATTTAGCTTCATAAATGCTTTATACTTTATTAACAAAGATATTGTAAATAATCTTATACTGAAAGCTCTGCGCTGTATAACGCTTGTAGGTTTAGCGCTTCATTATTTATTATGATAATATACTGAAAGCCATATTGCAAAAGACGGTTTATTGTGGAAATATTTCGTCCCTACAGGTAGTTCAGCGGGGAAATAACAACAGTGAAGTGGGTCCAGCACCGCCCCTGCCTGCATTGACGTTACCTTAATTGGATTTCCATGTAATTTGTTTAATATCACTCCTCTCCCCAGCCAGGTGTAAATAACACCTGTAATCACAGTGGACAGTGACCGCGGGTGGTGGGAAAGTGTATTGATGGATGGTGATGACACCTGTAAACAGTGTATAGTGATCGTTGATGGTGGGTAGTGTACTGGTGGGTAGTGTACTGGTGAGTAGTGTACTGGTGAGTAGTGTACTGGTGGGTAGTGTACTGGTGTGTACTGGTGGGTAGTGTACTGGTGGGTAATGTACTGGTGGGTAGTGTACTGGTGGGTAGTGTACTGGTGAGTAGTGTACTGGTGGGTAGTGTACTGGTGAGTAGTGTACTGGTGAGTAGTGTACTGGTGTGTACTGGTGGGTAGTGTACTGGTGGGTAATGTACTGGTGGGTAGTGTACTGGTGGGTAGTGTACTGGTGAGTAGTGTACTGGTGGGTAGTGTACTGGTGGGTAGTGTACTGGTGAGTAGTGTACTGGTGAGTAGTGTACTGGTGTGTACTGGTGGGTAGTGTACTGGTGGGTAGTGTACTGGTGGGTAATGTACTGGTGGGTAGTGTACTGGTGGGTAGTGTACTGGTGAGTAGTGTACTGGTGGGTAGTGTACTGATGAGTAGTGTACTGGTGGGTAGTGTACTTGTGGGTAGTGTACTGGTGGGTAGTGTACTGGTGAGTAGTGTACTGGTGGGTAGTGTACTGGTGAGTAGTGTACTGGTGGGTAGTGTACTTGTGGGTAGTGTACTGGTGGGTAGTGTACTGGTGGGTAGTGTACTGGTGGGTAGTGTACTAATGGGTAGTGTACTGATGAGTACTGTACTGGTGGGTAGTGTACTGGTGAGTAGTGTACTGGTGAGTAGTGTACTGGTGGGTAGTGTACTTGTGGGTAGTGTACTGGTGGGTAGTGTACTGGTGGGTAGTGTACTGGTGAGTAGAGTACTGGTTGGTAGTGTACTGGTGGGTAGTGTACTGGTGGGTAGTGTACTGGTGAGTAGTGTACTGGTGGGTAGTGTACTGATGAGTAGTGTACTGGTGGGTAGTGTACTGGTGGGTAGTGTACTGGTGGGTAGTGTACTGGTGAGTAGTGTACTGGTGGGTAGTGTACTGGTGGGTAGTGTACTGATGAGTAGTGTACTGGTGGGTAGTGTACTGGTGAGTAGTGTACTGGTGGGTAGTGTACTGGTGAGTAGTGTACTGGTGAGCACTGTACTGGTGGGTAGTGTACTGGTGGGTAGTGTGCTAATGGGTAGTGTACTGATGAGTAGTGTACTGGTGGGTAGTGTACTGGTGAGTAGTGTACTTGTGGGTAGTGTACTGGTGGGTAGTGTACTGGTGGGTAGTGTACTGGTGAGTAGAGTACTGGTTGGTAGTGTACTGGTGGGTAGGGTACTGGTGGGTAGTGTACTGGTGAGTAGTGTACTGGTGGGTAGTGTACTGATGAGTAGTGTACTGGTGGGTAGTGTACTTGTGGGTAGTGTACTGGTGGGTAGTGTACTGGTGGGTAGTGTACTGGTGAGTAGTGTACTGGTGGGTAGTGTACTGATGAGTAGTGTACTGGTGGGTAGTGTACTTGTGGGTAGTGTACTGGTGGGTAGTGTACTGGTGAGTAGTGTACTGGTGGGTAGTGTACTGGTGAGTACTGGTGGGTAGTGTACTGGTGGGTAATGTACTGGTGGGTAGTGTACTGGTGGGTAGTGTACTGGTGTGTACTGGTGGGTAGTGTACTGGTGGGTAATGTACTGGTGGGTAGTGTACTGGTGGGTAGTGTACTGGTTGGTAGTGTACTGGTGAGTAGTGTACTGGTGGGTAGTGTACTTTTGGGTAGTGTACTGGTGGGTAGTGTACTGATGAGTAGTGTACTGGTAGGTAGTGTACTGGTGGGTAGTGTACTGGTGGGTAGTGTACTGGTGAGTAGTGTACTGGTGGGTAGTGTACTGATGAGTAGTGTACTGGTGGGTAGTGGACTGGTGGGTAGTGTACTGGTGGGTAGTGTACTGGTGATTAGTGTACTGGTGGGTAGTGTACTGGTGGGTAGTGTACTGATGAGTAGTGTACTGGTGGGTAGTGTACTGGTGAGTAGTGTACTGGTGGGTAGTGTACTGGTGAGTAGTGTACTGGTGAGCACTGTACTGGTGGGTAGTGTACTGGTGGGTAGTGTGCTAATGGGTAGTGTACTGATGAGTAGTGTACTGGTGGGTAGTGTACTGGTGAGTAGTGTACTGGTGAGTAGTGTACTGGTGGGTAGTGTACTTGTGGGTAGTGTACTGGTGGGTAGTGTACTGGTGGGTAGTGTACTGGTGGGTAGAGTACTGGTTGGTAGTGTACTGGTGGGTAGCGTACTGGTGGGTAGTGTACTGGTGGGTAGTGTACTAATGGGTAGTGTACTGGTGAGTAGTGTACTGGTGAGTAGTGTACTGGTGGGTAGTGTACTTGTGGGTAGTGTACTGGTGGGTAGTGTACTACTGGGATGTGTACTGGTGGGTAGAGTACTGGTTGGTAGTGTACTGGTGGGTAGCGTACAGGTGGGTAGTGTACTGGTGGGTAGTGTACTAATGGGTAGTGTACTGGTGAGTAGTGTACTGGTGGGTCGTGTACTGGTGGGTAGTGTACTGTTGAGTAGTGTACTGGTGGGTGCTGTACTGGTGGGTAGTGTACTGATGGGTAGTGTACTGGCGGGTAGTGTACTGGTGAGTAGTGTACTGGTGAGTAGTGTACTGGTGGGTAGTGTACTGGTGGGTAGTGTAATGGTGGGTAGTGTACTAATGGGTAGTGTACTGGTGAGTAGTGTACTGGTGGGTAGTGTACTGGTGGGTAGTGTACTGGTGAGTAGTGTACTGGTGGGTAGTGTACTTGTGGGTAGTGTACTGGTGGGTAGTGTACTGGTGGGTAGTGTACTGGTGGGTAGTGTACTAATGGGTAGTGTACTGATGAGTACTGTACTGGTGGGTAGTGTATTGGTGAGTAGTGTACTGGTGAGTAGTGTACTGGTGGGTAGTGTACTTGTGGGTAGTGTACTGGTGGGTAGTGTACTGGTGGGTAGTGTACTGGTGAGTAGAGTACTGGTTGGTAGTGTACTGGTGGGTAGTGTACTGGTGAGTAGTGTACTGGTGAGTAGTGTACTGGTGGGTAGTGTACTTGTGGGTAGTGTACTGGTGGGTAGTGTACTAATGGGTAGCGTACTGGTGAGTAGTGTACTGGTGGGTAGTGTACTGGTGGGTAGTGTACTGGTGAGTAGTGTACTGGTGGGTAGTGTACTGGTGGGTAGTGTACTGATGGGTAGTGTACTGGTGAGTAGTGTACTGGTGGGTAGTGTACTGGTGGGTAGTGTACTGGTGAGTAGTGTACTGGTGGGTAGTGTACTTGTGGGTAGTGTACTGGTGGGTAGTGTACTGGTGGGTAGTGTACTGGTGGGTAGTGTACTGGTGGGTAGTGTACTAATGGGTAGTGTACTGATGAGTAGAGTACTGGTGGGTAGTGTACTGGTGGGTAGTGTACTGGTGGGTAGTGTACTGGTGAGTAGAGTACTGGTTGGTAGTGTACTGGTGAGTAGTGTACTGGTGGGTAGTGTACTGGTGGGTAGTGTACTGGTGGGTAGTGTACTGGTGGGTAGTGTACTGGTGGGTAGTGTACTGGTGGGTAGTGTACTGGTGGGTAGTGTACTGGTGAGTAGTGTACTGGTGGGTAGTGTACTGGTGGGTAGTGTACTGGTGAGTAGAGTACTGGTTGGTAGTGTACTGGTGAGTAGTGTACTGGTGGGTAGTGTACTGGTGGGTAGTGTACTGGTGGGTAGTGTACTGGTGGGTAGTGTACTGGTGGGTAGTGTACTGGTGGGTAGTGTACTGGTGGGTAGTGTACTGGTGGGTAGTGTACTGGTGGGTAGTGTACTGGTGGGTAGTGTACTGGTGAGTAGTGTACTGGTGGGTAGTGTACTGGTGGGTAGTGTACTGGTGAGTAGAGTACTGGTTGGTAGTGTACTGGTGAGTAGTGTACTGGTGGGTAGTGTACTGGTGGGTAGTGTACTGGTGGGTAGTGTACTGGTGGGTAGTGTACTGGTGGGTAGTGTACTGGTGGGTAGTGTACTGGTGGGTAGTGTACTGGTGGGTAGTGTACTGGTGGGTAGTGATGGTGTGTGTTGATGCTAAGTGATGAGTGTTGATGAGTATTAAAGGCAGGATATGTTTTGTTATGTTAGGCTGGGGATGTAAATACTGAAAATTCTTGACTTATCTCGGTGGCTGCGCGATCCCAGAAAGATATCCCCTCTATCTCATAAGCCCAGCCCTGTCTACCACAATTGTCTGATAAAGGTATCCCCATGTACCACAACCCCAGCCCCGCCCCCCAATAATTCCAGAAATAACTTAACTCTTTCCCTCTTCCACAAAGATTAGAAATAATGTCAATAAAAATACATTCCCCCCAAAATTTCAAGCCATTTATCCCATTACGAACGGCAAGAACCGTCATATTATTCACTGAAAAAAAGGAAAAAAAATATCTGTCACTAATATTCACATCTGAAATATTGCTAAGCTGAGTGGACGGTGCAAATGTGGACTGAGTGTAGCGTCAGGTGTGATCACTGGTGAAGCAAGGTAGTCAATGGTCAGTCTCCCTTTAAGGCTAGTGTAATGTTAAGGTAATCCAGACTCACTGCAATGCTATTGAGTTTGTTGGGAATTTTACGTTTTTGTCAGTTATTGTGTGATTTATTTTCCAAAGGTGGAGGCCTAGTGTGTGTGTGTGTGTGTGTGTGTGTGTGTGTGTGTGTGTGTGTGTGTGTGTGTGTGTGTGTGTGTGTGTGTTTGAGTGATTGTGTGTGTGTGTGTGTGTGTATATGTGTGTGTGTGGGTGTGTGTGTGCTTACGTGCGCGTGTGAACAAGGTCCACGGGCAAGATATGAAACAGATGACCTTATGGTCAATAACAAGATGACGTAAGGAGCAGGTACTGTCCAGGTGCCGTTACTGCTCTCATCGAGATAGTCTGGATAATGTAGGATAGTGTAGCAGAAGGCTCTCTTCCCACCCTTCACCTCTCACCCACACTACCAGCGTTATCCAAAAGCTAAGGAGACTTTCCAGCCTTATTGACAAAAACGTGTTTCTTATTCCCTGTGTTCCTTGATGTTCACTTGTGTTCCTTGATATTCACCTGTGTTCCTTGATATTCACCTGTGTGCCTTGATGTTCACCTGTGTTCCATAATATTCACTTGTGTTCCTTGATGTTCACCTCTCTTCCTTGATATTCACCTGTGTTCCTTGATATTCACCTATGTTCCTTGATATTCACCTGTGTTCCTTGATATTCACCTGTTCCTTGATATTCACCTGTGTTCCTTGATATTCACCTGTGTTCCTTGATATTCACCTGTGTTCCTTGATATTCACCTATGTTCCTTGATATTCACCTGTGTTCCTTGATATTCACCTGTTCCTTGATATTCACCTGTGTTCCTTGATATTCACCTGTGTTCCTTGATATTCACCTGTGTTCCATAATATTCACATGTGTTCCTTGATGTTCACCTGTGTCTCTTGGTATTCAGCATAATATGAGTCACATATTTCTTGACAGAATCACCATGTGAATGGTTGTAGCTGAGGCCGCGGTAAGCAGACGGAGGAGCGAGTCTTCACACGCGTTAAACACTCTTGGGGTGTACCTGGAGTCGCTTCCGGAGGTCACCGCCCCTTCAGCCTGGCCCCAGACCAGACCTCCTGGTTGCTGGCCTGATCGACCAAACTGTTTGTGCACGCTGCCCGAAGTCCAACTTATGCACCACAGCCCGGCTGATCAGGAGCAAGTAACACCTGACAGGTAAACTGTTGCCCTAACACCCTGACGCACTCACTAAGACACTCACAGAGACCTGCACGCTTGATTTATTTTTTTTTTTTGGGGGGGAGGGGGGGTTGACAAACCACAAGAATCATTGTCGACAGTTTCTCTATACAGACAACAATTGCAAAGTTTCGACCCCGGCCCAGCTTGCGGAGGAAGCTTCGCTTGTTACAGTGTTTTGCTGTGTGGATCTTTATCAAGTAGCTGGCATAACAGAGATCTACAGAGAACATTGTCCCTACTACTACCACCACCTCTTCCTGCCTATACATAGCCGTCCTGCCCCACTTCTGGTTAGTGTGACTTTGTAAATGGTCCAAGTCGGACCGAAACGTCGTCGTAAGCTTCTCTCTTTTATGTGCGGGTTATTTGTGTATCGTTCCAGTCACGGTATTGTGCCTTTTTGTTATTAAAATCCTGTTCCGAACCTATTCTTTGTATTAGAAGCTGTTATTTGTTTGTACCTGTTCTCCACTATTGTCGGGAATAATCTCTTGTGTCTACCAGTACCAGGGTGTACTGGGTGTCTTGTGTCTACCAGTACCAGGGTGTACTGTGTGTCTTGTGTCTACCAGTACCAGGGTGTACTGTGTGTCTTGTATCTACCAGTACCAGGGTGTACTGGGTGTCTTGTATCTACCAGTACCAGGGTGTACTGTGTGTCTTGTATCTACCAGTACCAGGGTGCACTGGGTGTCTTGTATCTACCAGTACCAGGGTGCACTGGGTGTCTTGTATCTATCAGTACCAGGGTGCACTGGGTGTCTTGTATCTACCAGTACCAGGGTGTACTGTGTGTCTTGTATCTACCAGTACCAGGGTCCACTGGGTGTCTTGTATCTACCAGTACCAGGGTGCACTGGGTGTCTTGTATCTATCAGTACCAGGGTGTACTGGGTGTCTTGTATCTACCAGTACCAGGGTGTACTGGGTGTCTTGTGTCTACCAGTACCAGGGTGTACTGGGTGTCTTGTATCTACCAGTACCAGGGTGTACTGGGTGTCTTGTATTTACCAGTACCAGGCTGCACTGGGTGTCTTGTATCTATCAGTACCAGGGTGTACTGGGTGTCTTGTATCTACCAGTACCAGGGTGTACTGTGTGTCTTGTATCTACCAGTACCAGGGTGTACTGGGTGTCTTGTATCTACCAGTACCAGGGTGTACTGTGTGTCTTGTATCTACCAGTACCAGGGTGTACTGGGTGTCTTGTATCTACCAGTACCAGGGTGCACTGGGTGTCTTGTATCTACCAGTACCAGGGTGCACTGGGTGTCTTGTATCTATCAGTACCAGGGTGTACTGGGTGTCTTGTATCTACCAGTACCAGGGTGTACTGGGTGTCTTGTGTCTACCAGTACCAGGGTGTACTGGGTGTCTTGTATCTACCAGTACCAGGGTGTACTGGGTGTCTTGTATCTACCAGTACCAGGGTGCACTGGGTGTCTTGTATCTATCAGTACCAGGGTGTACTGGGTGTCTTGTATCTACCAGTACCAGGGTGTACTGTGTGTCTTGTATCTACCAGTACCAGGGTGTACTGGGTGTCTTGTATCTACCAGTACCAGGGTGTACTGGGTGTTTTGTATCTACCAGTACCAGGGTGTATTGGGTGTCTTGTATCTACCAGTACCAGGGTGTACTGGGTGTCTTGTGTCTACCAGTACCAGGGTGTACTGTGTGTCTTGTATCTACCAGTACCAGGGTGTACTGGGTGTCTTGTATCTACCAGTACCAGGGTGTACTGGGTGTCTTGTATCTACCAGTACCAGGGTGTACTGGGTGTCTTGTATCTACCAGTACCAGGGTGAACTGGGTGTCTTGTATCTACCAGTACCAGGGTGTACTGGGTGTCTTGTATCTACCAGTACCAGGGTGTACTGGGTGTCTTGTATCTACCAGTACCAGGGTGTACTGGGTGTTTTGTATCTACCAGTACCAGGGTGTACTGGGTGTCTTGTATCTACCAGTACCAGGGTGTACTGGATGTCTTGTATCTACCAGTACCAGGGTGTACTGGGTGTCTTGTATCTACCAGTACCAGGGTGTACTGGGTGTCTTGTATCTACCAGTACCAGGGTGTACTGGGTGTCTTGTATCTACCAGCACCAGGGTGTACTGGGTGTCTTGTATCTACCAGTACCAGGGTGTACTGGGTGTCTTGTATCTTCCAGTACCAGGGTGTACTGGGTGTCTTGTATCTACCAGTACCAGGGTGTACTGGGTGTCTTGTATCTACCAGTACCAGGGTGTACTGGGTGTCTTGTATCTTCCAGTACCAGGGTGTACTGGGTGTCTTGTATCTACCAGTACCAGGGTGTACTGGGTGTCTTGTATCTACCAGTACCAGGGTGTACTGGGTGTCTTGTATCTTCCAGTACAAGGGTGTACTGGGTGTCTTGTATCTACCAGTACCAGGGTGTACTGGGTGTCTTGTATCTACCAGTACCAGGGTGTACTGGGTGTCTTGTATTTACCAGTACCAGGGTGTACTGGGTGTCTTGTATCTTCCAGTACCAGGGTGTACTGGGTGTCTTGTATCTACCAGTACCAGGGTGTACTGGGTGTCTTGTGTCTACCAGTACCAGGGTGTACTGGGTGTCTTGTATCTACCAGTACCAGGGTGTACTGGGTGTCTTGTATCTACCAGTACCAGGGTGTACTGGGTGTCTTGTATCTACCAGTACCAGGGTGTACTGGGTGTCTTGTATCTTCCAGTACCAGGGTGTACTGGGTGTCTTGTATCTACCAGTACCAGGGTGTACTGGGTGTCTTGTATCTACCAGTACCAGGGTGTACTGGGTGTCTTGTATCTTCCAGTACAAGGGTGTACTGGGTGTCTTGTATCTACCAGTACCAGGGTGTACTGGGTGTCTTGTATCTACCAGTACCAGGGTGTACTGGGTGTCTTGTATTTACCAGTACCAGGGTGTACTGGGTGTCTTGTATCTTCCAGTACCAGGGTGTACTGGGTGTCTTGTATCTACCAGTACCAGGGTGTACTGGGTGTCTTGTGTCTACCAGTACCAGGGTGTACTGGGTGTCTTGTATCTACCAGTACCAGGGTGTACTGGGTGTCTTGTATCTACCAGTACCAGGGTGTACTGGGTGTCTTGTATTTACCAGTAACAGGGTGTACTGGGTGTCTTGTATCTACCAGTACCAGGGTGTACTGGGTGTCTTATATCTACCAGTACCAGGGTGTACTGGGTGTCTTGTATCTACCAGTACCAGGGTGTACTGGGTGTCTTGTATCTACCAGTACCAGGGTGTACTGGGTGTCTTGTATCTACCAGTACCAGGGTGTACTGGGTGTCTTGTATCTACCAGTACCAGGGTGTACTGGGTGTCTTGTATTTACCAGTAACAGGGTGTACTGGGTGTCTTGTATCTACCAGTACCAGGGTGTACTGGGTGTCTTGTATCTACCAGTACCAGGGTGTACTGGGTGTCTTGTATCTACCAGTACCAGGGTGTACTGGGTGTCTTGTATCTACCAGTACAGGGTGTACTGTGTGTCTTGTATCTACCAGTAACAGGGTGCACTGGGTGTCTTGTATCTACCAGTACCAGGGTGTACTGGGTGTCTTGTATGTGGGGACCAGCAGGGACTCATGGATACAGTTGGGGACCAACGTGGACTCGTGGATACAGATGGGGACCCCAGGGGCTTCAACAATACTCGCCTCTCTCTCGCCGATATTAACACTCTCAGTCCAGGAATGGAACTCATTCAAAACCAAGTTTCACTAGATTGGAACCACATTGGTGCTACCAGTCACAAGCAAAAGACTGGGGTGCAATCGGCACCAACAGTGACTATGAACTGGAATCCCAGCAGCAGTCAGGCGCCATGAATTGGAACCACGCATAAATTCTCATTAAGGTATAAGATAAACCACGAGGTGTCTAGAAGGCGCAACTACTCAAAGGTCAGAGGTTATAGAACAGAACAAATTACCGATCAAAGGTCAAAGGAGAGCAGATGATTTTTTTCCCAAAAATGTTTCTCATCTGATTTCTCCCTCGTGCTGGGAACATTAACAATGCCTCTACTTGTGGCTGACCTTACCTGACTTAAACTTGTGATTTGACTCTACCTGACTTGCACTTGTGACTTGACCTTGCCTGAGGTGTACTTCGTGCCCTAACCCTACCTGACCTGTGCTTGTGACCTGACCCTACCTGACCTGTGCATGTGACCTACCTGAGGATGGAATATTTAAGCTTGAATAGGCCTCTGTAGCGACTAGGAGCGAGAGCAACAGTGAGCCAAATATATTTAGGTTGGCAGAATAAGGATTTACCAGGATAAATTTCTCTGTGTGTGTAGAGAGAGCTTTATCTCTCTACAAAGTCCGACTGTGAATGTCATAGGACTGTAATTAGAAGCCTGAGTAGTTCTGTCACTCACTATGATAACAGGAACATAGATAATTACGTTCATGGAGGAACTTTCAAGGCGAGCAGCCTGACTGATGCTGTAGCAGTCAGGCTTAGGCTTGGTTACATGTAATTCTGGCAGTTTGGCAGACACACAAACTATATGCAAAACATATGGTCAGGCTGTTGGTCACTCTTGTGGGCTCTGTGTGCTTTGTGGTTCACTTACTGAGAAATACAGAGATAGTATATGATATTTTAAGATATCTTCAAGAAAATAAGATACTAGACATTAAGCAAATATCCTAAATTTGCTTGCAGCAGATAAGATAAACTGTAGATATAAATCCAGATGTATTCCTGTGAACCTTTTTAGGACAAGTTGCTAAGCCTCTTCTGTGTCCTTGTACTCTTTCACTACCGTCCAGAGGATGGATATGGGGTGCGCAATAAACTAGCCAATTCTGCGGTAAAATCTAATCGACTACGACGTTATCATTCTTCATTATATCCATCCTGAGTGATGGACGTCATACGCGGAGTGGTGACGTATACGTCACTCTCCGATACACTGTGTCCACCACCCTGGGTGATGGGGGTCATACACGGGGTGGTGACGTGTACGTCATTCTCCGCTACACTGTGTCCACCACCCTGGGTGATGGGGGTCATACACGGGGTGGTGACGTGTACGTCACTCTCCGCTACACTGCTCGTCCACCACCCTGGGTGATAGGGGTCATACACGGGGCGGTGACGTGTACGTCACTCGCCGCTACACTGTGTCCACCACCCTGGGTGATGGGGTCACCTGGTCAACATAATTAACCTTTCAGTCCGTCTGTATGTTCCGTACGCTTGTTTGTCGCTGGTAAATACACGGGTAACCTCTCCCTCTCATCCACGCTGTTTTGAGCGCCTTCACTTCTCATTTTATTTCCTTCTCTCTTTTTTCTTTTTTCTTTTTTTTTCTCTTTCCCCCCACTTTCTCTCACGTATTTTCTTTCGCTTTTTATATATTCTCCTTTTCATCTCTTCTCCTTTTTTTTTTTTTTTTACCTCTTCTCCTTTCACCTCGTATTACTGGTGTGTGTGAAAGAGAGAGAGAGAGAGAAGAGAGAGAGAGAGAGAAAGAAGAGAGATAGAGAGAGAGAGAGAGAGAGAGAGAGAGAGAGAGAGAGAGAGAGAGAGAGAGAGAGAGAGAGAGAGAGAGAGAGAGAGAGAGAACGAACATCTTACATTCTCACATATTAGCACCATTAGCCATGCCGCACTGCGTGGTAACCTCTCACCAAGTACTTGAATACTCCCACCACCTCCCTAGTTCCTTTATACATTTGCATAGCAATTTTTTTCACAGTCTGCGCGCCACCGTAGTCTGCTTAACACCCAGTACCCGAATTTTTACTGCTAGGTGAGCGGGGGCAGTAGGAGTGTAAGCTGACTTACAACCTTTAAGTTTCACCTGGTAAGGGAATCCGGGATCATTTTACTTGTGAAAAGCTCTTGAAAGGTGGAGTGTGAATGAGAGATGATTCTGGAGATGAACAACAGCTTCCAGCCTGCTTCATCTCAATCTAGATCCGTGTTTATAAGCAGTGAGATCTGTTTAGAGTGATCACACATCCTGATTCCCTCCCTCTCCTTCCATCTTCCTTCCTTTCCCTTCCAAATTCCCCCTCCTTTTCCCCTCCCTCTCCATATCCCCTAAAACAAACACACACTAGGTCACACCCACACAGTGACAGAGTCACAGAGAGCAAACATGAAAGACAGGGCTGGGTGGATCGCGTCCTCATGGACGGCAGGAAAACATTTGCTACAGTAACACACCAGAGATTCGTCCAGAAATTGGAGGAGCAGACAGTGTTATAAGGCACAGTGCTGCAGTAAATCATGGCGTACCTGAATGAGAGAAGGCAGGGTAACACTGAAAGGATCAGTGTTAGGAACAATAAAGTTAATGAGAAGAATAAAAACAGAAGAGTGATAACCGCCAGGAAGACCTCAACAGACTGCAGATGTCGCACAAGTGGCTTATCGAGTTCAACCCCAACAACTGCATGGTCTTGGGAAAGTGAGAGTAGACTGGACAAAAAGTATAGCGTCGGCGGAGAGTGTAAATGTCAGAGTGAAAATGACCTGAGGGGTGAATGTAACAACAAACATATCACCAGATATACATATAAACCATATAACATCAGCGGCATATGCAAGGATAACAAACCTTAGAATAAAATTCAATAACTTGAATAAAGATTCTTTCAGAACCTTATAAGACCTTGTTAAGCTAATCATTGAGTACGCGGCCCCAGCATGCAGCCCACACCTGGTGAAATACGTGAAGTTCGAAAAGGCTCAAGGGTTAGCAACCCTTGAGAGGAATGCACCATGAGGAAAGGCAGAAGAGACAACTTGGCGTAGAGAAGGACAAAGGGAAGCATGATTTCGGCATAAAATCTAAAGGGGACTTGCTTAAGAAGAGAAGACGAAGGGGACACAAGTGGAAACTAAATCTACGATGAGCCGTAGAGATGTAAGGAAGTATATATTTAGTTTCAGAGAAGTTGAAAAGTGTAATGACGCGGATGAGGCAGTGGTGGAGGCAGACTCAACACAGTCTGACTTCATGAGATTTGGTAAGGCCTCCTATTAGTCTAGGAGGCGCAGCCAGGAGTGGTCTCGACCCCTCCCAAACACAACTAGCTAACAATTTCGTGAGCACACGCACACACACACACACACACACACACATACACACACACACACACACACACACACACACACACACACACACACACACACACACACACACACACACACACACATACACACACACACACACACACACACACACACATGTCTCCGGAAGCACACATCAATCAGATAACTGCTGCAGCATATGGGCGCCTGACAAACCTGAGAACAGCATTCCGATACCTTAGTAAGGAATCGTTCAAGACACTGTACACCGTGTATGTCAGGCCCATACTGGAGTATGCAGCACCTGTTTGGAACCCACACTTGATAAAGCACGTCAAGAAACTAGAGAAAGTACAAAGGTTTGCGACAAGGTTAGTTCCAGAGCTAAGGGGAATGTCCTATGAAGAAAGATTAAGGGAAATCGGCCTGACGACACCGGAGGACAGGAGGGTCAGGGGAGACATGATAACGACATATAAAATACTGCGTGGAATAGACAAGGTGGACAAAGACAGGATGTTCCAGGGAGGGGACACAAAAACAAGAGGCCACAATTGGAAGTTGAAGACACAAATGAGTCAGAGAGATATTAGGAAGTATTTCTTCAGTCATAGAGTTGTCAGGCAGTGGAATAGCCTAGAAAATGACGTAGTGGAGGCAGGAACCATACACAGTTTTAAGACGAGGTTTGATAAAGCTCATGGAGCGGGGAGAGAGAGGGCCCAGTAGCAACCGGTGAAGAGGCGGGGCCAGGAGCTAAAACTCGACTCCTGCAACCACAAATAGGTGAGTACAAATAGGTGAGTATAGGACCCTGTACACCGTGTACGTTAGGCCCATATTGGAGTATGCGGCACCAGTTTGGAACCCACACCTAGCCAAGCATGTAAAGAAACTAGAGAAAGTGCAAAGGTTTGCAACAAGACTAATCCCAGGCCCGGTGGCCTGGTGGCTAAAGCTCCCGCTTCACACACGGAGGGCCCTGGTTCGATTCCCGGCGGGTGGAAACATTTCGACACGTTTCCTTACACTTGTTGTCCTGTTCACCTAGCAGCAAATAGGAACCTGGGTGTTAGTCGACTGGTGTGGGTCGCATCCTGGGGGACAAGATTAAGGACCTCAATGGAAATAAGTTAGAGAGTCCTCGATGACGCACTGACTTTCTTGGGTTATCCTGGGTGGCTAACCCTCCGGGGTTAAAAATCCGAACGAAATCTTATCTTATCCTACGAGGAGAGGTTAAGGGAAATCAACCTGACGACACTGGAGGACAGGAGAAATAGGGGGGACATGATAACGACATACAAAATACTGAGAGGAATTGACAAGGTGGACAAAGACAGGATGTTTCAGAGATTGGACACAGTTGGAAGTAGAAGACACAGATGAATCACAGGGATGTTAGGAAGTATTTCTTCAGCCACAGAGTAGTCAGTAAGTGGAATAGTTTGGGAAGCGATGTAGTGGAGGCAGGATCCATACATAGCTTTAATCAGAGGTATGACAAAGTTCACGGTTCAGGGAGAGTGACCTAGTAGCGACCAGTGAAGAGGCGGGGCCAGGAGCTCGGACTCGACCCCTGCAACCTCAACTAGGTGAGACACACACACACACACACACACACACACACACACACACACAAACACACACACACACACACACACACACACACACACACACACACACACAATCACACACACACATCCCTTGAAATCTTCAACACATCCCTTGAAACTGGGCAACTACCTGAGAAATGGAAGACAGCTAATGTAGTCCCCATATTTAAGAAAGGAAACAGAAACGAGGCACTAAACTACAGACCTGTGTCTCTGACATGTATTGTGTGCAAAGTCATGGAGAAGATTATCAGGAGGAGAGTGGTCGAACACCTGGAAAGGAACAAGATTATAAATGAAAACCAGCATGGGTTCATGGAAGGCAAATCTTGTATCACAAACCTCCTGGAGTTTTATGACAAGGTAACAGAAGTAAGACATGAGAGAGAGGGTTGGGTAGATTGCGTTTTCCTAGACTGCAGGAAGGCCTTTGACACAGTTCCCCACAAGAGATTAGTGCAGAAGCTGGAGGATCAGGCACACGTAAAAGGAAGGGCACTGCAATAGATAAGGGAATACCTGACAGGGAGGCAGCAACGAGTCATGGTACGTGAAGAGGTATCACAGTGGGCGCCTGTTACGAGCGGGGTCCCACAGGGGTCAGTTCTAGGACCAGTGCTATTTTTGATATATGTGAACGACATGATGGAAGGAATAGACTCTGAAGTGTCCCTGTTCGCAGATGACGTGAAGTTGATGAGAAGAATTAAATCGGACGAGGATGAGGCAGGACTGCAAAGAGACCTGGAGAGGCTGGACATGTGGTCCAGTAACTGGCTTCTCGAATTCAATCCAGCCAAATGCAAAGTCATGAAGATTGGGGAGGGGCAAAGAAGACCGCAGACAGAGTATAGGCTAGGTGGACAAAGACTACAGACCTCACTCAGGGAGAAAGACCTTGGGGTGACCATAACACCGAGCACATCACCGGAGGCACACATCAACCAAATAACCGCTGCAGCATACGGGCGCCTGGCAAACCTGAGAATAGCGTTCCGATACCTTAATAAGGAATCGTTCAAGACACTGTACACTGTGTATGTTAGGCCCATACTGGAGTATGCAGCACCAGTCTGGAACCCACACCTGGTCAAGCACGTCAAGAAGTTAGAGAAAGTACAAAGGTTTGCAACAAGGCTAGTCCCAGAGCTCAAGGGAATGTCGTACGAGGAAAGGTTAAGGGAAATCGGACTGACGACACTGGAGGACAGAAGGGTCAGGGGAGACATGATAACGACATACAAGATACTGCGGGGAATAGACAAGGTGGACAGAGATAGGATGTTCCAGAGAGGGGACACAGGGACAAGGGGTCACAACTGGAAGCTGAAGACTCAGACGAGTCACAGGGACGTTAGGAAGTATTTCTTCAGTCATAGAGTTGTCAGCAAGTGGAATAGCCTAGCAAGTGAAGTAGTGGAGGCAGGAACCATACATAGTTTTAAGAAGAGGTATGACAAAGCTCAGGAAGCAGAGAGAGAGAGGATCCAGTAGCGATCAGTGAAGAGGCGGGGCCAGGAGCTGAGTCTCGACCCCTGCAACCACAATTAGGTGAGTACAATAAGGTGAGTACACACAAACACACACACACACACACACACACACACAAACACACACACACACACACACACACACACACACAAACACACACACACACACACACACACACACACACACACACACACAAACACACACACACACACACACACACACACACACACACACACACACACACACAAACACACACACACACACACACACACACACACACACACACACACACACACACACAACACACACACCACACACACACACACACACACACACACACACACAAACACACACACACACACACACACACACACACACACACACACACACACACGCACACACACACACAAACACACACGCACACACACACACAAACACACACACACACACACACACACACACACACACAAACACACACACACACACACACACACACACACACACACACACACACACACACAAACACACACACACACACACACACACACACACACACACAAACACACACACACACACACACACACACACACACACACACACAAACACACACACACACACACACACACACACACACACACACACACACACACAAACACACACACACACACAAACACACACACACACACACACACACACAAACACACACACACACACACACACACACACACACACACACACACACACACACACACACACACACACACACACACACACACACACACACACACACACACACACACACACACACACACACACACACACACACACACACGGCTACACAGCATTAGCACGTGATTGGTCTTCACAGAGCGGCCGACAAAGACTTATAGTAATCAGTAGGCTGGCGCTGCTGGTTTGTTTACACCCGTTGTTCATCCTGTGAGGTGAACATCTCACCCGTCGTTCATCCTGTGAGGTGAACATTTCACCCGTTATTCATCCTGTGAAGTAAACATCTCACCCTTCGTTCATCCTGTGAGGTGAACATCTCAGCCATTGTTCATCCTGGAAAGTGAACGTCTTGCCCAGTGTTCATGCCCCACGCTGTTCACCTCAAACTATGAACGTTCAAAAAACTTATTCACAGCTTAGAAGTTAACTCTAAATTTGTTCAATTTACTCAAAGGTATTTTATAAGGAGATAAATGAACAAATAAACATTGTTAATGAACATAAATGTTCAACTCAAATGTTCAACACCCATATGTTCACGTATCCTCGCGGTACATGTATGTATGGACAGTAATTTGATGGTTAGGTCGTTAGTGTGCTTTGATGGTTAGGTCGTTAGTGTGGTTTGATGGTTAGGTCGTTAGTGTGGTTTGATGGTTAGGTCGTTAGTGTGGTTTGATGATTAGGTCGTTAGTGTGGTTTGATGGTTAGGTCGTTAGTGTGGTTTGATGTTTAGGTCGTTAGTGTGGTTTGATGATTAGGTCGTTAGTGTGGTTTGATGGTTAGGTCGTTAGTGTGGTTTGATGGTTAGGTCGTTAGTGTGGTTTGATGGTTAGGTCGTTAGTGTGGTTTGATGGTTAGTTCGTTAGTGTGGTTTGATGATTAGGTCGTTAGTGTGGTTTGATGGTTAGGTCGTTAGTGTGGTTTGATGGTTAGGTCGTTAGTGTGGTTTGATGGTTAGGTCGTTAGCGTGGTTTGATGGTTAGATCGCTAGTGTGGTTTGATGGTTAGGTCGTTAGCGTGGTCTGATGATTAGGTCGTTAGTGTGGTTTGATGGTTAGGTCGTTAGCTTGGTTTGATGGTTAGATCGCTAGTGTGGTTTGATAATTAGGTCGTTAGCGTGGTTTGATGATTAGGTCGTTAGTGTGGTTTGATGGTTAGGTCGTTAGCGTGGTTTGATGGTTAGGTCGTTAGTGTGGTTTGATGGTTAGGTCGTTAGCGTGGTTTGATGGTTAGATCGCTAGTGTGGTTTGATGGTTAGGTCGTTAGCGTGGTTTCATGATTAGGTAGTTAGTGTGGTTTGATGATTAGGTCGTTAGTGTGGTTTGATGGTTAGGTCGTTAGCGTGGTTTGATGGTTAGGTCGTTAGTGTGGTTTAATGGTTAGGTCGTTAGTGTGGTTTGATGATTTGGTCGTTAGTGTGGTTTGATGGTTAGGTCGTTAGCGTGGTTTGATGGTTAGGTCGTTAGCGTGGTTTGATGGTTAGGTCGTTAGTGTGGTTTGATGGTTAGGTCGTTAGCGTGGTTTGATGATTAGGTCGTTAGTGTGGTTTGATGATTTGGTCGTTAGTGTGGTTTGATGGTTAGGTCGTTAGCGTGGTTTGATGGTTAGGTCGTTAGTGTGGTTTGATGGTTAGGTCGTTAGTGTGGTTTGATGATTAGGTCGTTAGCGTGGTTTGACGATTAAGTCGTTAATATGGTTTGATGGTTAGGTAGTTAGCGTGGTTTGATGGTTTGGTCGTTAGTGTGGTTTGATGGTTAGGTCGTTAGCGTGGTTTGATGATTAGGTCGTTAGTGTGGTTTGGTGGTTAGGTCGTTAGCGTGATTTGATGATTAGGTCGTTAGCGTTGTTTGATGGTTAAGTTGTTAGCGTGGTTTGATGGTTAGGCCGTTAGTGTGGTTTGATAGGTCTTTACCGTGGTTTGATGGTTAGGTCGTCAGCGTGGTTTGATGGTTAGGTCGTTAGCGTGGTTTGATGATTAGGTCCATAGCGTGGTTTGATGGTTAGGTCGTCAGCCTGGTTTGATAATTAGGTCGTTAGTGTGGTTTGATGGTTAGGTCGTTAGCGTGGTTTGATGATTAGGTCGTTAGCGTGGTTTGATGGTTAGGTCGTTAGCGTGGTTTGATGGTTAGGTCGTTAGCGTGGTTTGATGGTTAGGCCGTTAGCGTGGTTTGATGATTAGGTCGTTAGCGTGGTTTGATGGTTAGGTCGTTAGCGTGGTTTGATGATTAGGTCGTAAGCGTGGTTTGATGGTTAGGTCGTTAGCGTGGTTTGATGGTTAGGTCGTTAAAGTTATTTGATGATTAGGTCGTTAGCGTGGTTTGATGATTAGGTCGTTAGTGTGGTTTGACGATTAGGTCGTTAGCTTGCTTTGATGTTTAGGTCGTTAGCGTGGTTTCATGATCAGGTCGTTAGCGTGGTTTGATGGTTAAGCCGTTAGTGTGGTTTGATAGTTCGTTAGCGTGGTTTGATGGTTAGGTCGTTAGCGTGGTTTGATGGTTAGGTTGTTAGCGTGGTTTGATGGTTAGGTCGTTAGCGTGGTTTGATGGTTAGGTCGTTAGTGTGGTTTGATGATTAGGTCGTTAGCGTGGTTTGATGGTTAGGTTGTTAGCGTGGTTTGATGGTTAGGTCGTTAGCGTGGTTTGATGGTTATGTCATTAGCGTGGTTTGATGGTTAGGTCGTTAGCGTGGTTTGATGGTTAGGTTGTTAGCGTGATTTGATGGCTAGGTTGTTAGCGTGGTTTGATGGTTGGGTCGTTAGCGTGTTCTGATGGTTAGGTCGTTATCTTGGTTTGATGGTTAGGTCGTTAGCGTGGTTTGATGGTTAGGTCGTTAGCGTGGTTTGATGGTTAGGTCAGTAGTGTGGTTTGATAGGTCGTTAGCGTGGTTTGATGGTTAGGTCGTTAGCGTGCTTTGATGTTTAGGTCGTTAGCGTGGTTTTATGATTAGGTCGTTAGCGTGGTTTGATGGTTAGGCCGTTAGCATGGTTTGATGGTTAGGTCGTTAGTGTGGTTTGATAGGTCGTTAGTGTGGTTTGTTGGTTAGGTCGTTAGCGGGGTTTGATGATTAGGTTGCTAGCGTTGTTTGATGGCTAGGTTGTTAGCGTGGTTTGATGGTTAGGGTGTTATCGTGGTTTGATTGTTAGGCTGTTAGCGAGGTTTAATGGTTAGATCATTAGTGTGGTGTGATGGTTAAATCATTAGCGTGGTTTGATAGGTCGTTAGCGTGGTTTGATGGTAAGGTTTTGGCGTTGTTTGATAGGCTGTTAGCGTGGTTTGATAGTTAGGTCGTTAGCGTAGTTTGATAGGTTGTTAGCGTGGTTTGATAGGTTTATAGCGTTGTTTGATAGGCTGTTAGCGTGGTTTGTTAGGTTGTTAGCGTGGTTTGATAGTTAGGTTGTTAGCGTGGTTTGATAGTTAGGTTGTTAGCGTGATTTGATAGTTAGGTTGTTAGCGTGGTTTGATAGTTAGGTCGTTAGTTTGGTTTGATCGTTAGGCCATAATTATATTGTTTTATTTTAATTATGGGAAAGCGTTAAACCCGTAAGGATTATTAAACCTGCTTCGGAATGGAAGGCATTCAGGTTCAATTCAATGCAGGTTGAATCCATTTCGTTGGATCAAGATCCCCCAGTTAACTGGCATCAAGGCACCTCCCTTTACCATGAATTTTTGGAGAGAGAAACAAAAGTAATCATCAGGATATTTTATTGGCAACGTTTTGGCCCTGTGACCTCGGTCACCATAGACCATGGTCCAAGGACCGAAACGTTGTTAATTTGTCCCGGTGTTCGTATTTTATGTCATTTTTCCGACTGCGTCCCGTTCATAACACTCGCAAATTTTAGGTAGAATTTCCGGCAGTGTGTTGCGTGTTGTGGCAACGTTTCGCTCTGCAGGAGCTTTGTCAAGCGACGGGAGAGCGAAACGTTGCCAAAGTAAATGTCACATAATTACAATAGTATTGTGATACCGACACAATGTGGAAAAAAGACACTTATGAACAGTTCAGGAAATAGGAGGAAACGTTTGTCCTTTTATTTAACACTTGCAAGAGGCAGTGCAAGAGGCAGTGCAAGAGGCGGTGCAAGAGGCGGAGCAAGAGGCGGTGCAAGAGGCGGTGCAAGAGGCGGTGCAAGAGGCGGTGCAAGAGGCGGTGCAAGAGGCAGTGCAAGAGGCGGTGCAAGAGGCAGTGCAAGAGGCAGTGCAAGAGGCAGTGCAAGAGGCAGTGCAAGAGGCGGTGCAAGAGGCAGTGCAAGAGGCAGTGCAAGAGGCAGTGCAAGAGGCGGAGCAAGAGGCGGTGCAAGAGGCGGTGCAAGAGGCAGTGCAAGAGGCGGTGCAAGAGGCAGTGCAAGAGGCAGTGCAAGAGGCAGTGCAAGAGGCAGTGCAAGAGGCGGTGCAAGAGGCGGTGCAAGAGGCGGTGCAAGAGGCAGTGCAAGAGGCGGTGCAAGAGGCAGTGCAAGAGGCAGTGCAAGAGGCAGTGCAAGAGGCAGTGCAAGAGGCAGTGCAAGAGGCGGTGCAAGAGGCAGTGCAAGAGGCAGTGCAAGAGGCAGTGCAAGAGGCGGAGCAAGAGGCGGTCCAAGAGGCGGTGCAAGAGGCAGTGCAAGAGGCGGTGCAAGAGGCAGTGCAAGAGGCAGTGCAAGAGGCAGTGCAAGAGGCAGTGCAAGAGGCGGTGCAAGAGGCGGTGCAAGAGGCGGTGCAAGAGGCAGTGCAAGAGGCGGTGCAAGAGGCAGTGCAAGAGGCAGTGCAAGAGGCAGTGCAAGAGGCAGTGCAAGAGGCAGTGCAAGAGGCGGTGCAAGAGGCGGTGCAAGAGGCGGTGCAAGAGGCAGTGCAAGAGGCAGTGCAAGAGGCAGTGCAAGAGGCAGTGCAAGAGGCAGTGCAAGAGGCGGTGCAAGAGGCGGTGCAAGAGGCGGTGCAAGAGGCGGTGCAAGAGGCGGTGCAAGAGGCAGTGCAAGAGGCAGTGCAAGAGGCAGTGCAAGAGGCAGTGCAAGAGGCGGTGCAAGAGGCGGTGCAAGAGGCGGTGCAAGAGGCAGTGCAAGAGGCAGTGCAAGAGGCAGTGCAAGAGGCAGTGCAAGAGGCGGTGCAAGAGGCGGTGCAAGAGGCGGTGCAAGAGGCAGTGCAAGAGGCGGTGCAAGAGGCAGTGCAAGAGGCGGTGCAAGAGGCGGTGCAAGAGGCAGTGCAAGAGGCGGTGCAAGAGGCAGTGCAAGAGGCGGTGCAAGAGGCAGTGCAAGAGGCGGTGCAAGAGGCAGTGCAAGAGGCGGTGCAAGAGGCGGTGCAAGAGGCAGTGCAAGAGGCGGTGCAAGAGGCAGTGCAAGAGGCGGTGCAAGAGGCGGTGCAAGAGGCAGTGCAAGAGGCGGTGCAAGAGGCAGTGCAAGAGGCGGTGCAAGAGGCGGTGCAAGAGGCAGTGCAAGAGGCGGTGCAAGAGGCAGTGCAAGAGGCGGTGCAAGAGGCGGTGCAAGAGGCGGTGCAAGAGGCAGTGCAAGAGGCGGTGCAAGAGGCTGTGCAAGAGGCGGTGCAAGAGGCGGTGCAAGAGGCGGTGCAAGAGGCGGTGCAAGAGGCAGTGCAAGAGGCAGTGCAAGAGGCGGTGCAAGAGGCAGTGCAAGAGGCGGTGCAAGAGGCGGTGCAAGAGGCGGTGCAAGAGGCAGTGCAAGAGGCAGTGCAAGAGGCGGTGCAAGAGGCAGTGCAAGAGGCAGTGCAAGAGGCAGTGCAAGAGGCAGTGCAAGAGGCAGTGCAAGAGGCAGTGCTAGAGGCAGGAGGCAGTGCAAGAAGCAGTGCAAGAGGCGGTGCAAGAGGCGGTGCAAGAGGCGGTGCAAGAGGCAGTGCAAGAGGCGGTGCAAGAGGCGGTGCAAGAGGCAGTGCAAGAGGCAGTGCAAGAGGCAGTGCAAGAGGCAGTGCTAGAGGCAGTGCTAGAGGCAGGAGGCAGTGCAAGAAGCAGTGCAAGAGGCGGTGCAAGAGGCGGTGCAAGAGGCGGTGCAAGAGGCAGTGCAAGAGGCGGTGCAAGAAGCGGTGCAAGAGGCGGTGCAAGAGGCGGTGCAAGAGGCAGTGCAAGAGGCAGTGCAAGAGGCGGTGCAAGAGGCAGTGCAAGAGGCAGTGCAAGAGGCAGTGCAAGAGGCAGTGCAAGAGGCGGTGCAAGAGGCGGTGCAAGAGGCGGTGCAAGAGGCAGTGCAAGAGGCGGTGCAAGAGGCAGTGCAAGAGGCAGTGCAAGAGGCAGTGCAAGAGGCAGTGCAAGAGGCAGTGCAAGAGGCGGTGCAAGAGGCGGTGCAAGAGGCGGTGCAAGAGGCAGTGCAAGAGGCAGTGCAAGAGGCAGTGCAAGAGGCAGTGCAAGAGGCGGTGCAAGAGGCGGTGCAAGAGGCGGTGCAAGAGGCGGTGCAAGAGGCAGTGCAAGAGGCAGTGCAAGAGGCAGTGCAAGAGGCAGTGCAAGAGGCGGTGCAAGAGGCGGTGCAAGAGGCGGTGCAAGAGGCAGTGCAAGAGGCAGTGCAAGAGGCAGTGCAAGAGGCAGTGCAAGAGGCAGTGCAAGAGGCGGTGCAAGAGGCGGTGCAAGAGGCGGTGCAAGAGGCAGTGCAAGAGGCGGTGCAAGAGGCAGTGCAAGAGGCGGTGCAAGAGGCGGTGCAAGAGGCAGTGCAAGAGGCGGTGCAAGAGGCAGTGCAAGAGGCGGTGCAAGAGGCAGTGCAAGAGGCGGTGCAAGAGGCAGTGCAAGAGGCGGTGCAAGAGGCGGTGCAAGAGGCAGTGCAAGAGGCGGTGCAAGAGGCAGTGCAAGAGGCGGTGCAAGAGGCGGTGCAAGAGGCAGTGCAAGAGGCGGTGCAAGAGGCAGTGCAAGAGGCGGTGCAAGAGGCGGTGCAAGAGGCAGTGCAAGAGGCGGTGCAAGAGGCAGTGCAAGAGGCGGTGCAAGAGGCGGTGCAAGAGGCGGTGCAAGAGGCAGTGCAAGAGGCGGTGCAAGAGGCAGTGCAAGAGGCGGTGCAAGAGGCGGTGCAAGAGGCGGTGCAAGAGGCGGTGCAAGAGGCAGTGCAAGAGGCAGTGCAAGAGGCGGTGCAAGAGGCAGTGCAAGAGGCGGTGCAAGAGGCGGTGCAAGAGGCGGTGCAAGAGGCAGTGCAAGAGGCAGTGCAAGAGGCGGTGCAAGAGGCAGTGCAAGAGGCAGTGCAAGAGGCAGTGCAAGAGGCAGTGCAAGAGGCAGTGCAAAGAGTGCTAGAGGCGGTGCTAGAGGCAGGAGGCAGTGCAAGAAGCAGTGCAAGAGGCGGTGCAAGAGGCGGTGCAAGAGGCGGTGCAAGAGGCAGTGCAAGAGGCGGTGCAAGAGGCGGTGCAAGAGGCAGTGCAAGAGGCAGTGCAAGAGGCAGTGCAAGAGGCAGTGCAAGAGGCAGTGCTAGAGGCAGTGCTAGAGGCAGGAGGCAGTGCAAGAAGCAGTGCAAGAGGCGGTGCAAGAGGCGGTGCAAGAGGCGGTGCAAGAGGCAGTGCAAGAGGCGGTGCAAGAGGCGGTGCAAGAGGCGGTGCAAGAGGCGGTGCAAGAGGCAGTGCAAGAGGCAGTGCAAGAGGCGGTGCAAGAGGCGGTGCAAGAGGCAGTGCAAGAGGCAGTGCAAGAGGCAGTGCAAGAGGCAGTGCAAGAGGCAGTGCAAGAGGCAGTGCAAGAGGCAGTGCTAGAGGCAGTGCTAGAGGCAGGAGGCAGTGCAAGAAGCAGTGCAAGAGGCAGTGCAAGAGGCGGTGCAAGAGGCAGTGCAAGAGGCGGTGCAAGAGGCGGTGCAAGAGGCGGTGCAAGAGGCGGTGCAAGAGGCGGTGCAAGAGGCAGTGCAAGAGGCAGTGCAAGAGGCGGTGCAAGAGGCGGTGCAAGAGGCGGTGCAAGAGGCAGTGCAAGAGGCGGTGCAAGAGGCGGTGCAAGAGGCGGTGCAAGAGGCAGTGCAAGAGGCAGTGCAAGAGGCAGTGCAAGAGGCAGTGCAAGAGGCAGTGCAAGAGGCAGTGCAAGAGGCAGTGCTAGAGGCAGTGCTAGAGGCAGTGCAAGAGGCAGTGCAAGAGGCAGTGCAAGAGGCAGTGCAAGAGGCAGTGCAAGAAGCAGTGCAAGAGGCAGTGCAAGAGGCAGTGCAAGAGGCAGTGCAAGAGGCGGTGCAAAAGGCAGTGCAAGAGACAGTGCAAGAGGCGGTGCAAGAGGCAGTGCAAGAGGCAGTGCTAGAGGCGGTGCAAGAGGCAGTGCAAGAGGCAGTGCAAGAGGCATTGCAAGAGGCGGTGCAAGAGGCGGTGCAAAAGGCAGTGCAAGAGACAGTGCAAGAGGCGGTGCAAGAGGCAGTGCAAGAGGCAGTGCTAGAGGCGGTGCAAGAGGCAGTGCAAGAGGCAGTGCAAGAGGCATTGCAAGAGGCAGTGCAAGAGGCAGTGCAAGAGGCGGTGCAAGAGGCAGTGCAAGAGGCAGTGCAAGAGGCAGTGCAAGAGGCAGTGCAAGAGGCGGTGCAAGAGGCAGTGCAAGAGGCGGTGCAAGAGGCGGTGCAAGAGGCAGTGCAAGAGGCAGTGCAAGAGGCAGTGCAAGAGACAGTGCAAGAGGCAGTGCAAGAGGCGGTGCAAGAGGCAGTGCAAGAGGCAGTGCAAGAGGCAGTGCAAGAGGCAGTGCAAGAGGCAGTGCAAGAGGCAGTGCAAGAGGCGGTGCAAGAGGCAGTGCAAGAGGCAGTGCAAGAGGCAGTGCAAGAGGCGGTGCAAGAGGCAGTGCAAGAGGCAGTGCAAGAGGCAGTGCAGGAGGCAGTGCAAGAGGCGGAGCAAGAGGCGGTGCAAGAGGCAGTGCAAGAGGCAGTGCAAGAGGCAGTGCAAGAGGCAGTGCAAGAGGCAGTGCAAGAGGCAGTGCAAGAGGCGGTGCAAGAGGCAGTGCAAGAGGCAGTGCAAGAGGCAGTGCAAGAGGCAGTGCAAGAGGCGGTGCAAGAGGCAGTGCAAGAGGCGGTGCAAGAGGCGGTGCAAGAGGCAGTGCAAGAGGCGGTGCAAGAGGCAGTGCAAGAGGCAGTGCAAGACGCAGTGCAAGACGCGGTGCAAGAGGCAGTGCAAGAGGCAGTGCAAGAGGCAGTGCAAGAGGCAGTGCAAGAGGCGGTGCAAGCGGCAGTGCAAGAGGCAGTGCAAGAGGCAGTGCAAGAGGCAGTAAGCTTCCGTTGCGCTGAGCCTGCCATTAACGCCCCCTATAAGAGTAACGTCGGACACATTGTCGGACACAGACGCTGACACATACGACGGGAAAGATGTCTTATACGTGGCCTTGATTAATGAGAGGACGATCAATCTCACCTCCACGAAGTACCTCACCAGCCCCACCACCGGACCAGAACTTCATCGATGGCTGAGCTTCGAGCTAGAGGCGGCCAGCTGGGAAACCCAGCGTGAAGACTACCGGTAGGACGTACAGCGGCTTGAACAAGTAATTGTTAATGCTGCGAAGTGAGGGGTGTAGCGCCTCGTCTAGTGCCAGGCTCACAGTGTTTACACGAACCCTCAGAATAAACATCGTTGCCACCATCGTTAAACCATGAAGAACACACATCATATACAAATACTGCCACATTTTCGATTCGAAAATAACAACCTTAGAATGGCTTTCGTGTGGCCATTAACCATTGTAGTACGGGCTGCTACTTTGTGCTGACACGGGGCTGTGAAAGGGATAAGATAAATGGGAAATGGCGAGAGGGGTGAAGGGGAGAATGAAGAGGGTGCTTGGGTAATGGGTAAATTGGGAATGAGGAAGAGGAATATTTTGGGAGAACGAACAGGAAAGGATGAATATAAGGAAAGATAATGTTTGAAAGGTGAAAGTAGGGAGAGAAGGAAGAAAGGTAAAGAAAGGAAAAAGAAAGTAGTAAGTGGGAAAGAAATTAAGATAAAATAGGAATTATCAGAAAAAAAGGAAATAGAGGAAGAGAGAATTAGAAATTTAAATGAGAAGGAAATTTAAGAAGTTGAAAAGGTAAAGAAGTTAGTTGAGGAATTTAGAGGAAGAGAAAAAGTGGATAGAAAGGGGAAGAGGAGGAGAAAAATGAGGTGAAGGAGAGAGGAGGAGGAGCATCATGGGATTTGGCTCGACCTTTCCTCCCATGGTAACACTGGGAGATTAAAGCTGAGGCCGTCAGTCTGTGTTGCGTTGCTTTGTTGTAAGGTGAGCAACACCAGTCAACCTCCCACTCAATCTACCACTCACTCACTCACTCAACCTCCCCACCACTAACTCAACCTCCCCACCACTCACCCACCTCCTCCTCCTCCTCCTCCTCCTCCTCCTTCCGCCAACTCGGTACATCTCAGTGTAACAACATCAAGGTGCTCCGTCGCTACACACTGAAGTTTAATCTTTTATTTTCCAGGACTTTCCAGTGACGGTGTTCCTCCGGCAGAGTACGAAGACTGTCTCCAGAGACATCAGGTTTACTTCAAAAGCTGTAGTCCTACCTGGAAGAATGTAGGCCTTCACGTGTGTGAAACAGAGAATGGCGGGAATATCAAGTCATCCAAAGGAAGTATTTCTGCCACATGTTTGCGTCTGTCGTGATTCTGTTGACGTAGGTAGCAAGAGGAGGTTATTATCTCAAGTGACAAGCTCTTGAAGAGCATCGCTCCGTGGCGTTAGTTTCTGTATCATTATTATTATTATAATGTATCATGTCACGGCTTCAGTAAAGGACATAAAGTCAATGTTTTGGGTCATTGAAGGTCCTTATGTGGTGATAATCTGAAAGAATTATTGTTTATACGAAGTGAATCTTGAAGTGGATTGAGGATGATATGTTTGCTACCTCAGGTCAAAGCAGAAATAAATTTGATCTCCAAAATAAAATGCGTCTTCTAATGGAGTAAAGTGTTATCATGAAGTAAAGTTTACTGAAGTGTATCCTCGAGACTGTCGTGGGAAAGTCTGACTTGTGAGGTGGTTCAGCAGTGAGCAGTCACCATGAACGCCACGCTTCTGCTGGATTACGATGTCAATGACACCTTTCCCCTCAACTGCTCCTACCTCAACGTCACTGACCCCGAGTTTGCGCGGAACTGCACCCTTGGAGTGTTTACTGGCGATGTATCGCCCATTCACATGGTAGCCAACTTGGTGATGCAGGCCTGTTACGCTGTCGCCTTCCTGGTGGGTCTGTGTGGCAACACTCTCGTCATTTACGTAGTTACCAGGTTCTCTAACATGCAAACGGTCACCAATCTGTACATCGTCAACCTGGCCATAGCCGACGAGCTCTTCGTTATTGGGATTCCGTTTCTCATGATCACTTCAGCTCTGGGCTACTGGCCCTTCGGATCCATCATGTGCAAGCTGTACATGATCACCACGTCGCTCAACCAGTTCACCAGTTCCCTCTTCTTGACCATCATGAGCGCTGATCGCTACATCGCCGTCTGCCACCCTATCAGCTCGCCGAAGTTCCGTACACCAATGATTTCTAAACTGGTTTCCCTGACGGCCTGGACCACGTCTGCCCTCATGAATGTGCCAGTTTTCGTTTATTCCAACACGCTCAAAGTCAATGACCTCATAAACTGCAACATTTTCTGGCCCGACAGCTTTGGCATCAGTGGCCAGTTTGTTTTCACAATGTATTCCTTCATCCTCGCCTTTGGCATACCTCTCATCCTCATCTTGATATTTTACATACTGGTGCTGCATAAACTCAAGTCGGTTGGTCCTAAAGCCAAGTCCAAAGAGAAGAAGAAGAGCCACAGGAAGGTGACGAAGATGGTGTTGACGGTGATCACCGTGTACGTCATGTGTTGGCTGCCCTACTGGGTGTTGCAGCTGGTGCTGATCTTCAGTCCCCCGAGGGAGGGACAGAGCCCCTTCATGGTTATCCTCTTTCTCATTTCCTCATGTTTATCCTACATTAACTCTGCCATCAACCCCATCCTGTACGCCTTCCTCAGTGACAACTTCAAGAAGAGCTTCCTGAAGGCGTGCACCTGTGCCGCCAGGAAGGACGTCAACAGCTCCTTGACGGTAGAGAACTCTGTTTTCCCTCGGCGTCGAGGACACAAGAGCGCCAAGATGCGCGAAATCGAGTCAAATGACGCCTTCACGACGCAGTGCACCAGAGATGACACCACCACCGCCATCAGCATGACCACCCGCACAGCCCTCAGTCAAGCGGCCAAGGAAAATGGTACGGAGATTCCCACCTCTCAGCTCTGAAGTCCCTGCTGAAACATTAACCCTTGTTGCAGACGTCTCTCCCAACACTTGCAGGTGAGGTGCCTGAGTGCAGCCCCAAGACCGAGTGAACTGAAGCGCTGAACTAAATTTTCAGGGCACAGGTTCATTATTTATTTCACCTAGGTGTGTATTGTGACCTTCGGGTTTAACCTGTAACAGTGATAAACAAGGTGTTAGGTAAATGGACGCAGATGTAACTAATGTGACATTTTATCGTGGCAAAGTTCCGCTTTCCAGGAGTTTTGTCAAGCCAATACGGCAGGACAAAGCTCCTGGAAAGCGAAACGTTGCCACAACAAAATGTCACAGTTGCATCTGTGTCCATTTACCTAACATTTTGTCGGTAATTCTACCAATATTACTGACAAAGTATAAGTACGACTAACCCCCTTCTTTCTCTCTCTGCCTTTGTCTCTCTCTTTCTCTCTCTCTCTCAAACACAAACACTATTACTCTCTCAAGTCCTCGTACTGGAATGCGTGTTTTCATCTGCCTTGCAAGTGAATACTTGTCTTTCAACCTGAGCGTACAGGTTTGTATTTATTTTACTCCAACACAGAATGTAGTGGCTGTCTGTAAAATGTGTTACCCAGACAACAAATTTTAGTGGCTATCTGTAAAATATTTTACCCAGACAGAGGATTGTAGTGTCTGCAAAATATTCAACCAATAACAAATTCTATTTAACTTTTACGAGAAAGAAAAATATCATCAAGAGTGAGGTGGCCAGTGTCTTGCACTCCTCAACCAATCACCATTCAGAACACTGTACTTAGCACATTCCAACCAATCACCGTTCAGAACAATGTACCTAGCACATTCCAACCAATCACCACTCAGCACACCACACTTTGAGTGTCCTAGCCAGTCACCGCTCAGTGCACTGCACCTTGCACGCCCTAACCAGTCATGGCTCGCAAATCCTTGACTATCAACAGTTTGTGTCTGATTGGTACTTGGCTATCAACAGCGTATCTTGTCTTATCTCTCAGGCTTCCTACGGCTGACACTGCTGACAGTCACCGATGATTTAAATAATCTCTTTTACTGTTCGGTTTTTCTATGTTCCTTATTCTCTATCTTTATCTTTCTGTGTCTTATGCTGTGTCTGTACCTTTGTTATGTTATACACTTTTCTGCTCCTATCTTGCACTTCGGTAAGTGTCTCTGAGGTTACAGTCACCACACCTGTTGTCTCTGAGGTTACAGTCACCACACCTGTTGTCTCTGAGGTTACAGTCATCACATCTGTTGTCTCTGAGGTTACAGTCACCACACCTGTTGTCTCTGAGGTTACAGTCACCACACCTGTTGTCTCTGAGGTTACAGTCACCACACCTGTTGTCTCTGAGGTTACAGTCACCACACCTGCTGTCTCTGAGGTTACAGTCACCACACCTGCTGTCTCTGAGGTTACAGTCACCACACCTGCTGTCTCTGAGGTTACAGTCACCACATCTGTTGTCTCTGAGGTTACAGTCACCACACCTGCTGTCTCTGAGGTTACAGTCATCACACCTGTTGTCTCTGAGGTTACAGTCACCACACCTGCTGTCTCTGAGGTTAAAGTCACCACACCTGTTGTCTCTGAGGTTACAGTCACCACACCTGCTGTCTCTGAGGTTACAGTCACCACACTTGCTGTCTCTGAGGTTACAGTCACCACACCTGCTGTCTCTGAGGTTACAGTCACCACACCTGTTGTCTCTGAGGTTACAGTCACCACACCTGTTGTCTCTGAGGTTACAGTCACCACACCTGCTGTCTCTGAGGTTACAGTCATCACACCTGTTGTCTCTGAGGTTACAGTCACCACACCTGTTGTCTCTGAGGTTACAGTCACCACACCTGCTGTCTCTGAGGTTACAGTCACCACACCTGCTGTCTCTGAGGTTACCGTCACCACACCTGCTGTCTCTGAGGTTACAGTCACCACATCAGTTGTCTCTGAGGTTACAGTCACCACACCTGTTGTCTCTGAGGTTACAGTCACCACACCTGCTGTCTCTGAGGTTACAGTCACCACACCTGTTGTCTCTGAGGTTACAGTCACCACACCTGCTGTCTCTGAGGTTACAGTCACCACATCTGTTGTCTCTGAGGTTACAGTCACCACACCTGTTGTCTCTGAGGTTACAGTCACCACACCTGCTGTCTCTGAGGTTACAGTCACCACACCTGCTGTCTCTGAGGTTACAGTCACCACACCTGTTGTCTCTGAGGTTACAGTCACCACACCTGTTGTCTCTGAGGTTACAGTCACCACACCTGCTGTCTCTGAGGTTACAGTCACCACACCTGCTGTCTCTGAGGTTACAGTCACCACACCTGCTGTCTCTGAGGTTACAGTCACCACACCTGCTGTCTCTGAGGTTACAGTCACCACATCTGTTGTCTCTGAGGTTACAGTCACCACACCTGTTGTCTCTGAGGTTACAGTCACCACACCTGCTGTCTCTGAGGTTACAGTCACCACATCTGTTGTCTCTGAGGTTACAGTCACCACATCTGTTG
Organism: Cherax quadricarinatus; assembly: GCF_038502225.1. Taxonomy (NCBI): domain Eukaryota; kingdom Metazoa; phylum Arthropoda; class Malacostraca; order Decapoda; family Parastacidae; genus Cherax; species Cherax quadricarinatus. The sequence goes on along the minus strand of NC_091324.1, from coordinate 14,855,754 downwards.
TCTCTGAGGTTACAGTCACCACACCTGCTGTCTCTGAGGTTACAGTCACCACACCTGCTGTCTCTGAGGTTACAGTCACCACTCCTGTTGTCTCTGAGGTTACAGTCATCACACCTGCTGTCTCTGAGGTTACAGTCACCACACCTGCTGTCTCTGAGGTTACAGTCACCACATCTGTTGTCTCTGAGGTTACAGTCACCACACCTGCTGTCTCTGAGGTTACAGTCACCACACCTGCTGTCTCTGAGGTTACAGTCACCACACCTGCTGTCTCTGAGGTTACAGTCATCACACCTGCTGTCTCTGAGGTTACAGTCACCACACCTGTTGTCTCTGAGGTTACAGTCATCACACCTGCTGTCTCTGAGGTTACAGTCACCACTCCTGTTGTCTCTGAGGTTACAGTCACCACACCTGCTGTCTCTGAGGTTACAGTCACCACTCCTGTTGTCTCTGAGGTTACAGTCACCACACCTGCTGTCTCTGAGGTTACAGTCACCACACCTGTTGTCTCTGAGGTTACAGTCATCACACCTGCTGTCTCTGAGGTTACAGTCACCACTCCTGTTGTCTCTGAGGTTACAGTCACCACACCTGCTGTCTCTGAGGTTACAGTCACCACTCCTGTTGTCTCTGAGGTTACAGTCACCACACCTGCTGTCTCTGAGGTTACAGTCATCACATCTGTTGTCTCTGAGGTTACAGTCATCACATCTGTTGTCTCTGAGGTTACCGTCATCACACCTGTTGTCTCTGAGGTTACAGTCACCACACCTGCTGTCTCTGAGGTTACCGTCACCACACCTGCTGTCTCTGAGATTACAGTCACCACACCTGCTGTCTCTGAGGTTATAGTCATCACATCTGTTGTCTCTGAGGTTACAGTCATCACATCTGTTGTCTCTGAGGTTACAGTCACCACACCTGTTGTCTCTGAGGTTACAGTCATCACACCTGTTGTCTCTGAGGTTACAGTCACCACACCTGTTGTCTCTGAGGTTACAGTCACCACACCTGTTGTCTCTGAGGTTACAGTCATCACACCTGTTATCTCTGAGGTTACAGTCACCACACCTGTTGTCTCTGAGGTTACAGTCACCACACCTGTTGTCTCTGAGGTTACAGTCATCACACCTGTTGTCTCTGAGGTTACAGTCACCACACCTGTTGTCTCTGAGGTTACAGTCATCACACCTGTTGTCTCTGAGGTTACAGTCACCACACCTGCTGTCTCTGAGGTTACAGTCACCACACCTGCTGTCTCTGAGGTTACAGTCATCACACCTGCTGTCTCTGAGGTTACAGTCACCACACCTGTTGTCTCTGAGGTTACAGTCATCACACCTGTTGTCTCTGAGGTTACAGTCACCACACCTGCTGTCTCTGAGGTTACAGTCACCACACCTGCTGTCTCTGAGGTTACAGTCACCACACCTGCTGTCTCTGAGGTTACAGTCACCACACCTGCTGTCTCTGAGGTTACAGTCACCACACCTGCTGTCTCTGAGGTTACAGTCACCACACCTGCTGTCTCTGAGGTTACAGTCACCACATCTGCTATAACCTGGTGTCTGTCATATTACAGTCGCCACAGCTACATTATTTCTAGTGTCACAATAACAATTTTTCACATACTTTTCATTCCATTGATCCGTCTTGCTCCAATCCTCGTTTTTAACACATTCTTTGATCCAATTTCCATTTTTAACAGATCCTCGGATACGCACACTAGCACGAAAAATATTGGTTTTTGACAACGCACGTGACCTCAGACGTGCTGGGGGCCCTTTTGCACCTGCTCTTGCAACTATGTGTGCCTGACCCCACCACTTCTCGACCACTCTGAGGCTGAAGAAATACTTCCTAACATGCCTGTGGATCATTTGTGTCTAGCTTCCATCTGTATCCCATAATTCCCGCTGCTTGCCTCTGAAACAGTCTATTGCTCTCTACATTATTAATTTCTCTAAGTATTCTGTATGTTGTTGTCATGTCCTTCCCTGGTCCTGTCCTCCGATGTCGTTAGGTCAAATTCCGTTAGCCTTTACTGGCAGCTCATGCTACTTAGCTCAGGAACAATCCTTCCATCAAACTTCTGCACTTTCCCCTGTTTTTTTAACATGAATTTTTGAGGTGCGGGTTCCATACTGGTGCTGAGTACTCCAAGATGACCTCACGTCTTGTACACACTGCCCTGTGTGAGTCTTTGTTTCTTTTCCTGAAGGCTGCTTTAGATTTCCTAGAAAAGAATTGGCTGCAGAGATTATTCGGCTGATGTGTCTCTGGCATTATACTGGGCACTGTGCTCACCCAAAGAAAGTCTGCAGCCTCTGTCCTCCTAATTTGTACTCCGTTTCCGGTCTTCTTGCTCCTTCACAAGTCTTCATGACCTTGAATTTACGGAGGTTGAATTCAAGTAACTATTTATCTGACCACTCTTACAATTTGTCCGGATCCCTTTGAAGTCTTTCACTGTCCTGTTATACTTATGCAGGTACATTTACAATTAGAATTACAGTTACATGCACAGTTGCGGGAACAGGTACAGCAGAGTACATTCCCTACTTCACGTAATGTTGCTTCCTTTTTTCGTCAATCTTTCTTTCCGCCTCTGGTGTTACTGTCACTCTCACTTGCTGGTGTTACTGTCACTCTCACTTGCTGGTGTTACTGTCACTCTCACTTGCTGGTGCTACTGTCACTCTCACTTGCTGTTGTTACTGTCACTCTCACTTGCTGGTGCTACTGTCACTCTCACTTGCTGGTGTTACTGTCACTCTCACTTGCTGTTGTTACTGTCACTCTCACTTGCTGGTGCTACTGTCACTCTCACTTGCTGGTGTTACTGTCACTCTCACTTGCTGGTGCTACTGTCACTCTCACTTGCTGGTGTTACTGTCACTCTCACTTGCTGGTGCTACTGTCACTCTCACTTGCTGTTGTTACTGTCACTCTCACTTGCTGGTGTTACTGTCACTCTCACTTGCTGGTGCTACTGTCACTCTCACTTGCTGGTGTTACTGTCACTCTCACTTGCTGGTGCTACTGTCACTCTCACTTGCTGGTGTTACTGTCACTCTCACTTGCTGGTGCTACTGTCACTCTCACTTGCTGGTGCTACTGTCACTCTCACTTGCTGGTGCTACTGTCACTCTCACTTGCTGGTGTTACTGTCACTCTCACTTGCTGTTGTTACTGTCACTCTCACTTGCTGGTGCTACTGTCACTCTCACTTGCTGTTGTTACTGTCACTCTCACTTGCTGGTGCTACTGTCACTCTCACTTGCTGGTGTTACTGTCACTCTCACTTGCTGGTGCTACTGTCACTCTCACTTGCTGGTGCTACTGTCACTCTCACTTGCTGGTGCTACTGTCACTCTCACTTGCTGGTGCTACTGTCACTCTCACTTGCTGGTGTTACTGTCACTCTCACTTGCTGTTGTTACTGTCACTCTCACTTGCTGGTGCTACTGTCACTCTCACTTGCTGGTGTTACTGTCACTCTCACTTGCTGTTGTTACTGTCACTCTCACTTGCTGGTGCTACTGTCACTCTCACTTGCTGGTGCTACTGTCACTCTCACTTGCTGGTGCTACTGTCACTCTCACTTGCTGGTGTTACTGTCACTCTCACTTGCTGTTGTTACTGTCACTCTCACTTGCTGTTGTTACTGTCACTCTCACTTGCTGGTGTTACTGTCACTCTCACTTGCTGGTGTTACTGTCACTCTCACTTGCTGGTGCTACTGTCACTCTCACTTGCTGGTGCTACTGTCACTCTCACTTGCTGGTGTTACTGTCACTCTCACTTGCTGTTGTTACTGTCACTCTCACTTGCTGTTGTTACTGTCACTCTCACTTGCTGGTGCTACTGTCACTCTCACTTGCTGGTGTTACTGTCACTCTCACTTGCTGGTGCTACTGTCACTCTCACTTGCTGGTGCTACTGTCACTCTCACTTGCTGGTGTTACTGTCACTCTCACTTGCTGTTGTTACTGTCACTCTCACTTGCTGTTGTTACTGTCACTCTCACTTGCTGTTGTTACTGTCACTCTCACTTGCTGGTGTTACTGTCACTCTCACTTGCTGGTGTTACTGTCACTCTCACTTGCTGGTGTTACTGTCACTCTCACTTGCTGGTGTTACTGTCACTCTCACTTGCTGGTGTTACTGTCACTCTCACTTGCTGGTGCTACTGTCACTCTCACTTGCTGGTGCTACTGTCACTCTCACTTGCTGGTGCTACTGTCACTCTCACTTGCTGGTGTTACTGTCACTCTCACTTGCTGGTGTTACTGTCACTCTCACTTGCTGGTGCTACTGTCACTCTCACTTGCTGGTGCTACTGTCACTCTCACTTGCTGTTATTACTGTCACTCTCACTTGCTGCTGTTACTGTCACTCTCACTTGCTGGTGTTACTGTCACTCTCACTTGCTGTTGTTACTGTCACTCTCACTTGCTGTTGTTACTGTCACTCTCACTTGCTGTTGTTACTGTCACTCTCACTTGCTGTTGTTACTGTCACTCTCACTTGCTGTTGTTACTGTCACTCTCACTTGCTGTTGTTACTGTCACTCTCACTTGCTGGTGTTACTGTCACTCTCACTTGCTGGTGTTACTGTCACTCTCACTTGCTGGTGTTACTGTCACTCTCACTTGCTGTTGTTACTGTCACTCTCACTTGCTGGTGCTACTGTCACTCTCACTTGCTGGTGTTACTGTCACTCTCACTTGCTGGTGTTACTGTCACTCTCACTTGCTGTTGTTACTGTCACTCTCACTTGCTGGTGCTACTGTCACTCTCACTTGCTGGTGTTACTGTCACTCTCACTTGCTGTTATTACTGTCACTCTCACTTGCTGGTGTTACTGTCACTCTCACTTGCTGGTGTTACTGTCACTCTCACTTGCTGTTGTTACTGTCACTCTCACTTGCTGGTGCTACTGTCACTCTCACTTGCTGTTATTACTGTCACTCTCACTTGATGTTGTTACTGTCACTCTCACTTGCTGGTGTTACTGTCACTCTCACTTGCTGTTATTACTGTCACTCTCACTTGCTGTTATTACTGTCACTCTCACTTGATGTTGTTACTGTCACTCTCACTTGCTGTTATTACTGTCACTCTCACTTGATGTTGTTACTGTCACTCTCACTTGCTGTTATTACTGTCACTCTCACTTGCTGGTGTTACTGTCACTCTCACTTGCTGGTGTTACTGTCACTCTCACTTGCTGTTATTACTGTCACTCTCACTTGATGTTGTTACTGTCACTCTCACTTGCTGTTATTACTGTCACTCTCACTTGATGTTGTTACTGTCACTCTCACTTGCTGGTGCTACTGTCACTCTCACTTGCTGGTGTTACTGTCACTCTCACTTGCTGGTGTTACTGTCACTCTCACTTGCTGTTATTACTGTCACTCTCACTTGCTGTTATTACTGTCACTCTCACTTGATGTTGTTACTGTCACTCTCACTTGCTGGTGTTACTGTCACTCTCACTTGCTGGTGTTACTGTCACTCTCACTTGCTGTTGTTACTGTCACTCTCACTTGCTGTTGTTACTGTCACTCTCACTTGCTGTTGTTACTGTCACTCTCACTTGCTGTTGTTACTGTCACTCTCACTTGCTGTTGTTACTGTCACTCTCACTTGCTGTTGTTACTGTGACTCTCACTTGCTGTTGTTACTGTCACTGAACGTCAACTTTTTTAGTGAATGACATTGTCAACATTAAAACACTGGATTTTACTGCTTCTCTGAGTGTTATACTGTCTCTTACTTTCTCTGAGTGTTATACTGTCTCTTACTTTCTCTCAGTGTTATACTGTCTCTTACTTTCTCTCGGTGTTATACTGTCTCTTACTTTCTCTGAGTGTTATACTGTCTCTTATTTTCTCTCAGTGTTATACTGTCTCTTACTTTCAGTGTTATACTGTCTCTTACTTTCTCTCAAGGTTGTAATGTCTCTTACTTTCTCTCAGTGTTATACTGTCTCTTACTTTCTTTCAGTGTTATACTGTCTCTTACCTTCTCTGAGTGTTATACTGTCTCTTACTTTCTCTCAGTGCTATACTGTCTCTTACTTTCTCTCAGTGTTATACTGTCTCTTACTTTCTTTGAGTGTTATACTGTCTCTTACATTCTCTCAATGCTACACTGTCTCTTACTTTCTCTGAGTGTTATACTGTCTCTTTCTCTCAGTGTTATATTGTCTCTTACTTTCTCTGAGTGTTATACTGTCTCTTTCTCTCAGTGTTATACTGTCACTTACTTTCTCTCAGTGCTATACTGTCTCTTACTTTCTCTGAGTGTTATATTGTCTCTTTCTCTCAGTGTTATACTGTCTCTTACTTTCTCTCAGTGTTATACTGTCTCTTAATTTCTCTGAGTGTTATACTATGTCTTACTTTCTCTGAGTGTTATACTGTCTCTTACTCTCTCTGAATGTTATACTGTCTCTCACTTCCTCTCAGTGTTATACTGTCTCTTACTTTCTCTCACAGTTATACTGTCTCTTACTTTCTCTCAGTGTTATACTGTCTCTTACTTTCTTTGAGTGTTATGCTGTCTCTTACATTCTCTCAATGCTATACTGTCTCTTACTTTCTCTGAGTGTTATACTGTCTCTTTCTCTCAGTGTTATACTGTCTCTTACTTTTTCTGAGTGTTATACTGTCTCTTTCTCTCAGTGTTATACTGTCACTTACTTTCTCTCAGTGCTATACTGTCTCTTACTTTCTCTGAGTGTTATACTGTCTCTTTCTCTCAGTGTTATACTGTCTCTTACTTTTTCTGAGTGTTATACTGTCTCTTTCTCTCAGTGTTATACTGTCACTTACTTTCTCTCAGTGCTATACTGTCTCTTACTTTCTCTGAGTGTTATATTGTCTCTTTCTCTGAGTGTTATACTGTCTCTTACTTTCTCTCAGTGTTATACTGTCTCTTAATTTCTCTGAGTGTTATACTATCTCTTACTTTCTCTGAGTGTTATACTGTCTCTTACTCTCTCTGAATGTTATACTGTCTCTCACTTCCTCTCAGTGTTATACTGTCTCTTACTTTCTCTCACAGTTATACTGTTTCTTACTTTCTCTCAGTGTTATACTGTCTCTTACTTTCTTTCAGTGTTATACTATCTCTTACTTCCTCTGAGTGTTATACTGTCTCTTTCTCTGAGTGTTATACTGTCTCTTACTTTCTCTGAGTGTTATACTGTCTCTTACTTTCTCTCAGTGCTATAATATCTCTTACTTTCTCTGAGTGTTATACTGTCTCTTTCTCTGAGTGTTATACTCTTTCTCTGAGTGTTATACTGTCTCTTACTTTCTCTGAGTGTTATACTGTCTCTTACTTTCTCTCAGTGCTATAATATCTCTTACTTTCTCTGAGTGTTATACTGTCTCTTTCTCAGAGTGTTATACTGTCTCTTTCTCTGAGTGTTATACTGTCTCTTACTTTCTCTGAGTGTTATACTGTCTCTTACTTTCTCTCAGTGCTATAATATCTCTTACTTTCTCTGAGTGTTATACTGTCTCTTTCTCTCACTGTTATACTGTCTCTTAGTTTCTCTCACTGTTATACTGTCTCTTAGTTTCTCTCACTGTTATACTGTCTCTTAGTTTCTCTCACTGTTATACTGTCTCTTAGTTTCTCTCACTGTTATACTGTCTCTTAGTTTCTCTCACTGTTATACTGTCTCTTAGTTTCTCTCACTGTTATACTGTCTCTTAGTTTCTCTCACTGTTATACTGTCTCTTAGTTTCTCTCACTGTTATACTGTCTCTTAGTTTCTCTCACTGTTATACTGTCTCTTAGTTTCTCTCACTGTTATACTGTCTCTTAGTTTCTCTCACTGTTATACTGTCTCTTAGTTTCTCTCACTGTTATACTGTCTCTTAGTTTCTCTCACTGTTATACTGTCTCTTAGTTTCTCTCACTGTTATACTGTCTCTTAGTTTCTCTCACTGTTATACTGTCTCTTAGTTTCTCTCACTGTTATACTATCTCTCGCTTCCTCTGAGTGTTCGTGTATCTATCTCTTCCTCTTAGGGTGATTTCATCTGCTTTCTATTATTTCTTTTATTACGTTCGATACTTTCTCTTAATGTTGCATCTTATGCTGCTTTCTCCGGATTATTCTAGCATACTGATTATTCAACTCATTTAGTAGTTTTTTATTGCAAATTTGTGTTTGTTAAGTGTTTATGTAAGTTGTTACATTTTATGTTTTATCCCTTTTTCTCCTTTCTAGGCTGGATCTGAAGTTTCTTCCAAGATGATGCTGAAGTTTCTTCCAAGATGATGCTGAAGTTTCTTCCAAGATGATGCTGAAGTTTCTTCCAAGATGATGCTGAAGTTTCTTCCAAGATGATGCTGAAGTTTCTTCCAAGATGATGCTGAAGTTTCTTCCAAGATGATGCTGAAGTTTCTTCCAAGATGATGCTGAAGTTTCTTCCAAGATGATGCTGAAGTTTCTTCCAAGATGATGCTGAAGTTTCTTCCAAGATGATGCTGAAGTTTCTTCCAAGATGATGCTGAAGTTTCTTCCAAGATGATGCCTGAAGTTTCTTCCAAGATGATGCCTGAAGTTTCTTCCAAGATGATGCTGAAGTTTCTTCCAAGATGATGCTGAAGTTTCTTCCAAGATGATGCTGAAGTTTCTTCCAAGATGATGCTGAAGTTTCTTCCAAAATGATGCTGAAGTTTCTTCCAAGATAATGCTGAAGTTTCTTCCAAGATGATGCTGAAGTTTCTTCCAAGATGATGCTGAAGTTTCTTCCAAGATGATGCTGAAGTTTCTTCCAAGATGATGCTGAAGTTTCTTCCAAGATGATGCTGAAGTTTCTTCCAAGATGATGCTGAAGTTTCTTCCAAGATGATGCTGAAGTTTCTTCCAAGATGATGCTGAAGTTTCTTCCAAGATGATGCCTGAAGTTTCTTCCAAGATGATGCCTGAAGTTTCTTCCAAGATGATGCTGAAGTTTCTTCCAAGATGATGCTGAAGTTTCTTCCAAGATGATGCTGAAGTTTCTTCCAAGATGATGCTGAAGTTTCTTCCAAGATGATGCTGAAGTTTCTTCCAAGATGATGCTGAAGTTTCTTCCAAGATGATGCTGAAGTTTCTTCCAAGATGATGCCTGAAGTTTCTTCCAAGATGATGCCTGAAGTTTCTTCCAAGATGATGCTGAAGTTTCTTCCAAGATGATGCTGAAGTTTCTTCCAAGATGATGCTGAAGTTTCTTCCAAGATGATGCTGAAGTTTCTTCCAAGATGATGCTGAAGTTTCTTCCAAGATGATGCTGAAGTTTCTTCCAAGATGATGCTGAAGTTTCTTCCAAGATGATGCTGAAGTTTCTTCCAAGATGATGCCTGAAGTTTCTTCCAAGATGATGCTGAAGTTTCTTCCAAGATGATGCTGAAGTTTCTTCCAAGATGATGCTGAAGTTTCTTCCAAGATGATGCTGAAGTTTCTTCCAAGATGATGCTGAAGTTTCTTCCAAGATGATGCTGAAGTTTCTTCCAAGATGATGCTGAAGTTTCTTCCAAGATGATGCCTGAAGTTTCTTCCAAGATGATGCCTGAAGTTTCTTCCAAGATGATGCTGAAGTTTCTTCCAAGATGATGCTGAAGTTTCTTCCAAGATGATGCTGAAGTTTCTTCCAAGATGATGCTGAAGTTTCTTCCAAGATGATGCCTGAAGTTTCTTCCAAGATGATGCCTGAAGTTTCTTCCAAGATGATGCTGAAGTTTCTTCCAAGATGATGCTGAAGTTTCTTCCAAGATGATGCTGAAGTTTCTTCCAAGATGATGCTGAAGTTTCTTCCAAGATGATGCTGAAGTTTCTTCCAAGATGATGCTGAAGTTTTCTTCCAAGATGATGCTGAAGTTTCTTCCAAGATGATGCTGAAGTTTCTTCCAAGATGATGCTGAAGTTTCTTCCAAGATGATGCTGAAGTTTCTTCCAAGATGATGCTGAAGTTTCTTCCAAGATGATGCCTGAAGTTTCTTCCAAGATGATGAAGTTTCTTCCAAGATGATGCTGAAGTTTCTTCCAAGATGATGCTGAAGTTTCTTCCAAGATGATGCCTGAAGTTTCTTCCAAGATGATGCTGAAGTTTCTTCCAAGATGATGCTGAAGTTTCTTCCAAGATGATGCTGAAGTTTCTTCCAAGATGATGCTGAAGTTTCTTCCAAGATGATGCTGAAGTTTCTTCCAAGATGATGCCTGAAGTTTCTTCCAAGATGATGCCTGAAGTTTCTTCCAAGATGATGCTGAAGTTTCTTCCAAGATGATGCTGAAGTTTCTTCCAAGATGATGCTGAAGTTTCTTCCAAGATGATGCTGAAGTTTCTTCCAAGATGATGCCTGAAGTTTCTTCCAAGATGATGCTGAAGTTTCTTCCAAGATGATGCTGAAGTTTCTTCCAAGATGATGCCTGAAGTTTCTTCCAAGATGATGCCTGAAGTTTCTTCCAAGATGATGCCTGAAGTTTCTTCCAAGATGATGCTGAAGTTTCTTCCAAGATGATGCTGAAGTTTCTTCCAAGATGATGCTGAAGTTTCTTCCAAGATGATGCCTGAAGTTTCTTCCAAGATGATGCCTGAAGTTTCTTCCAAGATGATGCCTGAAGTTTCTTCCAAGATGATGCTGAAGTTTCTTCCAAGATGATGCTGAAGTTTCTTCCAAGATGATGCCTGAAGTTTCTTCCAAGATGATGCCTGAAGTTTCTTCCAAGATGATGCCTGAAGTTTCTTCCAAGATGATGCCTGAAGTTTCTTCCAAGATGATGCTGAAGTTTCTTCCAAGATGATGCTGAAGTTTCTTCCAAGATGATGCCTGAAGTTTCTTCCAAGATGATGCTGAAGTTTCTTCCAAGATGATGCTGAAGTTTCTTCCAAGATGATGCTGAAGTTTCTTCCAAGATGATGCTGAAGTTTCTTCCAAGATGATGCCTGAAGTTTCTTCCAAGATGATGCTGAAGTTTCTTCCAAGATGATGCTGAAGTTTCTTCCAAGATGATGCCTGAAGTTTCTTCCAAGATGATGCCTGAAGTTTCTTCCAAGATGATGCCTGAAGTTTCTTCCAAGATGATGCTGAAGTTTCTTCCAAGATGATGCTGAAGTTTCTTCCAAGATGATGCTGAAGTTTCTTCCAAGATGATGCTAAAGTTTCTTCCAAGATGATGCCTGAAGAAGATGATGCTGAAGTTTCTTCCAAGATGATGCTGAAGTTTCTTCCAAGATAATGCCTGAAGTTTCTTCCAAGATGATGCTGAAGTTTCTTCCAAGATGATGCCTGAAGTTTCTTCCAAGATGATGCTGAAGTTTCTTCCAAGATGATGCTGAAGTTTCTTCCAAGATGATGCTGAAGTTTCTTCCAAGATGATGCTGAAGTTTCTTCCAAGATAATGCTGAAGTTTCTTCCAAGATGATGCTGAAGTTTCTTCCAAGATGATGCTGAAGTTTCTTCCAAGATAATGCTGAAGTTTCTTCCAAGATGATGCTGAAGTTTCTTCCAAGATGATGCTGAAGTTTCTTCCAAGATGATGCTGAAGTTTCTTCCAAGATGATGCTGAAGTTTCTTCCAAGATGATGCTGAAGTTTCTTCCAAGATGATGCTGAAGTTTCTTCCAAGATGATGCTGAAGTTTCTTCCAAGATGATGCTGAAGTTTCTTCCAAGATGATGCTGAAGTTTCTTCCAAGATGATGCTGAAGTTTCTTCCAAGATGATGCTGAAGTTTCTTCCAAGATGATGCTGAAGTTTCTTCCAAGATGATGCTGAAGTTTCTTCCAAGATGATGCCTGAAGTTTCTTCCAAGATGATGCTGAAGTTTCTTCCAAGATGATGCTGAAGTTTCTTCCAAGATGATGCTGAAGTTTCTTCCAAGATGATGCTGAAGTTTCTTCCAAGATGATGCTGAAGTTTCTTCCAAGATGATGCTGAAGTTTCTTCCAAGATGATGCTGAAGTTTCTTCCAAGATGATGCTGAAGTTTCTTCCAAGATGATGCTGAAGTTTCTTCCAAGATGATGCTGAAGTTTCTTCCAAGATGATGCTGAAGTTTCTTCCAAGATGATGCTGAAGTTTCTTCCAAGATAATGCCTGAAGTTTCTTCCAAGATGATGCTGAAGTTTCTTCCAAGATGATACTGAAGTTTCTTCCAAGATGATGCTGAAGTTTCTTCCAAGATGATGCTGAAGTTTCTTCCAAGATGATGCTGAAGTTTCTTCCAAGATGATGCCTGAAGTTTCTTCCAAGATGATGCTGAAGTTTTTTCCAAGATGATGCTGAAGTTTCTTCCAAGATGATGCTGAAGTTTCTTCCAAGATAATGCCTGAAGTTTCTTCCAAGATGATCCTGAAGTTTCTTCCAAGATGATGCCTGAAGTTTCTTCCAAGATGATGCTGAAGTTTCTTCCAAGATGATGCTGAAGTTTCTTCCAAGATGATGCTGAAGTTTCTTCCAAGATGATGCTGAAGTTTCTTCCAAGACGATGCTGAAGTTTCTTCCAAGATGATGCTGAAGTTTCTTCCAAGATGATGCTGAAGTTTCTTCCAAGATGATGCTGAAGTTTTTTCCAAGATGATGCCTGAAGTTTCTTCCAAGATGATGCTGAAGTTTCTTCCAAGATGATGCCTGAAGTTTCTTCCAAGATGATGCTGAAGTTTTTTCCAAGATGATGCCTGAAGTTTCTTCCAAGATGATGCTGAAGTTTTTTCCAAGATGATGCCTGAAGTTTCTTCCAAGATGATACTGAAGTTTCTTCCAAGATGATGCTGAAGTTTTTTCCAAGATGATGCCTGAAGTTTTTTCCAAGATGATACTGAAGTTTCTTCCAAGATGATGCTGAAGTTTCTTCCAAGATGATACTGAAGTTTCTTCCAAGATGATGCTGAAGTTTCTTCCAAAATGATGGTGAAGTTTCGTCGAAGATGATGCCTGAAGTTTCTTCCAAGATGATGCTGAAGTTTTTTCCAAGATGATGCCTGAAGTTTCTTCCAAGATGATGCTGAAGTTTTTTCCAAGATGATGCCTGAAGTTTCTTCCAAGATGATACTGAAGTTTCTTCCAAGATGATGCTGAAGTTTCTTCCAAAATGATGGTGAAGTTTCGTCGAAGATGATGCCTGAAGTTTCTTCCAAGATGATGCTGAAGTTTCTTCCAAGATGATGCTGAAGTTTCTTCCAAGATGATGCTGAAGTTTCTTCCAAGATGATGCTGAAGTTTCGTCGAAGATGATGCCTGAAGTTTCTTCCAAGATGATGCTGAAGTTTCTTCCAAGATGATGCTGAAGTTTCTTCCAAGATGATGCTGAAGTTTCTTCCAAGATGATGCTGAAGTTTCTTCCAAGATGATGCCTGAAGTTTCTTCCAAGATGATGCTGAAGTTTCTTCCAAGATGATGCTGAAGTTTCTTCCAAGATGATGCCGGAAGTTTCTTCCAAGATGATGCTGAAGTTTCTTCCAAGATGATGCTGAAGTTTCTCCAAGGTGATGCCTGAAGTTTCTTCCAAGATGATGCCTGAAGTTTCTTCCAAGATGATGCTGAAGTTTCTTCCAAGATGATGCTGAAGTTTCTCCCATGATGATGCTGAAGTTCCTTCCAAGATGATGCTGAAGTTTCTTCCAAGATAATGCTGAAGTTTCTTCCAAGATGATGCTGAAGTTTCTTCCAAGATAATGCTGAAGTTTCTTCCAAGATGATGCTGAAGTTTCTTCCAAGATAATGCCTGAAGTTTCTTCCAAGATGATGCTGAAGTTTCTTCCAAGATAATGCCTGAAGTTTCTTCCAAGATGATACTGATGTTTCTTCCAAGATGATGCTGAAGTTTTTTCCTAGATGATGCTGAAGTTTCTTCCAAGATGATGCTGAAGTTTCTTCCAAGATGATGCCTGAAGTTTCTTCCAAGATGATGCTGAAGTTTCTTCCAAGATGCCTGAAGTTTCTCCAAGATGATGCTGAAGTTTCTTCCAAGATAATGCCTGAAGTTTCTTCCAAGATGATGCTGAAGTTTCTTCCAAGATGATGCCTGAAGTTTCTTCCAAGATAATGCTGAAGTTTCTTCCAAGATGATACTGAAGTTTCTTCCAAGATGATGCTGAAGTTTCTTCCAAGATGATGCTGAAGTTTTTTCCAAGATGATGCTGAAGTTTCTTCCAAGATGATGCCTGAAGTTTCTTCCAAGATGATGCCTGAAGTTTCTTCCAAGATGATGCCTGAAGTTTCTTCCAAGATGATGCTGAAGTTTCTTCCAAGATGCCTGAAGTTTCTTCCAAGATGATGCTGAAGTTTCTTCCAAGATGCCTGAAGTTTCTCCAAGATGATGCTGAAGTTTCTTCCAAGGTGCCTGAAGTTTCTCCAAGATGATGCTGAAGTTTCTTCCAAGATGATGCCTGAAGTTTCTTCCAAGATGATGCTGAAATTTCTTCCAAGATGATACTGAAGTTTCTTCCAAGATGATGCTGAAGTTTCTTCCAAGATGATGCTGAAGTTTCTTCCAAGATGATGCCTGAAGTTTCTTCCAAGATGCCTGAAGTTTCTCCAAGATGATGCTGAAGTTTTTTCCAAGATGATGCCTGAAGTTTCTCCCAAGATGATGCTGAAGTTTCTTCCAAGATGATGCCTGAAGTTTCTTCCAAGATGATGCTGAAGTTTCTTCCAAGATGATGCCTGAAGTTTCTTCCAAGATGCTGAAGTTTTCTTCCAAGATGAGGCTGAAGTTTCTTCCAAGATGATACTGAAGTTTCTTCCAAGATGATGCCTGAAGTTTCTTTTAAGATGCTGAAGTTTTCTTCCAAATTGATGTCTGAAGTTTCTTTCAAATGATGCCTGAAGTTTCTTCTAAGATAATACTGAAGTTTCTTTCATAATGATGCCTGAAGTTTCTTTCAAGATTAATTTTGAATCAGTTTCCGAGACGGCACTTCAAACTCCTGTCAAAAGGGGAAGTTGAATTTCTTCCCAGATTGGATCTGAAACTCTCTCCAAGAAGTTACCTGGAGCTCACTTCAGGAAGTTACTTAGAACTCGCTTCAGGATGCACCTGGAACTCACTTCAGGAAGGTACCTGGACCTCACTTCAGGAAGGTGCCTTGAACTCACTTCAGGAAGTTACTTGGAAATCACTTCAGGACATTACTTGGAACTCACTTCAGGAAGTTACCTGGAACTCACTTCAGGAAGGTGCTTGGACCTCACTTCAGGAAGTTACTTGGAAATCACTTCAGGAAGGGACCTGGAACTCCACTACATGCAGTCTTCCAGTCGTCGTCAGCACCTGGAACCTCATGTCCCAGATTCTGGAAAGTGAAAATATTCTTCCAGCTTGTGAGTCCGTGTTTGCAAAGGGAGATCCGGAAGAGCCTCTTATTTTTGATCTTCCAACGTGTAGAAGAGTCCATGAAGTCCAGGAATTGTCTAATTTTTCTTGAGGAAGACTCCGAGTATTGGTCACCTGCAGTAAGTTAAATGCCTCGTTTATATTCCAGGGAATTCAGCGACTGCCAAATGACGTCTGGAATCTCCTTTTATAATATCTCTTGATTCCAGGAAGCCCCACTGGAATTCTCAATTGAATTCGTGGCGTCTAGGCTGCTCTTGTTGGATGGTCCAGCCTTAAGACTGGAATCTTTAGTCTGCATTTTGATGTATGGAAACAATTCTTTAATGCTTCATTTGGTAGAGCAACTCAGTGGAATTCTGACTTTATGTCACCTACGTGCCCTTTAGAATTTCAGTGACATTTGGATTTTTTTTTAATCAGTGCCGATATGTCTTTGAAACTTATAAGCTCATTTAATCTGGAAGTGTGGACAGGTGTGGAACGTTAGCAAGCACGATTTACAGACTTGATTCACAATTCTAGAGAAAGCTTCCCACTTCCAGATATTTTATTAGATTTTAATGTATGAGACCAGTTCTTTATGTTCCATTGGAGCATCCAGTTTAATATGAAGTTATTGAAAATTTATACACCACTTAAAAGTTTTAAGTATCACCTAAAGTTCTAGACACAACCTAAAGTTCCAGACACCACATAAACTTACAAGTATAAGTAGCCCGACCTCCATCCCTGGGGACATGGACAAGTAAACCTGCCTCCCTCTGTCCCTCCGTCAGGGACAGGAATGAGAAACCCTGCCTCCCTATCTCAGGAACAGGGATGGGCAGCCCTACCTCCCTATCTCAGGAACAGGGATGGGCAGCCCTGCCTTCTCCCTTCAGGCATATGGATGGGCAGCTCTGCCTCCCTATCTCAGGGACAGGAATGGGCAGCCCTGCCTCCCTATCTCAGGAACAGGGATGGGTAGCCCTGCCTTCCCCCTTCAGGCATATGGATAGGCAGCTCTGCCTCCCTATCTCAGGGACAGGAATGAGCAGCCCTGCTTCCCTATCTCAGGAACAGGGATGGGCAGCCCTGCCTTCCCCCTTCAGGCATATGGATGGGCAGCGCTGGCTCCATATCTCAGGGACAGGGATGTGAAGACTTGCCTCTTTCCTTCAGGGTCAGGGATAAGCAGCAAAGGAAGATATGTAACCAGGCACAGCACACTCGGCAAAATAATAAGCCACAGGCAGAGTACGAGTTTGCTAATCACAGATAACATCTCATATATTAACAGTGAATTAAAGAAAAGTAGCAGAGGACAGTCAGTATAGCTCTCACGGAGATAAAACTCAGTAGTAGTAATAGCAAGCACAGTACTCTTGAAGGAGTGTACGAACACAATATTCTTGAAGATGTGTACGAACACTATTCTCGAAGGAGTGTACAAACACAATATTCTTGAAAGAGTAGAACATAATTAGTAATACAATATTTCTGAGCGGGTATAACACATAATCAGTGTAATATTCCTGGAGGGTTATAGCTTATTCCTTATCACTAATAATTAGGAATAAGCGGGAATTAAAGGAACTATAAGACAAGCAGTTGTGAGTTGAAAGAGTTAGTAGCAGAAACACTGGTGACTGGAGGAGGTGAGGTAAGAGTGGTGACAGGAACACTGGTGACTGGAGGAGGTGAGATAAGAGTAGCGACAGGAACATCGATGACTGGAGGACATGAAGTAAGAGTGGTGGCAGGATCACTGGTGACTGGAGGAGCTGAGGTGAGAGTGGTGACAGGAACACTGGTAACTGGAGGTCATGAGGTAAGAGTGGTGACATGCACACTGGTGACTGGAGGAGCTGAGGTGAGAGTGGTGACAGGAACACTGGTAACTGGAGGAGCTGAGGTAAGAGTGGTGACATAAACACCGATGACTGGAGGACATGAAGTAAGAGTGGTGACAGGAACACTGGTGACTGGAGGAGCTGAGGTAAGAGTGGTGACATGAACACCGATGACTGGAGGACATGAAGTAAGAGTGGTGACAGGAACAATGGTGACTGGAGGAGCTGAGGTAGGAGTGGTGACAGAAACACTGGTAACTGGAGGACATGAAGTAAGAGTGGTGACAAGAACACTGATGACTGGAGGAGCTGAGGTAAGAGTGGTGACAGGAACACTGATAACTGGTGACAGGAACACTCTGCTATAGAAAGAAACGTAAGAAAACATCGGAAAAACAATAATAACCTTGAAGGAGGAAACAGAGAGAGAGAGAGAACAGGTCTCACAACACTACAGAACAATGTAGCGTGTTCGTGCCGCCTTAACCAGACGGAGACTCGTGGCTGCACAACTCTCTCTTCAATAACCCACTTCACATCTCATATAGAAAAGGGGAAGGATGATACTGAAGAACAAGTGACATGAGAAATAAGACATGCGCATCACCTGGGTATCTTTGTTTACAGCTTCTGGCTGGTGAAACGTCTTCACAAACGATACCCAGATGTTGCACAGGTGTTTAATTCTTCATCTTGTCTATAGTGTACATCATTACTGCACTAACAAGTGACAAAGTGAACGAAGCCAATGGGAAGAATCATGATAGATCCTACAAGAACGATGTACCATAGAGGCTGCATCTGCTATTAGTTAACTCTTGAAGACCTGAATATAGCAGAAATAAATTAACAAACAACCTCCGTGGCTGGTAATCGTTTCAGTGATTTTTTTTTTTTGTGACCGGTCGGGGTGTGGTTGGAGGGTGGGTAGAGAGCCTTTGCTACTCTAAGTTTTTAACCTCTTCTTCTTGCCCCTTTTTTTCCCCCTCTTTCCTCTCTGCCGTCCTGCCTCTTCCCTCCCACTGGTCTTCAAGCAACTGACTTACCTTTCCCTGCCTTCCTACCTCTCCCTCTCTTCTCCGTACCTCTTCCTCTCCCTGCCTCTCCCTATCTCTCCCTGTCTCTCACCTTCCTCTCCCTGTCTCTCACACAACAGCTGGTAAAATAATACATCAGGCAGCTGGTGTAGCTTCACTGGGCTGCGCCTCGCACTCCCTTGTTGTGTACATGTTAAACATCACCTCAGTCTTCCTCCCTTCTCCCTTTCCCCTTTTGCCCTTTACACTTTGCCTATACCTTCTACATGCACTCTCTCTCTCTCTCTTTTTCTCCCTCTTCCATCCCCTCTTTATCACTTCTTCTTCCGTGTCTCTTTTCATTACCTTTTGATTGCATTCCCTTCCTCTTATTGCATTTTCGTACATACTGTTAATTATGTCATTGGGCAATTATACCACTGGGCAATTATACCACAGGGCAGTTATGGCACTTGTAGCACAGGGCAATTATACCATAGGGCATTTATGTCAATTATGCCACTGGGCAATTTATGTTAATTATATTACAAGGCAATTATGTCAATTATACTACTGGGCAATTATGTCAGTTATACCACAGAGCAATCACGTCAATTATACCACAGAGCAATCACGTCAATTATACCACAGAGCAATCACGTCAATTATACCACAGAGCAATCACGTCAATTATACCACAGAGCAATCACGTCAATTATACCACAGGGCAATCATGTCAGTTGTCATGACAAACGACATTTAAAATGGTATAGCCTAAAAACACTCGTTACTTAGAGATGTACTTACGTTAAAGATATTCTCTAGATTAAAGATACTGACTACAATTAAGATAATGTTTACGCTGAAGATACTACTTACAGTTAAGATATTTTCTAGACTGCAGATACTTGCGTTCAAAGTACTGCAGATACTGTTTAAGACTACACTGCAGATACTGTTTAAGACTACACTGCAGATACTGTTTAAGACTACACTGCAGATACTGTTTAAGACTACACTGCAGATACTGTTTAAGACTACACTGCAGATACTGTTTAAGACTACACTGCAGATACTGTTTAAGACTACACTGCAGATACTGTTTAAGACTACACTGCAGATCCTGTTTAAGACTACACTGCAGATACTGTTTAAGACTACACTGCAGATACTGTTTAAGACTACACTGCAGATACTGTTTAAGACTACACTGCAGATACTGTTTAAGACTACACTGCAGATACTGTTTAAGACTACACTGCAGATACTGTTTAAGACTACACTGCAGATACTGTTTAAGACTACACTGCAGATACTGTTTAAGACTACACTGCAGATACTGTTTAAGACTACACTGCAGATACTGTTTAAGACTACACTGCAGATACTGTTTAAGACTACACTGCAGATACTGTTTAAGACTACACTGCAGATACTGTTTAAGACTACACTGCAGATACTGTTTAAGACTACACTGCAGATACTGTTTAAGACTACACTGCAGATACGTCATAACTTGCAGACATCTCTACAGTTAAAAATATATGTTTACGTTGAAGATAGCGTTATGTTTTGAAAGACTACACAGGTATGTTGTAAGATTACAAAGGTGTTTTGAAAGATTAAACAAGTGTCTTGTAAGATTACACAGGTGTTTTGCAAGATTACACAAGTGTCTTGTAAGATTACACAGGTGTCTTGTAAGATTACACAGGTGTCTTGTAAGATTACACAGGTGTCGTGTAAGACTACACAGGTGTCGTGTAAGATTGCACAGATGTAATCTTACACGAGACTTGTGTCGTGTAAGATTACATGATTACAGGTGCCTTGTAAGAAAACACAGGTGTCTAGTAAGACTAATCACGTGTCTTGTAAGACTACACAGGTGTTTAATACAACTAAGTAAACTCGACTGGTTCTTGGTATTGCAATTATATGTAAAGCGCTAAACCTGTGTGGGTCATTAGACGCAATGAGCGTTGAAGGTTCTGGGACCAATTGAGTTTACCTAATTACATATACATACATACATACATACATATATATATATATATATATATATATATATATATATATATATATATATATATATATATATATATATATATATATATATATATATATATATAGTGTAAAATCTATACCAATGGTTGATAAAAAAATTATATTCCTTAATCTATGAATTTGGAAAATAAAAATATTAACATTTGCCCACAGAAAGAACCATTTCTCTTCCTGTAAAGAAAAAAGAATAATGTTTATATTTTTTTCGGGAGTGGGAATTTATCCCTCAAATTGTTAAGGAAATATTTATTGTTAAAGCCTTGCAGGTCTTTTCTGAAGCCTATCATTTGTATATAAGAAACTGCGGAAGTTTTTTTTTGTCTGAGCCCGGGCAAGGTGGGGGAGGGTCGTCCGTAGCCTCGTGTTTCCTAGCGGCAGTACCACAGCTAATGCCTCATGACACAAAAACAGCAGATTTTTGTTGACACGAGGTCAGCTGATGTTTGTTGACACGAGGTCAGCTGATGTTTGTTGACACGAGGTCAGCTGATGTTTGTTGTTACGAGATCAACTGAATTTTGTTGACAAGAGATCAGCTGATTTTTGTTGACACGAGATCTGCTGATTTTTGCTGACACGAGATCAGCTGATTTTTGTTGACACGAGATCATATGATTTTTGTTGACATGAGATCATATAATTTTTGTTGACATGAGATCAGATGATTTTTGTTGACATGAGATCAGATGATTTTTGTTGACAGGAGATCAGCTGAATTCTTTTTTTTTTTAAAAGGGAGGAGACAAGCAAATTTTTTTTCTCACTTGACAATCTGTGAACGTTATTAACAACCAGTACTTCATACGATTATCTTATCAGCATCAACATTTGTTTTCCCCTAAAAGCATTTTTCTGAGAGTTGAGTCCAGTATTTTCAAAACATATTTTTTTTTTAAATTATGCTTTCTCACTTTCCGTAAGGAGACGAGACTGTCTACAGACTTGATCCACCTTGCTGTGAAAAATGACTTCCGCATTTCACATTCACGTGTATATAAATTGATTTTCATCACCTCTGGAAACTGTATATATATGTGTGTGTGTGTGTGTGTGTGTGTGTGTGTGTGTGTGTGTGTGTGCGTACACAAGAATATACATTGATTTGCACCACTCCCAAACACTGTGTAAATCATACACATGTATGTACATTGATTTGCATCACTCATGAACTCTGTGTAAAATATACACGTGTATATTCGTGTAAATACGTGTATAGACATGTATGTTTATTGATTTGCATCATTTCTAGATACTGTATAAAGCAAGCAAATATACGTATTGTATACACTGACCAGTTGTCCTATCATTTGTAGAAATGTTTCTCAGTGTATATATGATACCAACTTTTTTTACTTTATAGATCCAAAGTGTTGTAGTAATGGGGCAAATGGCCGCCAAAAAAAAATTCAATATTTTATATAAGCTGAGCACATGTTGTAAAAGAGTGAATGTTTTTTTGTGAATGTTTTTTCTTGAGCCGCGAATGTTCCCCAAAACCAAAGAATGTGCTTAAAAAAATAGTCAGTCTTTAAATATGTTTCAGTTTTAAGAGAGAAACTGGATTAAACGCGATGTTTGCAATGTGAAAATCCTAACCTATCTGTCTAGCTGCCGCTTCATTTACCTCATCATGACGCTGGTAGAGATAGATGTTTTGACTGTTTTCTAAGTGAAACTGTGCCTAACATCTGTTAAATATAGCAGTCTCCCCTCCCATCATCTAACATAACAGTCCCCTGGTCAGTCACCTGGTTCCTCCCCTGTCTGGGTAAGCAAGTGTGTGCCCCTTTCGCCCCTTCAGAATCTAGACATTCTGAGGCTCTGTATATAGTTCGCCTGTCTAGGCGCTAGCGTCTAGATCATTACATAGGGACATTTGAGCCACTGTCTTCGACATCCCTGCCATCTGTCGCCTCCAGGTACCCACCGAACATTATCTAGCCATCTAAAGCTTCTTGTTATGAGTTACATGACGAGCACTTGGGCAGCTCACCTGGGTCTCTTCACCTGCTCAGGTGCACCTAACAGCACACCTCAGCCTCGTCACCTGCTCAGGTGCACCTAACAGCACACCTCAGCCTCGTCACCTGCTCAAGTGCACCTTAAAGCTCACCTAAATCTCTTTACCTTTTCACCGTGGTTATGTATTATTTCTCGTGCAGATACATGGAGGAGAATGGTCTGTGTACGACCTGTGTCTGCTGAGGACACGTTTAGTAGAGTATTGTATGTACAGCCAGTGTCTGCTGAGGACACATCTAGGAGAGTGGTGTGTGAACAACAAGTGTCTGCTGAGGACACGTCTAGTAGAGTGTTGTGTGTACAACCAGTGTCTGCTGAGGACACGTCTACGAGAGCGTTGTGTGTACAACTAGTGTCTGCTGAGGACACGTCTAGGAGAGTGTTGTGTGTACAACCAGTGTCTGCTGAGGGCACGTCTAGGAGAGTGTTGTGTGTACAACCAGTGTCTGCTGAGGACACGTCTAGGAGTGTTGTGTGAACAACCAGTGTCTGCTGAGGACACACCTAGGAGAGTGTTGTGTGAACAACCAGTGTCTGCTGAGGACACATCTAGGAGAGTGTTGTGTGAACAACCAGTGTCTGCTGAGGACACATCTAGGAGAGTGTTGTGTGAGCAACCAGTGTCTGCTGAGGACACATCTAGGAGAGTGTTGTGTGAGCAAGCAGTGTCTGCAGAGGACACATCTAGGAGAGTGTTGTGTGAGCAACCAGTGTCTGCTGAGGACACATCTAGGAGAGTGTTGTGTGAACAACAAGTGTCTGCTGAGGACACATCTAGGAGAGTGTTGTGTGAGTAACCAGTGTCTGCTGAGGACATATCTAGGAGAGTGTTGTGTGAACAACCAGTGTCTGCTGAGGACACATCTAGGAGAGTGTTGTGTGAACAACCAGTGTCTGCTGAGGACACATCTAGGAGAGTGTTGTGTGAGTAACCAGTGTCTGCTGAGGACATATCTAGGAGAGTGTTGTGTGAGCAATCAGTGTCTGCTGAGGACACATCTAGGAGAGTGTTGTGTGAACAACCAGTGTCTGCTGAGGACACATCTAGGAGAGTGTTGTGTGAACAGCCAGTGTCTGCTGAGGACACATCTAGGAGAGTGTTGTGTGAACAACCAGTGTCTGCTGAGGACACATCTAGGAGAGCGTTGTGTGAACAACCAGTGTCTGCTGAGGACACATCTAGGAGAGTGTTGTGTGAGCAACCAGTGTCTGCTGAGGACACATCTAGGAGAGTGTTGTGTGAACAACCAGTGTCTGCTGAGGACACATCTAGGAGAGTGTTGTGTGAACAACCAGTGTCTGCTGAGGACACATCTAAGAGAGTGTTGTGTGAGCAACCAGTGTCTGCTGAGGACACATCTAGGAGAGTGTTGTGTGAACAACCAGTGTCTGCTGAGGACACATCTAGGAGAGTGTTGTGTGAAGAACCAGTGTCTGCTGAGGACACATCTAGGAGAGTGTTGTGTGAAGAACCAGTGTCTGCTGAGGACACATCTAGGAGAGTGTTGTGTGAGCAACCAGTGTCTGCTGAGGACACATCTAGGAGAGTGTTGTGTGAGCAACCAGTGTCTGCTGAGGACACATCTAGGAGAGCGTTGTGTGAACAACCAGTGTCTGCTGAGGACACATCTAGGAGAGTGTTGTGTGAACAACCAGTGTCTGCTGAGGACACATCTAGGAGAGTGTTGTGTGAACAACCAGTGTCTGCTGAGGACACATCTAGGAGAGCGTTGTGTGAACAACCAGTGTCTGCTGAGGACACATCTAGGAGAGTGTTGTGTGAACAACAAGTGTCTGCTGAGGACACATCTAGGAGAGTGTTGTGTGAACAACAAGTGTCTGCTGAGGACACATCTAGGAGAGTGTTGTGTGAACAACCAGTGTCTGCTGAGGACACATCTAGGAGAGTGTTGTGTGAACAACCAGTGTCTGCTGAGGACACATCTAGGAGAGTGTTGTGTGAACAACCAGTGTCTGCTGAGGACACATCTAGGAGAGTGTTGTGTGAACAACAAGTGTCTGCTGAGGACACATCTAGGAGAGTGTTGTGTGAACAACCAGTGTCTGCTGAGGACACATCTAGGAGAGTGTTGTGTGAACAACCAGTGTCTGCTGAGGACACATCTAGGAGAGTGTTGTGTGAACAACCAGTGTCTGCTGAGGACACATCTAGGAGAGTGTTGTGTGAACAACCAGTGTCTGCTGAGGACACATCTAGGAGAGTGTTGTGTGAACAACCAGTGTCTGCTGAGGACACATCTAGGAGAGTGTTGTGTGAACAACAAGTGTCTGCTGAGGACACATCTAGGAGAGTGTTGTGTGAACAACCAGTGTCTGCTGAGGACACATCTAGGAGAGTGTTGTGTGAACAACCAGTGTCTGCTGAGGACACATCTAGGAGAGTGTTGTGTGAACAGCCAGTGTCTGCTGAGGACACATCTAGGAGAGTGTTGTGTGAACAGCCAGTGTCTGCTGAGGACACATCTAGGAGAGTGTTGTGTGAACAACCAGTGTCTGCTGAGGACACATCTAGGAGAGCGTTGTGTGAACAACCAGTGTCTGCTGAGGACACATCTAGGAGAGTGTTGTGTGAACAACAAGTGTCTGCTGAGGACACATCTAGGAGAGTGTTGTGTGAACAACAAGTGTCTGCTGAGGACACATCTAGGAGAGTGTTGTGTGAACAACAAGTGTCTGCTGAGGACACATCTAGGAGAGTGTTGTGTGAACAACCAGTGTCTGCTGAGGACACATCTAGGAGAGTGTTGTGTGAACAACCAGTGTCTGCTGAGGACACATCTAGGAGAGTGTTGTGTGAACAACCAGTGTCTGCTGAGGACACATCTAGGAGAGTGTTGTGTGAACAACCAGTGTCTGCTGAGGACACATCTAGGAGAGTGTTGTGTGAACAACCAGTGTCTGCTGAGGACACATCTAGGAGAGTGTTGTGTGAACAACCAGTGTCTGCTGAGGACACATCTAGGAGAGTGTTGTGTGAACAGCCAGTGTCTGCTGAGGACACATCTAGGAGAGTGTTGTGTGAACAACCAGTGTCTGCTGAGGACACATCTAGGAGAGTGTTGTGTGAACAACCAGTGTCTGCTGAGGACACATCTAGGAGAGTGTTGTGTGAACAACCAGTGTCTGCTGAGGACACATCTAGGAGAGTGTTGTGTGAACAACCAGTGTCTGCTGAGGACACATCTAGGAGAGTGTTGTGTGAACAACCAGTGTCTGCTGAGGACATATCTAGGAGAGTGTTGTGTGAACAACCAGTGTCTGCTGAGGACACATCTAGGAGAGTGTTGTGTGAACAACCAGTGTCTGCTGAGGACACATCTAGGAGAGTGTTGTGTGAACAACCAGTGTCTGCTGAGGACACATCTAGGAGAGTGTTGTGTGAGCAACCAGTGTCTGCTGAGGACACATCTAGGAGAGTGTTGTGTGAACAACCAGTGTCTGCTGAGGACACATCTAGGAGAGTGTTGTGTGAGCAACCAGTGTCTGCTGAGGACACATCTAGGAGAGTGTTGTGTGAACAACCAGTGTCTGCTGAGGACACATCTAGGAGAGCGTTGTGTGAACAACCAGTGTCTGCTGAGGACACTGTGTATACAGATACCATCTTGTATGGATACAATGTATGTTTATCAAAATGTATACTGTATTTATGTATTTTCTGTATAAATTCCAAAAAAAACTCCCGAAGATTTTTTTTTACCTTCATGTAAACAAAGAATTACATTTGTCTCATGGCAAAAAAAAAAAAATATTTCGATTTTTTCAAAATTACAAAATTTCAAAACTGACAAACTTATTTTTCTAATACTTATTAAGGAACACAAAGACATTTTCCTGGTGGATCTATCAGCCTGTGTCTATTTTAACATGATGTATATATCTACTTCAACGCAGCCAGTGTCGGGGTCCAGCTCTCGTCCCCAGCTGCTGTCTAGCGAGGCACAAAAAATCGTATAGAATTATAACCTCCTTTTTTATTATTAAAAGAAAATATTAAGACTTGAAACTCGGAAAAATATTCATATGAAACAAAAAAAAAATCGATATGTTTTTCCTCATTAAAATACAATTGTATAAAAAATTAATAAAAAGTTTTCATTTAAAATTTAGGAGAGTTTATGTATTTTTGGAATATTTGCCATTTATTACCAAAATTATTATAATGTGAAGCTTCCTCCCCCCCCTTCCTTCCCCCTCCCTCCCCCCCCCTTCCTTCCCCCTCCCCCCCTTCCTTCCTTCCCCCTCCCTCCCCTTCCTTCCTTCCCCCTCCCTCCCCCCTTCCTTCCCCCTCCCTCCCCTTCCTTCCTTCCCCCTCCCTCCCCTTCCTTCCTTCCCCCCCCTCCCCCTTCCTTCCCCCTCCCTCCCCTTCCTTCCCCCTCTCTCTCCCACTTCCTTCCCACTCCCTCTCCCCCTTCCTTCCCCCTCTCTCCCTCCCCTTCCTTCCCCCTCTCTCCCCCCCTTCCCCCCTCCCTCCCCCCCTTCCTTCCCCCTCTCTCCCTCCCCTTCCTTCCCCCTCCCTCCCCCCTTCCTTCCCCCTCTCTCCCCCCCTTCCTTCCCCCTCTCTCCCTTCCCTTCCTTCCCCCTCTCCCCCCCCCTTCCTTCCCCCTCCCTCCCCCCCTCCTTCCCCCTCTCTCCCTCCCCTTCCTTCCCCCTCCCTCCCCCCCTTCCTTCCCCCTCTCTCCCCCCCTTCCTTCCCCCTCCCTCCCCCCCTTCCTTCCCCCTCTCTCCCTCCCCTTCCTTCCCCCTTTCTCCCCCCTTCCTTCCCCCTCCCTCCCCCCCTTCCTTCCCCCTCTCTCCCTCCCCTTCCTTCCCCCTCCCTCCCCCCTTCCTTCCCCCTCTCTCCCTCCCCTTCCTTCCCCCTCTCTCCCTCCCCTTCCTTCCCCCTCTCTCCCCCCCTTCCTTCCCCCTCCCTCCCCCCCTTCCTTCCCCCTCTCTCCCTCGCCTTCCTTCCCCCTCCCTCCCCCCCTTCCTTCCCCCTCTCTCCCTCCCCTTCCTTCCCCCTCTCTCCCTCCCCTTCCTTCCCCCTCTCTCCCTCCCCTTCCTTCCCCCTCCCTCCCCCCTTCCTTCCCCCTCTCTCCCTCCCCTTCCTTCCCCCTCTCTCCCTCCCCTTCCTTCCCCCTCTCTCCCCCCCTTCCTTCCCCCTCTCTCCCCCCCTTCCTTCCCCCTCTCTCCCCCCCTTCCTTCCCCCTCTCTCCCCCTCTTCCTTCCCCCTCTCTCCCTCCCCTTCCTTCCCCCT